>NC_067479.1:68679772-69024772 GCF_947179515.1 Apodemus sylvaticus
AGAAAGCCGAGCAGATGCAAATCCCCAAGCAGAACAATATGCCAGAGTCTGAATAAAGAATGATGATATTTAATCATTAAAAGCTTAACTGTGCCCTATATGCTAACCTTGAATGGGGATAGTGGGCTGAGCAGACTATACTGACTCAGATTCCTGCAGAAGCACTGGGCACAACTGGGAAGCTATGATGGCCAGACAATCTGTAAAGTGTGTGTAGGAGCTGAGAGGGTGAGAGATCCTTACAGGGCAGCCACACTGGGAGGAGTGTACTGGGGTGGGGGTTGGAGTATGTCAGGCTAGACTGGCTAGGATTGCTCTCAGAAGACAAATATGGACTGAGCACATCAGTGGGCATTCTGAGCCTGGTGAGGATCTCTCACCCATAGAGAAAGGCACAGCCATAAGCTAGGACCTGGCAAGGGAAAGCAGAGTGAGCATTGAGGACCCTTCAGAATCTGTTGTGCAGAGAATGACATATATAAATATAGATATAGATATATAGATATATAGATATAGATATAGATATAGATATATAGATATATAGATATAGATATAGATATAGATATAGATATAGATATAGATATAGATATAGATATAGATAGATATACATATATATATACATATAGAGATATAGATATAGAAATATAGAGGTAGAGGTAGGTGTAGATGTAGATATAGATAGATGTAGATATAGATGTAGATGTAGATGTAGATAAAGATAGATAGATGTAGATGTAGATATAGATATAGATATAGATATAGATATAGATATAGATATAGATATAGATATAGATATATTCAGAAGATACAACTGGGAGTAGGGTGGGAATGGGTAGCCAGTCTCTATGTGTTATTCTCTATGCAACTGCCTTACCTTTTCTACTACTGCAACACAATCATAAACACACAAAGATGCATGCAAACACACATACATGCATGCAAATAAGCACATATGTACTGATATGTACAGAATGGGTCCTGGAAGGGGTCAGACCTAGGGTGCAATCAGAGGCTGCCCGATTCAGGAAGCGGACACCAGAAGAAGCGTGCATGGTGAGCGGGCGGGAGCCTGAATCAGTAAGGATGGAACAGGTGACTCATCCGCAGCAGCTGCTCCTTGACCTTGGTTGGCCTCTGGAGTGGCTCAGTGGGCTGAGACCCTGACTCAGAGAGATTCCATGTCCAGGTTTATTTAGCCTCGGGTTGCCACAGCTTCTGCAGATGGTGGTGTTAGCACTTGACAGGGACAACTTGAAATTTACCACATGGTCATTGTTTGTTTGAGGACTAAAGATGATACATCTTCTCTCCTGCTATATTTTTATGACTGTCCCCGTGACATCTCTGTGTACTTACTAGTAGCCAAAGATGATTTAAAAACAAGCCTCATTTAGAGTAACCCTCTGTTCTATTTCCTTCTGGATGGACAGTAATTTAGCATAGCCTGTCAAGGAGCTAAGGCCTGGCTCCTGGCAGGATTCCTCCTCTGCCTCCTGCCCCCATGGGCATCCTCCCATTCCTACTCAGTACATTCAAACCAGATGCTTCCTCTGGGGATAAAATGCCCTTCAGACACCAGTGTCTGGGCACAGCAGTTGCCTCTGTAACTAAAGGACAAAGAGGGAAGAGATTTCACTCTTGCCTGCCTCCCCTCCCTCCCCTGCCTCCTCTCCCTCCCCTGTCTCCCCTCCCTCCCCCTCCTTCCCATGCCTCCCCTCCTTCCCATGCCTCCCCTCCTTCCCATGCCTCCCCTCCCTCCCCTCCCTCCCTCGGCTGCCTCCTCTTCCTCCCCTCCGTCCCCTCCGTCCCCTCCGTCCCCTTCCTCCCCTGTCTTGCCTGCCTCCCCTCCCTCCCCTGTCTTGCCTGCCTCCCCTCCCTCCCCTCCCTCGCCTGTCTCCCCTCCCTCCCCTACCTCCCCTGTCTCCCCTCCCCCCCATCTTGCCTGCCTCCCCCACCCCCCCCACCTCGCCTGCCTCCCAGGCCTTCCCTGCCCAGCTCTTTCCATCCTTCTGAGGGAGGGTAGAGCAGAAGTTCCAGGAAGACATCTATAAACTTCTGTCTTTTAAAAACAGTTTATTAAAAAATTAAGGGCCTACCACCAAAATTGTCAAGGTGGGACAAAGAGTGCTCATATGCCTGTCCACCCCAGTGCAGTGGGGAATCCTCGCCTTCCTGCATGGCAGGGGGTTTGAATAAGGCTGGAAAATGTTCCCTGTCATAAACAGACTTGTCCCTCTCACTGTTCATTCAATCATTATTTTTATAAAACTAGATACAGCAACATATATCTCAAGTTTAGGGTTATGGCCCATACACGCACTGGAATGGGCAGGATGAGCAAACCTGGATGGCTTCTGGTTTGCCTCAGCACTGTTTAAATCGGTTGGTGGGCTTCCCTTGGTAGGAGTCCCATGATGACAGGTGAGTTTCTCGATTTCCTTCCTTTAAGCACATCCCTCCTTGCTCTCACCACGAGTCTCCTCATCATGTCTGTCCTCTCTCAGGCTCAGACTCAGCAGATTCTGGAGAAGTCATAGACTGAGGTTATTGCAGAGTGATGTTAGAACCTGGGTACAGGGCATGACTATTCCTGCTCAGATGCTATTTTCTCCAGGTACTTTCAGCCAAGAGCACCACAAATGATCCTTACATGTATATGCACGCAATAATATATCTATGTACATGAGAGCATATGCATATGTGCATGGACTCATGTAGTAATACTTGGGTCAATACTCAGCAGAACTCTGTGGCTTATAATGAAATGTGTTCACCATCACCTCAGGATGGCCAGGGAGAGAGGTCCTTACAGGTTCTTCAGCTTTGGAGCTCACAGCAGGGCCCATGAAAATAGGTAGGGCCAGGTCAGCATCACACTCTTGCAGAGCGCTAGAGGGAACTCTGGCTTTCCTCCAGGATTCTTCCTCCCGAACTGCCTGGACCACAGGCATGAACTGTGTGCTCAGCCATGCTTCTACTTTGTAGCACAGTGCCTTGTCAGAATGCAACTGACATTCAATGTGAGAACCCATGTGCTCTAAACAGATCATTTTGCCTTATTCAAGAGAGATTTGATTGCTCTCTAGCTTTGCAATATTATCTAAAAAGATACAGTAGATCAACTAACATTAAGCCTTCCATCCTGCTCTGGGTACACCTGTATGAGGACATATTGATGAGAGCATATCTATATCATCTCTATCTCTATATCTATCTTAATCTCTATCTCTATCTCTATATCTATCTACATCATCTATATCATCTATATCATCTACATCATCTATATCATCTATATCATCTACATCATCTATATCATCTATATTATCTATATCTATATCTAAATATATGATCTCTCTGTCTGTCTATCTATCTATCTATCTATCTATCTATCTATCTATCTATCCATCTATCTACCTGTCTATCTATCTATCTATCTATCTATCTATCTATCTATCTATCTATCTATCTATCTATCTATCTACCTGTCTATCTATCTATCTATCTATCTATCTATCTATCTATCTATCTATCTATCTATCTATCTATCTATCTAATGTTTGTTTGTAATTAATTTATTAATGCTGAGGATCAAACTCAGGGCTTTACCCCTGCTAGGCAGGCACTTTACAGCTGAGTTACACCCCAAGTGGCCTGTCCACAGTGCTCTAAGCTGAGGAAGTTGACCTTGTTAAACTAGTCTCCCCTCAGAGCAGAGGTGTACATTCCTGTCTTAGCAGGAAGCAGGGAGTGTCTTCTGAGAAAGACACAGAGGTGACAGGCCCTTGTACAAACTCAAGAGTCTAGCAATTCACTTTGCATTTTAAACTCTTAACTTCATATTCCCTCTCCTGTGTCTCACCAGTGGCCATGGAATACACTGGTTTGTTTCCAAGGCCACAAGATGTGAGCTTTGAACCGTGTGTTTATGAGTGATATAGTCATATGCCCCAAGGCTCCACAGAGGACTGTGGTTGTCTGAAACTGGCCCTGCTCACCTGCACCTCTTGCTGGAGATCAGGGCTAGGTGTCTGTCTGGCTCAACACCATCCTTTCTCTGGCAGATGCACAACTAACTGTGGGACCGGTGGCAGCTCCACAGAGTACTTCTCTGCCGTGCCCAACCTGAAAATAGGCCTCTGTGTCGTGACTAAGATGTCCAGGTCTTTTTTCAGTAATACCTTGTTTGATTGACTGATGGGTTATTTCTATTTCTGGTGTAAGTTGTTGCAGGCTGCATAAATTCTCAAGACACTCTTTTCATTTGATAACCTGTGCCAAGAAAGCAAACTGGCCTATTAGAAAGTCTACTTTCTTTTTCAGAAATATTGATGGCTAGAAGTCAGCACTGAGTGTTCACCCCAAACATCAAATTATAGTACGTGGAGTCATAACATGTTAACATTTTTGTGTTTAGGAGTCTCAAGGGACTTTATTTTTAATTCTTTTTTCCTAGAAGGAAGTGCGTGTATGCTCAGATATGTGCACATGCACGCACACACACAAACACAGTCCTTTAGTAAGTCATTTAAGTATCTGGCAAAAGATAAAGGGATACCCCATATTCATAAAAAGATGATCTAGATTTTTTTAAATTAATATTACATTGAACCTGGTCAGTGGATTTTCTCAGTGACTAATGTTAAATCAATTGCATAATTCTTATCACATGGAAATTTCACTAGGTCGCATTTTAATTTAAACCATAAAAGCACAAATGGTATGAAGGCTCAGAGAATCCTGACTGTAACCAAAGACCTAGCAACAGAGACTGAGTAATGACATATAGGTCTTTGTTTTTAGTATCTAAAACAAAGCATGCTTTGTTTTTTACTTAATATACTTATCTTAAACTTAAATGGTCATTTAGTTTTTCTTAAAATGGTATTTAAAATAATGAAACTGATTAAAACCTATTTGGAGAAGGTTGTTTCTGAAACACGATGAAAAAAATCAGTGGACAATACTGCTGATGTTTCTACTTAGGAAACTGCTGTCTCAGCTATTATAGAGGAACACTTAATGAAAAGCAATTTATTTATTGACTCTATTTATTTATTGAAAAAAGACCTTGCTATGCAGCCCAGGTATGAGAAATAGGCTTAGAGGTCCACTGGCAGGGAATGGTGAGTGTAGAACTGTAGAAGAGTCACAGGCAAACTGGGAGTACTAGCCTCCTCCCTCCTAGCTAGTGTCTGTGGTCTGCTTGTCCCAGAACTCAGAGCTGGAGAGTTACAGGCAGTCTACTATCTGTCTGAGGCCATAGTCAGAAAAGGGGGGAAGTCTCAAACCCCATGTTATTCATTAGGCAAAGCTTTGTTTCCTAAACCAATGAGGTGGAGAATTTGGTAAGGAAACAAGCCCTAGTCTATTAGAGAAGAGGATAGAAATTTCTCTCTTTTAGGACTTTTAAAAATTATGGTTTTGTGTGGGGTTTTGCCCTTACTCTATGCTGATGTCCATTTCTACAGAACAGTAGTCATAAAACCAGAGACTTCCTCCCATCTCAGCCTTCTTCTGGGACTATAGCCATGCACCAACACTCCTGGAGGCTGCAAAGACATCTTAAGAAGCAGATGTGGAGCCACTCTTGTTAAATTTTGCTATCAGAATTTGTGAACATCTGCACAGACAAAATAGATGGGTTTTAAAAGATTTTGCAGTTGTTTTATACAAGGAGAGTCATACTATTAAATGGCAATTAAGTTGTCTCATGATAACACAGAGTTCAAACTTTTGCATAAGTCTCTTGCATGTCTGTGTGGAGGTATGGGCATGTGAGTGCAGGTTCCCAGAAGGCCGGAACAGAGCAGCTGCAGTCAGAGGCAGTTGCAAGCTTCCTTACAAGGATGCTGAGAACTATATTCTGGTGCTCTATTAAGAGCAGCATACACTTAATCTCTAAACCATCAATCCAGTCCCCATATTTTAGTACATTATTATTCATTATAAATCAATTATCAATAAATTATTGATAGTGTCTTATCAAACTTTTTACATACCCAAAGACAGGGAGGATAGCCAATGAAATAGTAAGTTCAGGGTACATATATATCTTCTCCAGTTATATATATATATATATATATATATATGTATATATGTATATATACATATATATATATATATACACAAAGATATGTATCTTCATGTCATCTTAATTATATACATGGAATTTATTCAGACTTGCTGATCAATAGCAAAGTTCAGCTTGTCATGAGACAATCATTGTAGCCCAGCTACCAACTACACAGTTATGTCCTCCTGACTATGTTTGCCAGGACAAGGGGAAGTGGACACTATCTTACTCAGTTCCCCTCCAAAAGGTAGGAGAAAGCAGACTTTTACAATGTAAGATTATTTTTTTTTTGCAGAAAGTTGTGAACACATTATAGCAAATTCCTATGCAGGTTATATCTGTTTTCTCATAGTATGATGTCACACTCTATAACAGAATGCTAATGAGCAGTAGTCATAGGCTATTGTTTCAAAAGTCACACATTATTGAGAGTCTCTTAATCTGTTTCCATCCCGGAATCCCACTTGAGACAGCACCTTATGCGTAGTTGATATTTCTCTTTATTCAATAGAAGGTGAGTATTTCTCTGGTGCTTCCTATCTTTGGGGAGTATCTTTAGGTTTTGAGGGGTGCTGTTCGGGCCTGTGCACTCACTCCTCCCTTGGTGTCTTGCCTTTGGGAGAGACTCAGAAGTGAACTGTCAATGGCTTACAACCAGGAGGAGCTTGCATTTTCCAGGCCTGGTCCACTGTGAGATGTCTCCCTCTCTCCCACACTGCCCGGTTTCCTGCCTAACACCTCTTTCTCATGTAGCAATTTTCTCCCTTTGGAACTTCTCTCTCCAGCACACATGGGACAGGAAGTAAACAAAGGTCACAGTGTAAGACAGTGAACATTTGCAAGATTCACAAGTTGGTGCCTGACTTTACAGAAACAGTAGACAGCTGCTGAGCAGGGAGGCTGTCACTTGTACAACTGTCCCCAAGTCCTGCAGAGAGCTGTGCCTGCAGCAGTCATGATTTGTCACACACTGAGAGAGACGCAGCCAGCTACCTTGGAATTGTCCCTGCTCCTGTAAAGGACTCTTCCCCCTGGGTGACTCCATAGACTCACTAGCTCATCATGCTTGTGTCTGTTAATTTCCTCTCTGGGGTGAATAGATGTACCCCACAGACATGTCCATGGGCCAATAGGATGGAGAAAATTCAACTGAGTTTTCCTCTTCTCTGGTAATTCTAGTGTGTGTCAGGTTGCCCAAAAACAAAACAAGCAAACAAACAAACAAACAAACAAAAAACTAACAACCAAGCAAGGTTAGGAGAGGGAGGCACAACAATGAGTGATCCATAAGGTTTTACCTGTGATTTCTATAAACAGTGAAATAGAATCTCTTTCAGAGGGTAGGAAAAATGGAGGTTCTTACAAATACATTACACAAGACAAGCTCATGCTTAGTGTACAATCGGAAAGAGAGATATAAGACTAAATTACAATACAGCCTCCCAAAAAGACAGAAGTGAAATACTCTCTGAAAACAAACCCAGGAATATTATAAATAAGGTATATAGAGGCTGATGGGTGGCTCATCAGTCTATAGCATAAACAGTTCTTGGCAAGGACTGGGTTCAGTTTCTCTAATACTTAGAGTGGGTTACTCACAATTGCCTGGAACTCCAACTACGGAGATCTGATGCACTCTTCTGGCCTCCATATGCCCCTGCACTCATGAGCGTGCACGTGTGCCCGCTTGCGCACAAACACACACACACACACACACCTATACTAGGAGTATTCACCTTGGGCTTGTCATTTAGGGTACTTTATTGTGACTATAGAGAGGAGAGTAACACATCTCACAAAATTCAATTAAAAACTTTTAAAAGCTTTGCAAAGTAAGATTAGAGGGAATTTCTTGAATTTAATGAAGAATGCCTAAAAGGAGACTCCTGAGCCTGTGGATGAGTAGTTGAAAACATTCTTCCTGCGTGGACACAGATAAGGATATCCTGTTGCCCTCTGTTTTCATCATATGTCATATGTAAGGGACAGTAATGGCTTAAAGGGAAATACAGAAGATGTCATTATTTAAAGACAAAATCTTCTCAAAATCTGTAGACAAAACATGAACATTAACAATTAATTTTGACATAAAAACAGATAAAAGGTGGACCTAAAAATCTACGTGTTTCTCTATCAATAGCCTAAAATTTTAGATATTGCACACTGAGGTATAAGACAAATTGCTAGAGTAATCTAGGACAGTCCATGAATGACCTCTGCACCAAGCACAAAGCATGAGTGAGAACAGCTCTGCAATCCCTGCAGTCTGTCTCACACACCGGTCCACTCCACACTGGCCCACAGACTCAAATAACTCACTTACAGCATGGCGAACTTAGGTAACATTTTCAGTTTCATAGAAAAATATATGTAAAAAATGCTTGTGTCACAAACTCAAGCTTTGAGGAAGACACACAAAGCTGAAAGACATAAAGAGTTGCCATGGAAAGGAGATGCCAAGTTTCTGGCAAGTAAGAGGGACACACCCTCTGCTGGTGGGAAATCTCACAGCCTTGCCAAGTGACTTGCCAGTATCTATGAAGCCTGAACACACACATACACAAACTCACATACACACACATGCACACTTGTGCACACTCTCAACATATTCACATACATCGCACATGGTGAAATACACATGAGCTATTCTAACCACCATAAAGGTTACACAGCAGAGTAGCAAGGGGGACTAAAGTTGACCTTGTGACCTTGGCACTGATACACAGACTTGCCTCTGCTGCAGTGGACAGGACAGCATGATGCAGCTCCTCACGTTGTTGCTAAGGTGATCAGTGTGACGATGAGATTCATTCCTGGAGGAAACAGATTGCTTCGAGTTGAAGTGAGAAACAAAGGAATCAAGAGTACGTGGACCCTGTAGCATCCTGGTCAGCAGCCAAGTCTGTTTCCACCCAACAAATGCCTCAGTTGCAGAAGCTGATCACCCTAAGTGCCCCGGCAGGCTCCGAGCCAAGCTCAGCTAAGCCCTAGCAGGACCCTGGGCTTAGCTGAGGGTCCTTCATTCAGAGGTGCAGTGTTTTTCCAAGGCTGATTTTTACCAGGCTGTTAAGTCTCTATAGCTGGGCTAGTCTTTCCACTTTGCTCCTCCTTAGCTAATCCTTGAAAATAATCAAACGCAATTTTACAGAAGTGTGAAATGAGTTCCCCCTGCTGTCTGTGTGAGGGTGGCTTCAGAACTCTGGGCTGAGCTCACAGGCTGTTTCAGAGACATGGTCGAGATGTAACGCTAACTCGATCAGTGTGATTGTACCCTCTTGTATCCACTGCCTCCCGGTCCACACATCCCAGAAACACTGAAACACTCCTTTACTTCCTTGAGTGTGATATAACATTTTGTAACATTTTATATCCTGTTATTTACTAGATGAACATAAGCCCCACACCATATATGTGCCTATTCTCAGTACACCCATAGACTCTCCTTCCCCTAGCCCTGATCCCACTTCTCTGTTCGTTGGTCTTCCTGTGTGTTCACAGATCACCATGTCCCTCCTATGGCCATTATCTGTGGGCTCACTGACCACCATATTCTTTCTAATATGGCCTATCCCCAAGAAGAAAACTTCAAATCCAATAGCGCCATTCAAACAGACCATTTTCTATTTTTCTATGTAGGTAGGTGTTCATGTGTGTTTTACTTCCACGTGTGTGCACATGAACGTTTTTGTGTATAGATGTGGAGGTCAGGGGACAACATCAGGTATCACTTCTCTAGTGTGAGGCTCACCACACTAACTGGACTGGCAGGCTGCCCCGCAAGCCCTAGGGATCTGCTGTGTCCACTTCTAACAATGGGGACAATCCATTATGAACCAGAATCTTTACATTTGAGCCAATATAAGCCTTGCCTGTTATGGGTTGGTTCCTGTGGACATTTTTCTGTAGTGGTGGAAATGGAACCGACACATGGTTGTTATGTGTCAATCATGCTGTGACAGTCACACTACCTGACCCAAACATAAATGACAACAGCAAAAAGCCTACTGTGGTTGGCTTTGTGTGTATCAGATCCCAGTTACAACCATTCAGTAGGTTACAACTGACTGCAATTTTGCATTAGTAATGGCTGAAGCACAAACCCTGCCTTAGTATTATAAATAGGTCCAAGAAGTAGGGATCCTCCTATACTCACCGTATGGATGAAAGCACAGCTCACAAATGTCAGAGATGGGGGTTTCAAAATGTGCATGTGCAATGCACTGAGACATGTAAGAACAGCAGCAGAAAAGCATGCTTCAAGGGTGTGGGCATGTACCTGCAGTCTCGCCTATTCAGAGGTCCAGGCAAGGAGCTGTACTAGGGTATCTGCGTAAAGGCTGGCATTAATATGATGACTCCTGACAAGGGAGCAGGGACCACCAGGATGCCTCAGTGAGAGACGAACTGGTCTAAATAAGAAATGAAGCAGGCAAAAAATTAAAGTGCTTCGTGTAAGCTGAATGTGTGGCAGAGATCACACAGCCAGGTGTCTAGAAAACAACACATTTGGGAGACCAAGGTTCAAAATCATGCTAAAACACTAGGGCACTAATTGTATATGTGGGTGGGTTGTGGTGCTACTTAAAGGTGTACACATATAGAGAGAGTCATGTGAAATACATTTAGAGAAGTTATCTTGCTCTCAGCCTCTCCTCTTTCTACCCCAGCCTACTTCTATTGGAGTTCTTCTTCCAGTGTAAGATTTTGATTTTTCTCTGTTAAATCTTGCAGTTCAATACAAATCCATTAAAAGAGATTCATTGGCAGAGCAAATGATCAGAAATGATATCATGATACAATGGGTAATTTAAATGAAAGCTTCTAGAACCAAATATACTTCATTTATACAAATCAAAAATCAGAAGTTAAAATTAATAGTCTTGGCTCATCTGTGTTCATTTTTTTATGTTTCTTACATAAAATGATATTGTCCAAAGGAATAATATTTTCCTAATAAAATGGCCTGTGTTGTGGTCCTCTGGGAAGGGAGAAATCAAGTGAGACGTGTATCCATCCAACTGGCCCACATGCAAGCCTATGGACATTTTCTTGAATAATGGTTTAGATATGGAAGGGGATTAGTCAGCTCTGGGGGGGGGCAGTACCACCCCCTCAGGAAGGAGGTCCGGGGTTGTATCAGAAAAGCCAGTAAGCAGCACTCTTCCATGGCCTCTGCTTCAGTTCCTGTCTCCAGATTCCTGCCTTGAGTTCCCTCTGTGATGGAGTGTGACCTGAGAATTAAGGTAAAATAAGCCCTTTCTCCCCAGGTTGCTTGTGATCAGTGTTTTATCACAGCAACAGAGACTCAAACCAGAACCTTGCCCAAATCGATCTAGGTCAGTGTTTGTCAACCTGTGGGTCGTGACTCCTTTGATGGTCACATATCAGTTATCCTGCATATTAGGTATTTATATTACAATCCATAGCAGTAGCAAAATAACAGTTATGAAGTAGCAACAAAATAGTTTTATGGTTGGGGGTCACCACAACATGAGGAAGTGTCACAGCATTAGGAAGGTTGAGAACCACTGGTCTAGGTAGTTTTCTTGTTTTTATATATAATATATTACCTACATAAAGGTCAAAGCCAGAGGGGCTGGGCAGACACCTTAGTACTTAAGAGTCCTTACTGCTCTTTCAGAGGGCTGGATTTGGTTCTCAGAAGGAACCCTGGGTGGGGAATGCAGACTCTCCTCTTCCTGAAACCCCAGTTCCAGCCTGTCTTACCTCCTCTCCTGGCCTCCACAAGTATGCAGGCAGTGCTCACGAAGGTCTGCAGTCACACACATATACTTTAAAAATAAAACTTAGACAAAAATCAAAGCAAGAACTCATTTGTTTTCCTTCTCGACTCCTCCCAGAAGGCATTCCTCCTCAGGCCTCCACTTCCTGTACTTGCTCAAATGCTATTTTTGCAGACCCCACACCCACTTGTTATTTCCTTTCTGCCTTTGGAAACGGTCCTGCTGGTCATGGCTACGGTGAGCTGCCGGCCTCCTGAACTGCTCTGAGCTTGTGTCGTTCACAGCCTGGGTTCTGCGCTCTTCCCCGGGAACAGTAGGACTGCAGTATTTATTGGCCAGATCTGCATGTGCCCTGTTTGCTCGCCTGTCTCTTTGGGTCTTCATCCTCTGGAGATGAAAGCAGGATTTATGTAAACATGTTTTAAAGTTCCTTTCCATTTAAAAGAACTTGTTTCTGCAGTAAACGAGAACAGAACCGTTTATTTGACATTTATATGCACACTGCTACTTATACATAGAAGCCCATCATGTTTTTCTGAAGATCCTGTCGATTACTCAGAGCGGAGTTAAAAATTTCAACCATAATCATTGTAGATTGCTTCTTCCTCTTCCCTCCCCCTCCTCCCTCCTCCATTTATTTCATTCCTTCTTCTCTCCTTCTCCCCTCCCTCGTTTTCTCTCTCTGCTCTTTTCCCACTTCGTTTTCTCCTCTTTCTTCTCCTTTAGCCAAGTTTGTGGGTCGTAAATTTTGTTTTAAGGTTCTAGAATAAAAGAGAAACGTGCATTTTGAAATACAGAGTAGACACCATGTACTATTTCCATCAGAGTGCAGACCAAGGGCCTCTGTGCTCAGTGCATCATGGTCGTCCAGTAAAGGTGCCTCCTTTCCCACTAAGTGGGACAAAACTGGCAAGTGTCAGACTGGTGCAGGCTAGACAGAGCCACATGCTCTGATCTGTCATAGGGACTATTGGTCCCTCTACAAGTGACTCAGCTGTGGCTCAAGGGATGCTTGCCTCTGCCAAGTCTGGTTACCTGATCAGGATGCAGCTCACAGCAGTGTGAATTGTTAGTGACTAGCAGTCACTATGTAACAATGCTTGATAAAATAGTCTATTATGAGGACCTTTGATGACCCTCAACACTTGACTAGGTATTTGTATTTTTCCGACTTTAGTTTATATCTTCATGTGTTTCACATTTTTTAAATGTATTTCTTTGAACAGAAAGAAAGAAGAATTGAAGTTGAGTAGGTGGGAAAGATCTGAGGGGAGTTGAGGAAGGAGGAACTGTCATCAGGGAATATTGTATGAAATAATTATTTTCAGTAATAAAGAACTGTAAAATATTCAGTAGGGAGCTTTTTCCCTTGGCTGCATTATCTGTAATGTAGAAATTTGCATGATATAAAATGAAATTTTTATGTTTCAGCTTGTTACCATATTTGGTGCATTTTGTATCTGCTTAATTTTTAAGTATGTTTTTCTTGATGTTTTGGCTCATTCTATCATTTAATGTTGTGTTTTCTCTTTTGTTCTAGTTGTGCCCTGAGAAATGTTCCATGCAATACTAACCTATGAGTTATGCCTTTTGACCCCAGCAAGGCAATAACACACAGGCCAGAGCAAGCCACGGGGTCCAGCCTACTGGAGATGCCATTCCAGCCGCCATTGCCCGTTTCCTTTTCTCAGACGCCTCGTGATGCGGTTACGTCCCTTACTTTGTATTCAGATCGTTTTCATGTACCTACAAACCTATAGGAATGTGTGCATACTCTTTTGCAACTTACGTCTTTACACTTTTTTATTTTTACAATCTCTACCTGGCACTTTTTTAGACTTGTTATACCTTTTTATACACCTTTCAGTTTTTCCCAAAGTTACTTCAAATCTTTCAAGACCCAGCAATGTTTTACCATGTATTTTTTAAGACTTATTTTATTTTAAGTGTGTGTGCACCACACATGTGTATAGGTGCCTGAGGAGTCCAGAAGAGTGAGCTGCAGTTACAGCCTCCTGCAAGTTGCCTAACGTGGGTGCTGGGAACTAAACACAGGTTGTCTGTAGGAACAGTATGGGCTCTTACCCATCTTTCCAGCCAGCCCCTCCCCAACCTAGCAAATTTTAAGGGATGAGAACTGTTTGTTTAAGGTCTATCAGTTGAAGTCAGATGTATTTGCCCCTCCATCTCAGCTGTCCTTCCTCACTTGCTCTAGCACCGTCTCTTGTCTGTTTCATTTGTGTGCTTGGTAATCGCTGACTTTGTCTGGTGCCTCCTTCTTTAAACACCCTTGCTGGGAATTGGCGGAATGTATTTAAAAGGAGAAAATGTGTCCTACAGCTAATCTTTACTTTTATTTTGGAAGATGCTTGGAAAGTTGTGTGGATGTCCTTAAACTGAAGCCAAGGCCCGAGTACAATCAGAATATGTGAGAACATGAGCTATGCTATCCAAGGCTACAGTTTCCTCGTCACCAGTCCCTCCTATTCTCTTACCAACACAACCTTCTGAGCCATCCCTTTGGAGTGGGTACATGTGGAATGTTTGTTCTTGGTACAGTCTTTCCCCAGAGTACTAGGCCTAGAAGAACCTTGCTCTAGATAGTCCAAATTTCCAATAGCATTAAACTTGAAGACAGGCTCTGGACTTTGGCCTATTTCCCCACTGATGCAAGAAATCTTAAACAAAAATGTAGGCTCACTTACACTAGCAAATGGTCTTGGATCAATTAAGGCTGTGTCGGCACTCAGGCACTCAGCCCCCTCTTTCATTTAGATGATACGCATACTTGGAATAAGCAATCCCATCTGGTCTGTAGAATCCTAAAAACAGATCTCTTAATTCTATGAACATTTTGATTAAAACTATTTAAGTAATTTTTAATCATATATTTGATTTTACATAATATGTTTTATATATATTTATTTATTAAAATATTTTGGCTCAGTATGATGGTTCACACCTCTAGTCTCAGCACTTGGCAGGCAGAGGCAGGGGAATTACTCCAAGCTTGAAATCTCAGTCTACATAGTGAGTTCCAGACTAGCCCATGTTACAAAAGAAGACCCTTTCTCAAAACAAAACAAAAATATAAGGGTATGAGTGTTTCCTTGTATAAGGTTGATTTAACCTTTAAATTTTCTAATTTGAGAAAAGCCAATGTTTATGAAAATATCTGGAATATCTTTTGGCTATTTCACAAATAAATTTCTTAGTAAATGAACACTGTTTTTAATCAGAAACACAGGTGACACATTTATATCTTTGCACAAAGCCAGAAGTTTCTGAGTAATAGTGGCTCTACAAGGGGCAAGGGATTTAGAGGTCAGTCAATGTTCTCTCTCGATTTCTTTGACAGCCTTGGCCAAGATTACCACAGGTTCTGCTCTGCTCTTCTTAGTTCCCACTATTCTTTCTTATATCATGTAGTACATACTACATGGCCAACTTATCTAAAGCTTTCTATAAAGATTTATTTAGTTTATGTGTATGTATATGTGTCTACTTGTCTGTGTGTATACCACAGGCACACAGGAGTCCATGAAGGACAGAAAAATGCCTTGGGTTCTCTGAATCACATGATATAGTTGCTGGGAACAAAATTCAAGGCCTGTACAACAACAACAAATGCTCTTAACCACTGAGTCATCTCTCTATCCCCAATAATACATGTGGTTTACAGAGTACATACAGGCAACGCTGAGAAACAGATTCAGGGAATAAAAATCTCTGTTCTGACAAGTTGTGAAAACTGCAGAATTGACAGAGCTGCTGGGTGCTGATTTTTGACAGCTCAGGTATGGGTCAGAGATGAGCTGTAGAGTTTTCTTTAGCTGCAGAAGAGAAGGGACAGATCCAGATGAAGAGATGGATGGATAGACACACAGACCCCTATATGCAAACAAGAAAACAGATGACAATTTGAGTAGGCCACATTAGCAGCAAAGACCAGGATAAATTAAAATCCCAGGATGGGTGGGAGTTCTCTGCCTATCAGTCCTTGACTCACACACTCCATGGTCACATGACAGGATGATGGGGCTGTCATTATTGCCATCATAATGCTAGGTAGGCAATATGGGCCTCCTCTCTTTATAGAGTCTCGGTGATGGAGTTATACCCTTTCCTTAGTCTGGTATACATGTGTTAGCAGTACTTCTCTTCTTATTAATCTGTGATTGTACAGTAAGACTGGGGAGCATCTATCCTTGTCTTAATCAACTTCCCATCACCGAGACCAATCACATGGGTTAGGCAATAAAAGGAGGAACCATCCTTTCAGGTCCTCAGTTTCCGAGGTGTCAGTCCATGGTGATGTAACTCGTTCATCTGGGCCTATCATGGGCAGAACATTATAGTAGTGAGTGTGTGATGGAACACTCCTGGCACTACTCACTGACATCCTGACGTTCAGGAAGCAGAAAGAGAAAACAGGAGAGCAAGAAACTGAGGTCACAAGAGATCAAGAAGGAAAGCTCCAAAGAACGCACTTCCTTCAGTGAGTGCAAGGCACTAAGTTTCCATCAACTCCCCCAAATCCATGGATTTGCAAATATCCTGATGGATTAACCCACTGGAGACAGCAGACCCTTTGTCATCCAATCACTTCCTACAAGCTCCACTTTTGAAGAGGTTTGCACAAGGATCCAAGTACTCCACATAGGCCTTTGAAGGTCTTCTCTGATTCAAACCCTAACAACCACAGTAAAAATAAGATGGTGAAGGTTTCCCATAGTATTGTGGACTTTGGGTCTCCCTCACAAAGTCTGCAGAGCTGGTCTGGACATCAGACTCTTCTGCCATTGGTCAAGGTCTCCCAGAGCTTTTGCTACCCTAGAATTTGGATCATACTTGTGTCAATAATGACCCTAAAATCTGGGCCTCATAAGATGTAGAGCTGATTTTCAGTAGAGACAAGGCCAGACTGTGCTCACTTTTCAAATTTCAAAATAAGAAAGGCATAAGTAGAGGAGGAAACCCTATGATAAGTGCCATGGATCACTCTTACTAAAGTCCAAGGAAAAGCTATTTGCCAGAGAATCCCTACAAGTCAGCTTCGTTATAAAAGAATTTATGTAATAATCATAAATATCACAAGTTTCTCCACAGCCATACCCTACTGCTCTTAAGTATGTCCTTTATAATACAAGCTGAACATCCCTCACCACAAATCCTAAACACACTGGGATCTGAAACTTTGGGTGTTAGCATGACATCACAAGGGAAGAATTCGGTTCTGACCTCATGTGACATACCACAGTCAAAACACAGACACACTCAGAATAGTGCACCAAATTACTCCAGGCTGTGTGGACAGTGTCCGTGAAACAAAGGAATTTCATGTTAATACAAGGACCCCAACCTCAAGACGGTTCTCTTTATGTGTGCAAAAATAATTTAACACCTAGAGAGCTTCTGTCCCAAATGTTAGAACAATTTGAGGTACAGCACACTGGACAAGAGGTCCTGAGAGCTGCACCAGCCAGCATCTGAGGCAGAGTGGGCACAAAAACCAAGGAACTAAAACACAGGGACTGTCTGATTGGTTCCAGCAGGCATTTGCCTGTGTGGATGTGGTCTGCTCCAGTGGTTGCCTATAATTGACTGAAACTTGACTGACTCATAACTCTTCATTATCCCCGAGTCAGGTGTTAGATAGCTCATGATCAGTTAGTTATGTAAAAACCAAGTTCCAAGACAATCTTAGGTCCTCTTTAGGCAATTAAACACTATTAACCATTTTTTCCTCAGCCTTTCCAACAAACAAACAAACCAAGCAAATAGGCAAACAAAAACAGAATTGGTATTATGGTAGAATAATTTTATCCCAAAATTGGCCCTTTAAACCATCCATCTCAATCCAAGAAAAAGAGTGATCTACACAAAACCCAAACCGTAGAAAATATTCAATCATCAGCTTGTCTGTCCAGTGTTTTTCTTGTGTAGTTAACCATCTGGGGGTTGGGGGTTTCCTTTAAGAATTTTCTGTAGGGCTGGATTTTTGGATAGATATTGTTTAAATTTGGTTTTGTCTTGGAATATCTTGTTTTCTCCATCTACAGTGGTTGAGAATTTGTCTGAGCATAGTAGTCTGAGCTGAAATCTGTGGTTTCTTAGAAGCTGTAAGACATCTGTCCAGGCACTTGTAGCTTATAGAGTCTCTGTTGTGAAGTCAGGTGTAATTCTGATAGGTCTGCCTTTATATGTTACTTGGCCATTTTCCCCTATAGCTTTTAATATTCTTTCTTCTACAGATTTAATGTTTTGATTATTATAAGACAGAAAAATTTTCTTTTCTGGCCCAATCTAATTGCTGTTTCAAAAGCTTCTTGTATGTTTGTATATAGACATCTCTTTCTTTGGGTTAAGAAAGTTTTCTTTTATGATTTTGTTGAAAATATTATCTGGGCCTTGGAGCTGGGACACTTCACCTTCTTCAATTCCTATTATTCTTAGGTTAGGTCTTTTCATAATGTCCTATATTTCCTGGATGGCTTGTGTCAAGAATTTTTCAGATTTAACATTTTCTTTGACTAATGTATCAATTTCTTCTATCGAATTTTCTACTCTGATATACTTTCTTCTACCTCCTGTATTCTGTTGGTGATACTTGTATCTGTAGTTTCTGGTCTCTCCCCTAGGTTTTCCATCTCCAGTATTCCCTCACATTGTATTTTCTTTATTACTTCTATTTCCATTCTCAGGTCTTGAACAGTTTTATTAATAACCCTCACCTGATTAATTATATGTTTTCATATTTAAGAGATCTGTTGGTTTTCCTTAAAGGCCTATACCTGTTTAATTGTATTTCCCTGTATTTCTTTAAGGGATTTATTAATTTCCTCTTTAGAGGCCTCTATCAGTTTTATAAAGTTGGATGTGAGGTCATTTTCTTGTGCTTCAGTTGTGTCAGGATATCCAGGGCTTGCTGTAAAGTGTCATAGCTTTACTCTGAAAGTACCATGTTGCCCTGTGTCTTAGTTAGGGTTTAACTGCTGTGAGCAGACACCATGACCAAGGCAACTCTTACAAGGACAGCATTTAATTCGGGCTGGCTTACAGGTTCAGAGGTTCAGTCCATTATCATCAAGGTAGGAACATGGCAGCATCCAGGCAGGCCTGGTGCAGGAGGAGCTGAGAGTTCTACATCTTCAGATCTGAAGGCTGCTGGCAGAATACTGTCTTAAAACCTATACACACAATGACACACCTACTCCAACAAGGCCACACCTACTCCAACAGGGCCACACCTTCTAATCATGCTATTCTCTGGGCTGAGCATATATAAACCACCACACCCTGGCTCTCAGTTGTGTTCTTATGTGGGCCTTTAGCCATCTGGTTGTACCTGGATGTTCTTGGTGTAGCAGGTATTGGGAAGGCAAGCCTAATATGGATGTTGACCTAATGCAGCAGGTCTCCTGTGGGCAGCCTTGTACTGGTTGTTCTTGGTGTAGCAACTGGATGCTCCTTGTTCAGCAGGAGGCCAGAAGAGTAGTAGCCAGACAATTGGCTTTCACAGTGTTTCTACCACCTTCTCTACATACTTCCCTGAGCCCTGAAGGGAGGGTTTGGTGGAGTCATCCCATTTAGGACCAAGTGCACCAATATTTCTCACTGTCTGCATATTGGCCAGTTGTGCTTCTCAGTGATAGTTTATTTCTATTGCAAGGAAAAGCTTCTCTGATAATGGCTGAGTGAGGCAATGAACTATGGGTATAAGAGATGTTATTAAGAGTAATTTTACTCTTTTATATATATATATATATATATATATATATATATATATATATATATATCATGCCTTTAACATTGTATCTTAATCCAATATACAAGAGGAATTTTAGAACAGCCCAGAATTTCCTTAAAATTATAACATTTGATAAATTCTATTAAAAACAAATATTTTAGTTTTTAAAGAGGACTTATTTTTAAAGATAGTTTTATTTTTATTTAATGCATGTAAGTTTTCATCTGCATCTCTATTTTGTTGAGTACCCTTGGAAGCTAGAAAAGAAAGTCAGATACCCTAGAACTAGAGTATACTTCACTGTGAGACAACATGTGGGTTCTGGGAATCAATCCTGGGTCTTCTGCAAGAGCAGCTAATACTCTTAATCTCTGAGCCATCTCCTCAGATCATTAAATAGGACTCTCAAATTTAAATGAAATTATTCTGTTTTCCTATTTTAAATTTTATTTTATCCTCCTATAATACAAAACTACACATGATATTAAGTATGATGTGTATTTAATTTGATCAAAACTTTATGTTTTGAAATAAGAACATAGACCTAAATTTTTACATTGCCCTGGCAGGCTTTTCTAAGAAGTCCCATCCTATGTCAAAAATACAGAGTCCCAACAAAGCATCCTCAAGGCAGGTCTCCTCACAGACTCTACAATGAATATGCTAAGTTTGTTTAGAGCAGTCTTTGGAGAATATCACACCATACATTCTACCTCTGCAAGGAAAGTCTTGAATTCATAGCAAGTAGCCTTGGGCAGTTTCCTTTTATTTGCTTGATACTGCTTTTATTGACTAATTAAGTTAAAGGCCACAGGAAAGTCCTGCAAGTTCTAAAAACAGCTTTATGGCATTTGAGTATTCTAAAGAATGTCCTTCCATACCACAAGGCTTAGCATCTGACTTATCCCCATCACATGGATAAGCTTTGAGTCTAAAATGGGAAAGAAGGCAAAGGCAGAGAGGGAAGACCAAACCCTTCCTGCTTTCTCCCAACTCATTCTTTCCCAGTAAGCACCTCCTTACTGTTTGGCCACTGAACTGGTGAATCCCAGTGATCCACCACAACTGTTGCTGGAAACAGTTAAACATTTAACTTGCTGCTCCAAACCAGTAGATCTTCTTTACCTGTAAATGTGAAATTGTAGGTGGACTTGACCTTAAGTAGAGGCAAAGTGTCTAGAACTCTGCATGTCATGATAAGTTAGCAATAACAAACAACAGTGGTCCTTTCTAGTTGGAAGTCCTTAAAACTAGCCAACTAAGGGAAAGGCTATGGTGGCTATTTCTGATGTTTACAGCATTAGTAGAGCATGGAGCAGCACAGTGGACTGGGAGGTCACTCTGAAACAGTGCTTGTAGCATAGAGTCTTCCAGCTGAGAAAATAGCCCAATGATTGACTTGAGACTAGGAGTCTTGGACTGAAGAATCTGGCATGTTCTAAATCCGGGTATCCAGCACAATGTGAGGAAACCCTAGTTCATTTACAATGATACCTGGAAATTCTTTGCTAGTGTGTTTCTTTGACCACTTTGCCTACTGTGAACTTTTGACTGGTTTGTCCCCCTTTAGACAGTAGAGTCTTCCTGATAAAGAGTGATGTGGCTGGCACTTATTTGGGAAAGCTACAAGGAGGTCACAGGATAGAGACTGAAGCAAGGAGTGGACAGATCACAGCTTCTTCCAGCTGTCTTTGTGGCTAGGGCACCACTAAATTTGTTTTACTCAACCCCATTGGGAAATCACTCATTATAACTTTTTATTCCTAGAAGGTTTGAATCTATTATTATTTAGAGTTTCCAAGTCTCTGGAGGTCAAACTTCTATCCCTAGATTCTTGATTTTCTTCTAAAAATAAAGCAAAACAAATGAACAAAACCCACACACATACTTGGTTTTATAGTATATACATTGAATAATTCTATAATTGAACGGTTTGACATCATATAAAATGTCATGAAATAAAAGAAAAAATGACAATTCAAGTTATGTAAACTCCACAAAGTTCAGATTTTGTAAGTGGATCAAAACAACAAATGTATCTATTGACAATAGAACTGCCTAGGCACTGGATAGCCCTGGCTTTTACTGTTTCCTTTCCTACGGTTAAAGCTGAAGTTCAGTTTTTAGATGTTGTTTCAGTCCAGTTTATATCCATCCATTGGATTTTAGAGCACTGGTGCTCCTGAACAGGAGAACAGGTTGGCTGGACATGGATATGCTGTGCTAATTCTGAAGTTACATTTGTAGAGTGCCAGAGGAGTTTGAGAATAGAGCTTGTCTGGGCAGGTGGAGATGAGGGCTTAGTCTGCATAGTAGGAATGGGGAAGAGAAAAGGAAGAGATGAACTCATCCACCACAAGAAAGGATTTCCAGAAATAACAATGCTGAATAAAGGTGACCACGTGAAAATAAAACAAACAGCAGTATTCAGAATTCCACATTCACCATCGAATATCTTTTAAGAACATTTATATGACAGGACTTTCAATAAATCAAACACCATGTCACATTTCTGTAGGCCTTGTGCATTATTTCAGTTTAATTGTCATTCAGGCTTACGGTTCACTTTTCTTTTAATCCTCCACTCGTTCTCTTTTAATCATTGAAGTATCAGGGTTAGTTATATATTAAATGTATTATTTCTTCAAAATATATTCATCCCTTGAGTCAGTATACTTGAAGTAATCACCATTATGGATTACAGTTAACCATGAGTCTGATCAGGACTCACTTTTTGTGAAGCTCTGAAGAACAATGTTGGGACCACCCATCCTTTCTTTGTGTTTCACTGACCCACAAGAACACTGAACGTGGGATAGCTTTGCTACATACTAAGTCTATACAGACCAATTAAGATGATTTCCAAAATTCTGAAACCAAGGGACCAGAGAGATGTTCAGAGCTTAAAGGCACCTTCCATCAACTTTAATGACCTATACTTGATTCCTAGGAGTCATATGGTGACAGGAGATAACTTGCAGGACTTACTCCTACAAGTTAACCTCTGATCTCCATATGTACACCACGACACATATGGACCTACCATTTACAGAATAAATAAATAAATAAATGTGATACAACTGAATTTAGAATAGTAACAATACAGACAAACAGGTGTAATTGTTATCAGAACGTGTGATGGATAAAACAATTTAAAGCTGCTTAGGGTCATGGCTTTTTATATTAAAAATTGTGTGCTTGTGTCCACGTGCACATGTGTGTACAATTTGTTGCTAAATCCTTTGAATCTCTTATCTTGGAATGAAAACCATGTATGAGCATCTACTTGTGAATATCAGGGTTGGGAAAATGTTGGGTTGTAACTTGTTCCTTTAGTGAATGTGGTTCTCATTATCACAGAAGAATGAGAAAATGAAAAACACTAAAGGCCAGAGATTCTAAAGCGAACATTCTAAATATCTGATGAAATGTGTCTTACAAAGTGAGCCCCAGATCCTTTTCAGGGCACTTAATATTCTCTCAAGGGTGAAGTGTGTTTGCTTTTAGCAAAGTAGATTAGCTTACATCTTGTGATGGGAAAAGTCGATGTAATATGTCGTGTCCTTCCCCTCTCGTTTCAGTACAGTTGGTTCGGGTTGTATCTTTTGGCCATAGCTGCAGATCTCAGTTTTCTCCTCTGTCTGAGTGTTAAATCACTTTCTGTCTGCTGTCAGGCTGTCTCTTCTGGTTCCCAGGCCCCCTCCTCTTCTTATGAGCTACTTGCTTATTTCCCAAG
Organism: Apodemus sylvaticus; assembly: GCF_947179515.1. Classification (NCBI taxonomy): domain Eukaryota; kingdom Metazoa; phylum Chordata; class Mammalia; order Rodentia; family Muridae; genus Apodemus; species Apodemus sylvaticus. The sequence continues at coordinate 68,703,076 of NC_067479.1, forward strand.
TCATGTTGAATCCATCTTTACTTCTCCAACTTCATCGTATATGTGCACTTTGCTTCAGAATCTAGCATTGGTTCATGGACTGGACAGCTGAATGTATCCAGTTTAAGCAGAAGATAAATTGTTAGACTGTAAAAAGTTGGGATCAAATTCTCTACAAAAGCAAATGTTCAATAGGCTTGCCTTGGTCTTCAGAGTAAAGAAAAAAAGTGAGACAGATCCTTGTGCAGTAGACAACATTGAATAGTAACTGTTCCCAATCATTGAGTGATCTGGAAGACAGGTTGGCATGAACCAGCCCATTGTTTTGTATCATCTCTATGCCTTTAAAATGTTGGAAAATGTGGTGTTCCCAAGCTGGCAGGCTGCCTTTCATCTGTCTTATACTGAGACCCAGATCACCCAGGGCCCCAGGCCCACTCTCTCTCTCTCAGCAGATGTGGTGGTTAGAGAATTGCTTGGCTGGATTTCTGGGGTGCTAACATCATTTATTGGGAATTATGTCATGTGGATTAGACTGTTCATTCTTGTCTCAAAGAAACTTTATGCTCATTTGGAAAATGATCTGTGACTATAGGGAATGACTTTGGCGATGACATTTAATTCCAGTTTCCAAGTCAAGAAGGACAACTTCAAATTCCAGAAGACAGGATTCCACATGACTCAGTCTCCAAGTGTGGGACTGTCAACCCAAAGCTGTGTTTTTCAGCACCTCACTCTCTGTGTCAGAATGAATTCCAGTAAGAAAACTATTATCTCCTGGTAAACAGTAGGGTACTTTATCAAGACAGCCTTGGATTCTAGTTCTAGTCTCCTACCAGCTCACATAGCTTCCGTATGGGGGTAACAAAACTAACAGTGCGAGCTTACTAAAACCAGGCAGTCATAAAATGATGGCAGAAATTAACCAGTTTATTTCTTATAACAGTCCTATAATATAGCTATCAAAGGTTGGCCTCTGTTACATGGAGTGATTGTGGAGTCATGTCTAAATTGAGCATCTAGTAACTAGTTGACTCAAATTGAAACACTAGTTTAAATTCAAGACTTAACAACTTCATTCTATCCACAAACTTTCTCTATTCTAATTTAAATGGTTATAGATCGCCAATGTAAAATATTTTATAAGAAAAGATATAGTGTTTGTTCCAATGAAACAATAACCATGACTAGTTGGTGTTCTCATAGGTTCCAAAAAAAAAGGTTCCAAAAAAAGCTCATAGTTTGTTTTAGTTCTTTTTCCCCACAGATCAATGTGATGGGTTATCAATTCAGAATAAGAATCTGAGAAGTGTTGAATGAGTGTGAGCTAGCCCACTTTAAGGACTACTGAAGCTGAGACAAGAGTTGGCTAGGACTCAGAATAAAGCAATGGTATCATACAGGAAGAGCCATGCTATGTTTAGAAGCTACAACCGGTATTTGCTTAGTCTTTGTCTTATCATTTAGCAATAGTTGGTGTTTGGGAGGCTGTTTTAAGTTTCAGAGCCTTAATATTTCCATTTGAAAACAGTGATAGTAAGAGTGTTAGTGAATGGATTGGTAGAATTAACCTGAGAATTAAATAAAGCAACATTTGTAAAGAGCTGCATGGTGGTGGTCACACCACATCTTAAAATCCTCACCACAGCATTTTAACCAGAAAGAGTGAGAGGCAGAGCATGATAACTGATCCTACTTTTTTTTTAATTTAATTTTTTAAAAATGTTCTATATTCCTTCTTTACATTCCAAATGATTTACCCTTTCCCAGTTCCCCCCTCCCCATATGTCCCATAAGCCTTCTTCTCTCCACCCATTCTCCAATCACCTCCCTCCTTTTTCTCTGTCCTAGTACTCCTTAGGCCAGAAACTCTGATCCTACTTTTTAACAGAGATGAGACTTGGAGCATTGCAACCATTCACAGAAAGTAAGAGTACAGAAAGAGAGGCAGTGGGGAAAGGGAGAGTAGTCAGAGTAGAATGTTTCTAGTGGATGGGGCACCATTTCAAAAGAAGGTGCAGAAACTAAGAAAGAAAAGACTGATGTAGTTTGTCTAGAACTAGCAGAGGAAGAAAGAGAACAGTGGTGAGCAGCAAATTCCTGAGCTTGGTGGGTCAGCAGACCATTGTTACTGAGATAAGTGTTCTGAAGCAGCATGCTACAAAATAGCAAGAATACAAGAGTTCAACAAGAAATACCCCTGAGAGCTGTCCTGAGTCAGGGAGGTGGGAAGAGAGTGGGGACAGTGGAATACTAGATGACTGAAGCAGCAGGGACATCTAAGAAACAAAGAAAATGGAGTCCTACAGAAGAGGCAGGAGGAATGAAGGTTAGCATGCTAGAGTAGAAGATGTTGTAGTCAATGGAGAATTCAAAGTTTTAGCGCCCTGCCAAAGAGTGGGGATATGAATAACATAAGAGAAAGAACACTATCATTAGATCTAAGTATGTTGATGGACTGTCAAATATTGGGCAGGTTGGTCATATGTAACATTGGAATTATGCTGCAGATGATATGATACATGCTGTACAAGATGACAACGGGCTGGGTGCCAGTATTCTCAATAACTCTAGGTTCAAAATGGGGATAGCTTCATCACAGAACTAAAAATAATGATGCACTAGAGAGCTGAGTGTCATGCATCTGGAGGAAAAGACAGAAAAGCAAAGCTTTTCAAGTAGCATAGAAGAACTCAGAGAATACCATCTCTGCTTCCATGCAGTTCTCAACCTGGGGGTCATGACCCCTTGGGAGTCACACTTCAGATATCCTGCATGTCAGATATTTACATTATGATTCATAATAGTAGCAAATTTACAGTCATGAAGTAGCAATGAAATCCTCTTACAACACGAGGAACTATATTAAAGGGTCACAGCATTAGGGAGATTGAGAACCACTGCTTTAAGCAGACTAAGGAACGCCCACTTCAGAGGGTCATACATAGAAAGAGAACACTTTGAAGCTAGAACCAGAATTGAAGAGTTGGACAGGACATTCTGTGAAAGGCTGGTGTTAGATATTGGATTTTCTAAGAATGAGCGTTTAGTGGGCCTGGGCACAAGGGTTAATGTTAAGAGATGTGCGGAGAGAAAAGAATGAAAGAAGGGTAAAGGGGAGGTAAATCAGGATGCTGGGGTCAAGCACAGAGAAATGAGATATCCCAAGGTCAGGGTGTGAGACTCACATTTAAGACATATTTGGCCTTATTCTATTAGGTAGAATGAGAGAAATATGAAGAGACACAGCACAAACAATTAGACTGCATCTGAATAGCTAGTCCTTGTGTAGTCAGTAGATGAATAGAGACAGCAAGAGAAGTCACAGATGACTCTTACCTATGGTGCAGTTGTATAACCCATCAAACACACAAGAGGACAGAGACCCATGTATCATGTACAGTCAAGCAATATGACTGCTACTATAGATCAGCTAGGCTAATTTCCAGGGCATGACTAACATGCGGCATGCACATTTTCATGTGGTATCGAGAAGTCTTAGGATTAATAGCGAATCAATTCAGGCACTGGAGTTCATGACTAAACCGAACAAATTAGCTAAAGATAATAAAAACCGATAACAAAAACTTGGGGGAAGAGAGAACAAGAAACACATTTACTTTGCTTTTACAAATATTTTGTGTGAATACTGTTTATTTTTCTCTGATTTGCTATTTGGTGTGGTGTAATGCACTAATAATTAATTAATCTGTTATTAATTGTTTTAATTAGAAAGAATCTTTGGCTTTTAAATGCTTTAAAATAAAAAAGGAAGAAATACTCATGGTTTTTGATAATGTCTCAATGTTAAACTTCTAGGACTGTTTTCTGATATTTCCAACAAACAAATAAACAAATGGAGCTGCGCTGGTGCTTTGTTCCCAAAGTTTTTCTCATAGCTCAAAAACTGCTTGCTGAACTTATGCAAAAAGTTCTTTGAATTAGGTTTACAATAAAGCTTTGTAACTCAGGTTCCACACACTTGTGTACTTATATTCAGTTGTAAGAATTTATTATTGGCCCCTACATGATTGCAGAGTAGCCAACAATGTTCTCATGAAGACATTCTCAAAGGTGTAGCATCCACCAGACCACAGGACTGGAGCATAGGAAGGGAATGGATGACGGAGCTTGGTTTAAATTCAACAGCTTTGCATAAGATTTAAACTGTTACACATTGGGGCAATGAAGGGACAGGCAAGACAGAGATCAGGGGAGTCACAGCTGGCTGCCACCTTTGTAAAAGGAGTCTAATAACATTTTGTCTTCACTTTGAGCAAGAGAGCCCCCAAGAAAAGTATTTGATGCCTTGGATTTGTAGACATGATCTCAATTTGAAACTATTCTAGAACTGACTGTGTTAACCATAAACCTGCAGGGTTGAGTGTCCCTCACAGGGACCTAGCAGCAAGAGAATCTATCTTCAGATTATTGTAGGATTGGGAAATGAGGATTTTTTTCCACCCTGCTCCACTGTATGTTATGGGCCACAAAGGATGAATCAAATTATGTGGTGGTATATTTTTCCTTCAATGTCTGAAGATTATTAATCATTTTCTTTCATCTTTAAAAGAGTAGCAACATTACCAGCTATAGCCACCTTAGCTGAACAAATCTTTCTTTTAAAGTTCACAGTGTAGGGGCTAGAGTGATGCCTCTACACTGTGCCTCAGTGGTTAAGAATATTTGCCTCTCTTATAGAAGATGCAGGTGCCATCCTCACCACCCATCCAGTTGCTTACAGCCATCTGTAATTCAGTTCCTGAAGCTCTGCTGGCTTCTGCTGGTCTCCTCAGGCACCAGGAACATAAGTGGTTTACACACACACAAGCCAGCAAATATTCGCATGTACAAAATTAAGATAAATATTTTAAGATAATTGTGCAAACTCTATCATTTAAATATAATTAAAGTTCAGTGGGAACCGCAGTATGAAGCAGGAAAACTGCAGCACCAAGATACGTGTTGTCAACAACGCCATTTTTCACCTGATCTCAGCCTGGGGAGCCATCAGTTCTCTAGTTTGAAGGTAGGGAAACTCAGGACATTTCATGACAGGCTTGAGCTAGATCATCTCATTACATTCAAGGAATGAATATGGCCCTAGAAATAATTACATTAGATTCCAAACCACAGTTTCAAGTCTGGACATGATGAAGATCACGTATCTCTCTCAGCAAGAAGGTTGTGATTCACAAATGAAAGGAAGCTTGTCGACTGTCATCACCTTCTCCACAGAGCTGAGTCAGATTGCTCCAGTTTTGAATCCCAGACTCTCTGGTTTGCTGACCTGGCTCCAGCATCTCTGGGCTTCGAGGCTCCGCCCTCCTGCCTTCTCAAGCCTCTGTGCCAGGCCCTCCTCCTGACTCGGCAAACACATTGACAATGACTTGCTTATTTTGGAGGCATCCTCCTATTTCTCTCAGGCCTCCATTTCTCCCTACTATTATTTTTCAAAAATCAACTCCTATTAATCTCACAGGCACATGTTTCTAAGAGTACTGATATCCTAGCAACAGGCAAAAGACTTCAAAGAAGTTAGTCTCCAGAGAATTAAATAACCCTATTAAAAATGGGGTACAGAGTTAAATGGAATTCTCAACTGAGGAAACTCAAATGGCTCTAAAGCACCTAAAGAACTGTTCAGCATCCTTAGTTATCAGGGAAATGCAAATCAAAACAACACTGAGATTCCACCTCACACCAGTCATAATGGCTAAGATGAAAAACTCAGGGGACAGCAGATGCTGGAGAGGATGTGGGGAAAGAGGAACACTTCTCCATTGTTGGTGGGATTGCAAGCTGGTAAAACCACTCTGGAAATCAGTTTGGCGATTCCTCAGAAAATTAAACATAGTACTACCTGTGGACCCAGCTATACCACTCCTGGGCATATACCCAGAAAGTGCTCCTACATGTAATAAGGACACATGCTCCACTATGTTCATAGCTGCCTTATTTATAATAGCCAGAAGCTAGAAAGATCCCAGATGTCCCTAAAATTTCTATACATTGTAAAGGAATAGTTTAGGTTGAAATGTTTAAAATGTTTCTGGGGATTGAAGTCACTCCAGGGGCCACATGTTCTTAAAATTCAGAGCTTTTTATACTCATCAGCTTGCCATCACCCAATGTTGTCCTAGATGAAGATGCTAGAATTATTCTAAACAAGACAAAGACATTTCAAACCGCAGATATTTGGATTCTTGTAAACGTCATGGCAAACAAGCAAAGCCTCTGGTCACATTTCTGCATTAAACCCTGGTCGTCACTGAAACACCACAAGAATATGGCCCACGGAATCGGCCAGCACTCACAGGGGCTGACAGAAACTGATACAATAGTCAGGAAGCCAGTATGGATTTGAGCTAGATTTTCTGCATAGATGTTATGGTTGTATAGTTTCGTTTCCTTCTAGGACGCCTAACAGTTGAAGTAGGGACTGTCTCTTACTCTTTGACCCTTTTCTGCCATCTGAGTCGCCTTGTCCTGCCTTGATATGAGGGTATGTCCTTAGTCTTATTGTAACTTGTTATGCCATGCTTGGTTGACATTCCAGAGACGCTTTCCCTTCTCTGAAAGGAAACAGAGGAGGAAGAATGGATCTGGGGGAGAGGGGATGTCTGGGGTAGGGACTGAGAGGAGGAGATAGAGAAGAAACTGCAGTTGGGCTGTAATATGGGAGATAAATACATGAATAAACAAAATAAATAATTTAAATTAAAATAAATAGAAACTACAAACATGATAAATAAAGAGAAGAAACCTCCAGTAGATCCCTGGGACTGAGGCCAGTGGAGAGCTCATTTCTTTCCCTGTGTGACCCTCAGTGTTAGTGAGAACCTTCAAGTCCACCTCACATCCACTTCCCAGTCAGCGCAAATGCAGCTTGGGGACCAGCCGTCCACCCTCGGCTCACACCGGCTTCTCCGCTCACTGCTCCAACCACTTTGTCAGAGCTTCCCTTGACTGTGCCTTAAGAAACTCAGTTTTTCTCTGCAGAAACGGTTTCCTGACTTCCCCTACTGCATCTTTGCTTCATTTGCTCACATCATTGTGTTCCAGGAACAGGGCAGGGAGGTGTTTTCTCTGCCTTCTTTGGTATTTTCAGCCCTCTTCACTTTACCACCATCTTTAATCATTTCTAGCCCTTAACTTTACGCCCCTTTTGTCTCCCCTCAGTAGTGTTATTCATCAAACTTGACCTTCTACCTTCATCTCTCAGAGACTTTGAGACACAGCTCACACTCTTCCTCTGCAGGCAGAGACCTCTGATTATCTAGGTAGGTACCATGGTGTCCTCCCTTGCATGTCAAGCTTCTTTCTGAGTGACAACATCTCCTCATAACTATATTATGTTCTTGGTTTCACTGTGAGCTGTCCTTGGATACAGAGCAGAATCACCCTGGATTAGATGAAACAGTCCAGAAGTGTGGCTGTAATTATTAATTTCGAAGTCATACTTGGAATCTTGACACTACTGTGAACATGTGTTTTCATTTGGACAAATTACCTTAAATGTCCTAGGGCTCATTTGCCTCGTTTCTAAACTGGAGACAGTGGCACATACTTAAAAGGAAGTTAGGTTATTGAATGATATACTATGTTTGAGATGTCAGTCTATCATCATTCTATCAAGACTTCAAAATATATCTGGTACTTAGTCTATATTACATTGGAGTGGATTGAGGAGATTAATGGGCATTATATCAGAGACCATCCCCAGAAAGATATCCTGAACAATACATTAATTAACTTATTCAATTGTCACTCCAATGGATGTAGAATGAATACTTCTTAAGCACATTAAAGACAAGCAGAGATGCAAAGGAGGTTGGTGTGGAATGGCTTTGTCCAAGCACAGTTCTCCACGGGACACATTAGAGTCAGTATCAGAATAGGAAATAGGGATAATCTATCATTATGTTACTCTTTTTCTTTGTATTGCTTTTCTTTTTTTTTAAAGGGTTTTATTTTAAAGAGGAAAATAGGTTTAGCATGGAAAGACATGTTCAGAGGTTTGCTACGCACACAGAACTTCCTCCCTTACCAATATCTTCCATACCACGATATGTTTGCCTTAGCACAGTAACCTGTCTTGGTGCATCATAATCGCCATATTTAGTACATATTTAGTGTTCAAGTACAACCCTTGCTGTTTTACAGCCATGACTGGTGTCCATCATTGCAAGCTCTGCAACACTTATGGAAGATTTTCACTATTTTAAAGGCCTTCTCCCTCCACCTCTATCTATGCTCCATTAAAGCAGTGCTTTACTGTCTCCTTGCTTTGGCCTTTTCCACAGTATTTCACATGACACATGGCCATTTCAATTTGATCTCTTTCCCTTATTTTACTGAATGTCTATTCACAATTTGATACATTTTTTTTCAGGCATAGTTTATTCATCATTTATTTTCAGTCCTAAATAAATGCATATTGTTTGAATGAATGTGTTTAAGTTTATCCATTCTCCCACTAAAAGACATCTTAATTGTGTCCACTCTTTGAAAACCATTAACAAACTGCTTAAAAAAAATCACTGCACACATTTTCCTGTGGATACATAATCCCTTTGGGCAAGCAACCATCAGAAGCTCAAAGAGTAGCAAAGCACTAGCTATATACCACCTTTTCTTAGTAATTACATTAAATATAAATGTATTACATTCCATGATAACAGGCAGATAGTGAAAGAGTCTACAAGAAAATAACATGAGATCTAAAGGCACAAAGGTTCATGTGAAAGGGTAGCATGAGATGCTCGTGAAAATAGTAACCAAAAGTGATATATACCAGGTGTATTTACATCTAACAAAATAGGGCTTGGGACAAAAGTGAGGAACATTGATTCATCCATATGTTTTGACAATTATAAGCAAATCTATTCCTAATTGCAGAGCCAGAAGAGGTTCTTCCCTTCACAAGGAATCTGTGTAGACTAGTTTGTCAGGACAACTCACTTAAAAATGTGGAAGTCCTTGTGAGAACGGTGCTGAGAAAAGCACCTAGCCTCACAGTAAGGAAGGCATGCCTTCAGGTAGAGAGAAACAGGAGGGAGCTAGCTAGTGACATTGCATCCTCTCCCAGGAAACAGAGTGAGCAGGAAGTGGGGCTAGCCAACCAGGCTTCAAGCCCCTCCTCCAGTGACTCACTTCCTCTAGCAAGGCTCCACTTCTAAAGAATCCATGATCTTCCCAAACAGTGCCACCAGCTAGAAACCAGTTGTTCAAATAAATTTGTCTGTTGGGGACATTTTGTATTTTAGATGGTCATAAAAATATAGGATCTAATTTTAAAACTGAGCAAAGGATCTGAAAACAGATTTCTTAAAGTAAGAAATAGAAATAAATGTTCAATCAACAAGCAAAGAGAGACTCAGCATTACTGAGCACCAGGAGAATGCCACTGAAAATGTAAACGAAATGTCCTTTATTTATTTAAAATGAAGGCAGGCACATAGACTGTGTGAGACCCTGGTTCACTCTGAACACTGAACAAGATAAAATATAAAATAAAGAATATATGTGACACACTGGAGCTATATCAAGTTTACCCCCAAATGAAATCTTTATTCTCTTCTCTTCTGTCCTTGTTCTATGTTCCCAAATATACCATACCTTTTATTTTGACAAAATATCTGATGCCAGTCATATTTTAAAAGCTTATTTATCTAAACCCACATTTATGATTTATTTGAATTTATACTACATAACAGTAGTAATTATATATGTTCCCAAACAAAATCTGTATTTGTGTATGTTACTGAATATGTAAATAGCATTACTACATAAACACTATACACTTTTTTCCAATAAAATAAAAATAAAGCATAAGAGTTCAAATATAGACTATTGCAGCTTTTATAGGAACTTATTATCAAAAACAAATCAAGGCTGGACATTATGATGCACACCTTTAATTCCAGCACTCAGGAGACAGAGGCAGGCAAATCTTCTGTAAGTTGGAGGCCATCCTGATCTACTGAGTAAGTTTTAGGCCACTCAGGACTACACAGTGAGACTGTCTAAAAAATGAATAAACAGATGAATAAATAAGTAAATAATTTTAAAATGTTAAAGCCGTATGTGAGGGGGAAAGATGGCATAGTGAGATTTCAGTTCCCATGAAGTTTATATAGTTTAGTCATTCAGCAAATGAGAACTACTTCTGTGTGCTACTGATCATGGCTCATGGCCTCTGCTGTGTGGGTGTTTGTGTCTAAATGCAACTTCTTAAATTGCAGAGCCCTGAGTCTGCCACTTACCAATGTATGTCTTACATTGTGTCTTAGGACACTTTAAAAATACAGATACTAATTTTTTGACATTTTCTTCTGTTTTAGCATTTTCAAACTCATCTTTTCATAGGACAGCAAACCTAGCCTCTGTGGCAAGGAAGAGAAGCAGCTGAGAGACAGTCTGGTTTGAGGAGGGGTGGTAGAGAAGGGCAGCTCTGAGGCACACAAGGAGAGCAGAAGAAACATAGCCTCGTGCCAGAATTCACACTGTCTCACACTCAAAGGGCCATGGACTTGGCAGTGAATATAACTGGGGCCTTGCTAATTGGCTCCCTGGGTCTGCACATGGTTAGAAGAAGCCTTAGATACCAGTGCTCACTTTTGGCTTTACCTGATCTGCATCTTTCCATGGGAGTTTGCCCATTGTGTAGAACACAATGAGTGGGGAGTGCTACATAGCTAATGCATGATTTGAATCCAAAACTCAAAAACCATTAGGAACCAGGCACTCGACCCTGGAAACCCAAGATCTCTTGAGTTGTGTGTTCCACCTAAAAGTATTTAAAATGAAAGTTTTCAAAATACCTTACTAGTCTACAAATACAGGGTTCCTGGTTGTCCAGGACTGATGTTGAGCCTCCTAGTACCTGAAGAAATATGGCGGAGGTCAATGTATTGACCATCATTGTGCTTTCAAGGCTCTCACACCAGTCTTCCATGACCCTGCTTCTCCCCATCCCTAGCTCATACACCAAACTCTTAATTCATATAGCCTTTCCCTCTCTTCCTCGTAGACTCCCAGTCTGTTAGGAGACAATATAAAGTATGAAGGTTAACTTATTCACTCAAAGGGGAACTAATATAAGCAATTTTCATGATTCTTCCGAAATAGATTTTTGTTTAAAATCTTCCAAAATTTAAGTTCCCTGGCTCCATAGGATAAATTCTCCCTTAAAAGACTAGCCCCTATACATTTTTTTACTCTGACTTGGATGAGTTCAGCGTTGCTGCATGTATAAAATCATACCTAAAACCCCCTGTAACTGAGAATCTAGTATACAGTTTGAACTTAGGCAAAACTGCTGCAGGCGGAGCCCAGTGGTCCACTGGCCACTTCATCACTACACTGAAGTTCTGTCACCATCACATATAGTAAGAGCCAAACTGATCCCTGGGATGTGGGGTTATATAACAAGGTCAAGTAAGTCCAGGCACGCCATCATTACCTGGGAAGTTATTTGTGGAAAAGTGAGCAAGTACACAATGACAGGAGACATGCAGAACACCCTTGACATTGAAATAAACACCTGTCAGTCACTGGCAAAGGTCTTCAAAAACAAGCTGCATTTTATATCTCTCAGAATAACAAAGATCACATCACAGCCAACTTACTATCAAAGCTCAAAACCAAATAAATGGACAGCACCGTTGCCAAGGCCTTTCCTCGGGTTTTATTATTGCTGACAATAGACCCAGTGTTATGAGAAGCATGCTTATTGGGCAATCCACACATGATATGCTTTGTTCTCTGCCTGAACCTGCTCTGGCATGACTTTAGGACTAATATTCTTTATTTTTTTGGTGTTAATATTAAACACTATTTGGCAGAAGTATGTGAATTCTGCAACCTTTAGTCAGACCCTGAAATGCTTGGAAGATTCTTCCAGAATGATAAGGGGGAAAATGCTCTAACATTTCTGGGTGAAGATTAAAAGACCCAAATGACACATGGCTGATCTTGGTGGTTTCTATTGTTGAGAAAGTGGTTAGAGATAGTTGAGGCACACAGCCTTTGCTTGGAGGCTGTAGGTGAGCAAATAGGGGCCTTGAGAAGACGATGGCTCAGGAATTGTTTATTGTGCATCTAAATCCCTCCTCAAACACTGTGTTAACAACCACCATGGCTGGACTCGTTCCTTGAGACCCCTTGAAGACACAAAGGCAAAGACTTTTCCTGGATGGGTCACATCAGAGACAGATGAGATGAAACACGGCTCGCTCAGATTCTAATCAGTTTCAGACACTAGTACGTGGTCTGGACTATCTTTTGGCCTTTATACTTATGTCCTTCATGTCTAGTGGCCCCTCAGCCAAGGGAGTCATTAGGAAGTTAAGCTGAAGAGTGTGTTGGGTTTCCCTGTGTAGAGTATCTGGCTCAGACTGTGTGTCAGGGTAGCAGTAACAACCTACCCAGGGATCCAGTTTCCTATTGTTCTGCAAATGTTCAACATTTGCATGTAGTTTCCAGATGTCAGGTGATGAATCTTAGATTGTTGTGGCCTGATTTGAATATGTACTGTTTTGTGGATAAAATTGCTTTCCAAATACATTGTTTTAAACACCTCTCCAGATAGGGAAATTAATAATCTCTCTGTAGCAAAAGCCTCCCTGTCTCATAGCTATTTCTTCATCCACAAAGCACTGGTATTATTCCATTAGGAGTTGAGTAACTGCAGCTATATTGTGACAATTAAGATCTGGAAAGAGGGGGCAGAGCATGGCCCACAGTCTGTGACTCTGACAAGGGCTGGCTTCCAAGCCTGAAGCTCCATTTCAGGCCTGGGCCCTGTCATAGAGGCAGTCTTGACATGGGCAGAAATCTGATCCAGGATTACAGTTTAGCTGATTAACAGCTCTACCCCCAAGATCTTGGGAAGGTAGCTTAAAAGAAACATTGTATATCCCTAATACTTCTGACTGAAAAGGAGGGTCGGCTATCCAACAATGCAGGAATCTAGGAGTGGTTCCCAGTAACCAACAGACAGATGGTTCAAAGGGCCTCAGGGCTAGAGGCCAGGAGAGTCTGGCTGTCAGAACTGAGCCTGTCAGCCCTGTGTTCAGACATGTGAAGAAGGCTCTGAGAATGACTCTCTTCTGGAAGCTGTAAACATGGTATTGAGGGGTGCTAGTCCCTTAGGAAATGCTTCTGCCTCCCTTAACAATTGCCCCTTAGAGGCCAGTCAGGTCTGGAACTGGCAGAAAGCGACAGAGGGCAAAGCAGTGGGCACAGTACATTTGGGAAAAGTGTCTCTGATAGTGACATACTACATCCAGATGGAGATGGGCAGAACCTTAAGGAAGCCTTCTAGCTTGGCCTTTGAGAAAAGGTTTCTCCATCTCTGGTTTGCTTTACAACAGGACAAGATTAGAGAAGGATTCCCAAAGAATGTCCAGATGGGACAGCAGGTGAGGGAGCACAGCAGCCACAAGATAGGAGACTCAAGAAGCCAATGGAATAGAACCCATGCCCCTATTCCTTTGGGTTTGTCAGTGAGAGGTTTTGAAAGAGGATTAGAGGGAAGAAGACTCATCCTAATGTGAGGGAAGAAGGAGCCAGCCACATAAACACCATGCATCGTCTGGCTTTGGTCCTGGTCCTGGAGAGTTGTGCAATCAGCTGAGTGTCCAGCAGCCATGCCCACTGCTGCTCTCCCCACAATGGACTCAGCCTTCTCAAACTATGAACTAAAGTCCATCCTTCCTCTTTGCTTCTTGTTAGCGGTTTGATCTCCGTAACTGTAGAGAAGGCACTGACAGGACCAGCTTTGTAATTCTTCCATGAGTCATAACACCAAGTCTGCCAACACAGATCTCCTGATCTTCCATTTATAACCCTTATAATCCCTTCATCTGATTCTCCTTCATTTAAAATTATAAGATAAATTTAGTACTGTTTAATATTTTGAGCTGGTGGCATAGACAAGAGACTCAGTATAAATGTTATATAGAATGCATGTTTGGAAAGGTCACCTTCCCATTTTCCTTCCAGTGTCAGTTAATGCTCACTCATCTGGACACCCAGGGAAACAATAGCATCTGCATGGCTCTTCCCCTGAAAGAAACTCCAATCCCATTTGTTTCCTATTGAGACTAATGCTGTTTCAGATGATCAAGAACTATAAACATGGCTTTAAGACAAAGATGTCGTTAAGCCATAAAATCAGAATGTAAAATAATGTTTTCCAATGGTATTTTCTATAAGCAAAGTATTCGAGAACATTTTAATATACCAGTAGAGGACGTATGCTTAAAAACTATACTCATTGTCTCTATGTGTTCTTCTTGGCATCCCAAAGGTCACAGGAGGATTGAGTAGAAGGTTTGAAATAGGACTGTCTAGTTTAAGTGTTTTCTAGTGGTTTGATCCGAAACCTTAAAGCCTGTTAGTTCCAATAAAATCTCTAAGTGTTCAAAGGTCTCTGTCACAAGAGCCATCTATAAGAACTAACATGAATCCAGGAATCATCTCCTCCCATAAAGTGGTACTGAAACTGCTTTGGATGCTGGCACCCTGTGACCATGACTCCCAGTGTTGAGTTAGTCTGCAGACATCAGAAGAATACTTAGCAGTCATGTAAAAGTGTAAGAGGTAGTGAATCCTAAAACTTTAGAATAAAACATCATAAAGTATACTATGTGTTTCCACTTGTTCAAAAAATATTTGCCAGTTTTCAACTCTGCATAGAAACCAGGGTAACATATAGGGAAAGGTCCTATCTTTTGGAGAGTTCAGTCCAAACAGCAGTTACACAGTAACGATGGAATGTAGATGCCCAGTTGAACCTGGAAACACATTTGTGCAACATTTGCTGTTCAATGTCTTGCCCAAAAGAGCTGTTAACTATACCATGAATGTTAAACTGGAGTCTTGGAAACCGAAATAACCCTAAGTGAGTACTAATGGCGAGAGAGTGATAATCTGAGCTTCAACATGAGGGGGTTAGTTAAAACTATTTATTCTATAAATACGTGCATACAGTTTTCCTAAAAATAGAACTTAACAGGTTATTGGACAGCCAAGAAAGAGTTTGTGGACAGCAGAGGCATTTGGAATGTTTTCTAACTGATATTACCTTCACAAATTCACTCTGGCTTTAACATCGCTATCTCCTGTGTTTTAAAAAACATTCAAGACAGTCATGGAAGGTGTTGGACTGAATTCCAGTGCAGGCATGCCACTATTTTAGATCTGTATTCCATTTCCAGTCTCCCAGTAGGTAAGAGAGGTTTTTATTTACATTGATGGGGCCAATGTGTGCCCTTTAAAATTTCTGTACTTCTGCTTCAGCTTGGGAACTGGGGGGGGCAAAGCATCTGGAAGTTCCTGCATGGACAGAAATCAGGCTTATGGTTGGAAATGAAGAACACCTTCCAATAAAGATCAGAGAGAGAATGGGGTGATGCTGAGACTTCGCAGTCTTCTAATTACCCACTTGGGGAGGCAGAGAAGGCTAAGCAAGGGTATAGGTGGGGGAGGGGCAGAGATAAACCAAGAAGGAGGAGGAGATGCAATCAAACTCACCCAGACTGTGGCCTGTGAAAAGGAAACCTACAACCACCACTGAAGTTGCTCAAATTCGTCTGTGTGACCCAGTCATTAAGATTACTAATGTGTAGTGTTTCTGTGATTATTTTACAGACATGACGTCATAGTTCCAGGATTTAGTAATCACCAATCACACAATTGCCAGAGTTGTAAGATCCTGATAGTTAAAAGTACAAAACATCCTATGCACAATGAGATGGGAGTGGTGTCACAGTAAGGTCAAAGCACTTGACTTGAATATTTTTGGTAGCACAAATCAAAACTTTTTAACTTAGAGGGGCTCTAAGTTCTAGAATTGTATTTAAGAATGCCTCCTGCTACTGTTTTGCAAATTCTCACAAATGAACGAAGCGTCTGAACTGCATTCTTGGGGAAAGAGAATCAACCCTCAGACATTCCAAACAATAACAACAACAACCTTCTTTGTGGCCTCTCTAAAGTTAGACATTCATTGAGGCGCTCAAGGGAGCTTGTGACTTGAGGAAGGAGCTTCCTTCTTCTGCACAATCTCCAATCACAGTCACCCGAACTCCCCTCTCAGGGTGATGGATATGCCTTTGTTGGGGGGGGGGATGCTCAGCCAGATGTA
This sequence comes from Apodemus sylvaticus, assembly GCF_947179515.1. Classification (NCBI taxonomy): domain Eukaryota; kingdom Metazoa; phylum Chordata; class Mammalia; order Rodentia; family Muridae; genus Apodemus; species Apodemus sylvaticus. The sequence continues at coordinate 68,719,211 of NC_067479.1, forward strand.
GATGTCTACCCATGAAAAGGCGGCATACATTTGTGATCTGAAGCTCAAAGAAAAGGCGCCAGGGCAGATGTGATGGATGGACACCGAGTCTGAAAACTCCTGGTCGCCAGTGGGGAGAGGGACCTGGGCCCTGTAAACCCAGGGCCGAGGGAGTCAGAGTTATGGATGTTTCTTTAATTGTGCCTCTTCTTTTCCTTCACCTAAAACCCAGGTTCCGTGTTCACCTTATCATCTCCACACTTTATTTCATCTTAGGCTTTGGCTGATCTAATTAGGAGCTTGATCAAGGGCAGATGCTACGGCTTTCTGGTAGGCAAGCGATTTAGACTCAACCCTCTGCAAATAACCAACTGGGACTTCTTAATATACATTTGATACAGTGGGTGAAGTTGCAGAAAAATCACACACTCTTTAAAAAAAAAGATATCCTGGCTCTTTCTTAAAGAGAGCCAGCAGCCTGCTTCTTCCTGTTGTTCTAGATGCTAGCTCTAGAGTGTGTGTGTGTGTGTGTGTGTGTGTGTGTGCATGTGTGTGTGTGTGTGCATGTGTGTGTGTGTGTGCGCATGTGTGTGTGTGTGTGCATGTGTGTGTGTGTGTGTATTTCATTAAGTAGGATGTTCAGTGAACTCACAATACAGAAAGGGGTAAGAATTACAGATTAAGAGAGGCATGTAAAAGAAATGGGATGCTGTGATTAACCGTGTTTGTACTCAGAGGAATTCTCTGAAGACAGACTCCAAATGTGGCGAGACTTCTTATGCCTCGAGAAATTCCTCCCTTTAAATGTGTGTGACTGTAATAGCAGGTCCTGTGCACTGTGCTGGGTGTGATGTGCACTCGAAGTTACAATGGATTTAGATCTCCCGGTCTGGTAATTGCACCACCACCTAAACCTGTTGTTAAGACTCATAAAAATACACAGTGAAAAGTCGCTGATAACCAGCTAAGCAGAATCGACAAGAATAATACTATTCGTTCCTCAAAGTTCACACAACTCACAGGAAAGTGCTATAGACAACTCACAAGTGTTTAAAACAAATGTGATTTTTAAAAAGCCAGATGTGATTCTGAGTCAAGGAACATCCTAGCTAAGGGGACAATGTGTCTATAATACAGAAGGCATTTTTGATGAACAAATATAATCTCCACTTCAGAAAAATATTTGAATGTGCAATTTCTGAATAAAAACATTGTATTGTTTAAGAGCAGCAAAATGGAAAGGTCATAACTCCTCTACAAAGCTAAAACTTGGAAACATAGGTCTTTAATTAACATGTAATCTCTGCTTCCTCCTGGGCCAAGGGGTATGTGTAGAATTTGGTTTGCATGTGTCTCTGGTACCTTCTTACAAATTGTTTGTGAGTTTAATTTCTGTATATACAGTTTCTAAATATTTTCACATACTTCATTATTGTGTCTTTAATTATCTATTATACTCTTCAATGAGGATACTTCAGAGTTAGGTGAGGAATGCATTTGCTGGTAGATGATCTCAGAAGTATCCATAAACTCTGTAACCAAGAGAAGGAATGCTTAATGCCACATTTAACACCAAAACTTGGGGTAGTGAGATCACTCAGTGGATAAAGGAGCTTGCTACCAAGCTTGATGATTAGAGTTCAATCCCTGAGTCTTGCCTGGTGGAAGGAAAGAACCAATTTCTACAAGTTTTCCTTTAACCTGCCCACATGTACTCTGCTATGCAGGTAGGTATACACACACACACACACACATACACACACACACACACACACACACACTGCAAAAATTTTAATATTGAAATTAATGAAAGCATTTGTGATGAAAAATGGCCAGTTTTACATAAAGGTGGGATCCTGTGAGCTTCCTTGGATGTCCTGAGCAATGGATTGTTACACAGAAAGGTGAGAGGAAGGACATTGATCTGTATACTTCTAAAGCCAGGGGAAAAGATTTTTATATATTTTAACCATAAAAAATCAAAACTGTCAAAGGAGAGGATGCTTAATTGGGTTTTAATATCATGCAATTCATACATGTATCAAAATGTCACATGGCTCCCCTTGGGTGTAAAACGTTTATGATTTTGATGTATCCATTTTAAATAAATGTAATGTAAGAAGAAAATAATTGAGAAGGTCTCATGAATCTGGAGTGAATTCCTTAATGAGCATGTCACACATATGTGTGCATTCCCCAATTCTCCACTTACAGAAGAGGGGCTGTAATGGCTTTCCATGTTTAGAAGGGGACACCGGGGAGAGTGGTAATGACTGTGGCAGGTGCCTTGCTGATTGTCAACACTTGCTGTCACGTTTATAGCGCATCTCATAACTTCTGCTCATTAAACACTCAAAATCTACATATGTTCATGGATTTGACTTAGTTCTTATAATTGGTCTTAAAGAGAAAAAATGGATCCACTGCTCCTGAAAGCCTCAGCTCCCTTCTCTCACAGAAGCAGAAAGCAGGAAAGGAATTTAAAAATAATTAAAAATTATTTAAGAAAAAGGGCATTTCAAAAGTTCACTTTATTGCTATTATTCCCAGCTTCTCCTCCGCAACCAGCAATAAAGGGGTTAATGGAACCAACAAACCAGTGAAAAACCCTGTGGGAATGAGGCCAGTCCTCATGCAGTCTCCACCCTGGCAGATACAGAGGATTACACAGGACTGTGGTTGTGTGTGTTCTCTGGCTCAGTGCCTACAAGGTGTTTCTCAGTCATGACCAGTCTTGGACCTATTGGGCTAAAGTACCACTCACTCAGCTCAGAGGGCAATAGATGTGGAAATAGCTGACCTTCACAATAATTTTCTTCAGAACTAGGGCATCTGGGGAACCATCAGTCCATTCAAAGGGCTTGCCATGCTCAAAAATGTCTGCAGAGTTTCTCTTCTGATGACAATGCCTTAAGGATCAGAAGGCTTTGGCTGTCAGCATTCAAAGGCTTCAGTTTCACAAATGTTTACAAGGGACCCATGGAGCTGTAAGCAAAGGAGATTTTTCAGCTAACTGTAGGGTGCTGAGAAAGGGCCCCAGTGAGGTAAAAACCAAAATAAAGCCATCATATCTTGTGAAGTGCCGACAGCCTTGGCAGCCCACTGATACCCACAGGCCATGTGCTCTCTTCCCGTGTCTCTTAGGTCTGTGGCTGGTCCCTGGATTTGTCTGAATCCTATGGAATGAGCTCTGAAAACCCTTTTTCAGACAAAAGATCATTTTTCAAATACCAAATATGATTGAAGCTTTCAGAGCACCTGTAGCCATAGGCAGATGTAAGCAGGATGGTGCGTTCTATGCTTAGGAGACAGAGATGGGGGCTGAAGTGGGTCAGAGTCTTACCTGGGAGAAACCTTCCACAGACTCATGTTAGGGTCAGGAGGCAACCCAACATGTCTTAGCTGGGGAAGCCTACTGTAACTCCTCATAGGGATGCCAATACCTCCATGGCTGTATTTGGCGGGGGGTGGGGGGGGTGGGGGGGGTGGGGGGGTGGGGGTGGGGGGGTGGGGGGGGGTGGGGGGGGGTGTTGAAATCACTCTTGGTGAATCTGAAAATGTACACACTGGGGCGGGCAGGCAGAACAACTCTAGTAACTCCTTCCAGGAAATCAGAAAAGAACCTGGCCTAGGCTGCTTCACCACTGTGGCCTGTGTGCTAGCTGAGAATCCCAGGTGTGTAGGGAGTTCTTAAAATTATGGTTGCGACATTCAACTTGTACTAAATCCTGTATGTCTGACCTTAAGCCAATTGTTTGCAACTCCTTGAATACTTTTGCCTCGGTTAAAAAGCAAACTTGCAAGATTCTGTCTGAATATAACCAGGGAAGCATAAAATTAGGTTTGAAATTTCACAATCCAGTCTTTTGTTATTGAGAGGTAGCCTCATTGGATGGAAGGACTTAAGAGAGACTATGTATTTCATTTGTTATATCACCATAGTACAAACAACTGTTACTATGGAAACAGAAGCACCGATGCAGTGGCGGCTAAGAAGGAAGGACCACTTCACACATTGAAAGTGCTTTGTTTTACTTTGTAAGCAAAATCTTCAAATTTGTGAAAATGAGTTTTCTTTTCACTTATAATATTAGGAATTTTAAAGGTGAAATCTTATATGATTCGGTCTATAATTAATTTTAAATCTCATTTATATATTACAAGGTCATGTATACGAGAAATTTCTAAAAACAAATATCCAACAACTTTAAATTGCTTTTTTTCTTTCCTCTGTAGATAAGACTGTAACTCTTAGTGAAAAATTTCTGTTTACTACATTTTCAAACATCCACTAAAATTATTGAACATATATATGTATAGATATAGATATAGATACGGATACGGATACGGATATGGATATGGATACGGATACGGATACAGATACAGGTATAGATATAGATATAGATGCAGATATAGATATATTTAAAGTAAGGTAAAGTGTGGTGGCACACACCTTCCATCCTAGCCGAAAGGAAACAGAGGCAGAAAGATCTCTGTGAGTTCAGGCCAGCCTGGTCTACATAGTGAGACCCTATCTCAAAAAGAAACAAAACCACAAAAACAAAAAACAAAAAAACAAACCAAAACAGCAATAAATAGGGAATGAGAACCTATACTCTCTTCAGTGTTGATAAATTAAACTGTCTTATGTGGAATAATATTTTGTATTTATGGAAAATTAGGATGATTTATGCATCAATTTATCTGATGTCTATATCTCTACAGAGGATCTAATCTCAGTTATTTCAAACACAGCAAAGTATGTCTTTTCTTCCTGGGTGACAAAACCATGCAGAATATGTCTCTTTCTTGTGATTATAAACATAACCAGAAAAGCAAAGTTCCAAAAGAAAAAGAAAGCAGAAACCCAAGTTCCCCCAAGGCTGTCTCTTAAAACAGAAATGAAGTGGCTTTATATAGGGTGTGTGAGAAGCCGATTAAAACATTGCTCCAGATTTACCTTTCTTCCTGAAGCACTGACACCAATTTCACACTACTTTCTGATGCATGTTAAAATCATGAAAATACAACCAGGATTTCATCAAATCAGTTTACAAGACTCAATGTGCTTTACTGTCGATCAGAACCCTAGCCTCAGCAGCTGTGGCCTGGTGGATCAGACAGGCTCTAAGGAGCACAACAGTATGGAGGCTTGTCTCTTCAGGCAACCGAGTAGAACAGTGTGAGAATGAGTGAAAACCTTGTTTACATTTTAAACAGAGGAGATGGCATTACTATTATTTTACTTTTTGAAAACTTTCCCCTTCCAAAGTTTGGTTTGCTTCTATGATATTTCCCATGGAAGACTTCTCGTTCCAATTGTTCTGTTGGGTTTCCTGAAGGAGATCCTCCCGGAACAATTTTCCGGCAGCTACCAGCCCACTCTAAGAATGCAAAGCCCCAGAGTAGCACTGGACCTCTTTAAAGCAATCCCCAGGTAAGGTCCAGCCGACTCAAATGTCCAACAGGAATTCTGCTCTGAACTGATGCTCTCTGTATCCTGTATGCAAACTGCTTGGGTAACAAGTCACATCATCTCATTTGTACTGTATGCTCAGAGCCTCTCATTCATTCAGCAGATGTGTATGGCGTCCTTTGTGGGTGTTGAGAAGGTGGGAATAAACAGTACAACATACTGACAAGAAGGGGCATTCATAAATATGCATGCGCTCTTCCCAGTGCTTGCTATCTCAAATCTCTGGTACCTGCTCTGTCTCCTCTGCCTCTCACACTTACAGACTCCAAGTCTCCTCCAGGGCTTGCTACTTTGTACTTCTAGCAAGGCTTTAAAGTGCACACAATAATCACCCAAACTTACTTTGAATTAAACCTTTGAGATGTGGTATTTTTGTAAGACAGATATTCTAAGTTTATATTGCATACATAGAATTAGTTTAAAGATCTGGAGTGGGATTTGCCAACATCCACATTTATGTGTTGATACTTATTTTTAGTAGCTGTTAAACCTACCCCCTGGTTTGAATCTAATTTAGCCCCTTTCTGCATAAAGACGTGCCAGGTGCAAGGGGAAGAGTCCTGGGAGCAAGAGCCAAGTTTCATACTTTTCTTTTTGCATAGTTTTCTTTACCTCCCATATGTTTCATTGAATCTTAGCAAGGTAAAGGCAGCCATGCACTCATCACCGAAGAAGGCTTGTTGGACACCTACCATCTAGATGCTGGGGCACAGTAAGGAACCAGACAGTGTGGAGCCTGCATTTTTATGAGAGAGGACTGATAAAAACAGATTAGAAATTTAGTCGGTATTTCTTTAGGCTATGCTGTGATTTAAAGTGGCATGGTACGAACCAGTGACTGGTCAGAATAGATGGGAAACATCTCTTAGGTGAGGTGGGAGACACATGGATTAGTTACTTTTCTGTTACTAAAATAAAACATAAAAAAAAACTGCGAATAAGGTAACCTGCAGGAGTTTGGGGGGGCTTATGGTTCCAGAAGGCTAAGAGTCTGTCACGATGGGAAAACATGGCAACTGCAGAAAGCCAAGAGCTCACATCCTCATAAGCAGTGAGTTGAGTGGAGTGAGCTGGAAGTAGCTTTTATCTCAAAGCCCACCCCAGTGACAGGCTTTTTCCAAGATGGTTGCACCACCTAAACCTTCCCAGACAGGGCCACCAACTCGGGACCAGCTGTTCAAATGCCTGAGACTGTGGTGGATATTTCTCATTCAAACCAGCCAAGAATGATTTAAAGGATGGCAGGAAGGGGCCGCCATATGTAGATCTTTGTATAAAAAAAGTGTATAAGAAAGAATGATGTCCTGGTTAAGGTTACTGTTGCTGTCACGAAATACCACGGCCAGAAGCAAATTGAGAAGGAAATGGTTTATTTCCATATCATAATTCATCATTGAAGGGAGTTAAGAGAGAAACTAAAAACAGGGTTGAAATCTGGAGGCAGGAGCTGATGGAGACCATCGAGGGGTACTTATTCCTGACTTGCTCCTCATGGCTTGCTCAGCCTGCTTTCTTATAGAACCCAGGACCACCAGCCCAGAGATGGCACCACCTACAATGGGCTGGGCTCTCCCCCATCAATCACTATTTAAGAAAATACCTTGCAGTTGGATATTACGGAGGCAATTTCCTCAATTGAGGTTTTCTCCTTTCAGATAATTGTGGCTTGGGTCAAGATGGCATGAAACAAGCCAGCAGAAGGGGAGCTGGCCTGAAGTCTGTAAAATGAGAAAGCACCTGCAGTGGTGGCAGTGCAGCCACACGGCTCTTATGTTCAGAACTTCATGGGATCAAACAAGTGTGATAGGAACTGAGATCAGAGATGAAGAAGGCTCAAGGGACACTCGGAGCTAAGGAGCAGCCTGTCTCCCATATTAGCTGACTACTGCACAGTCATTCTAAGATGCCATTTCTGCCAAGTGTAGCCGGGCCTTGGTAGGGAGAGAATGATATGATCCCCGCCCCTGCGACAGGGCCAGGAGGCGTGGGACTGCATGAGTGTCTATGGCTGCTGTGGGTGTAAGGCTTCTTGTATAATAGTGTACAGATCTCATGTTCATCCTTCAAAGAATGCCCTCCCTGTTAACGTTAAGGACTCCATGATAATCAGAGACAGTCTCAGCAAAATGGTAAATGTTGGGACCTTCAGGACAGACTTTAAGGCTGTGGGGGGGACCTCTTAAAAATATGGGTTCAAAAATACACAATTCCTCAAAAATGAAGGATACAATATGAATTATATGAGAGGCTTCATGACTCTAAAGGAAAAAAAAACATCTGTGCTGAGAGCCAACTTGTCAGAAAAATAATAAGGAATCAGAAGGCAAGATTTAGGGAGTAGTGATCTCAGGAGATACTACGCAGCTAAGATTTTTTATTTATGCTTACAAAGGCAGAAAGATTCCTGAGGTCAGGCTTGGCCTGGGACTGAACCAGGTTAGGCCAAGGTGAGGTAGAAGTGGTAATTTCAGGACTGGGTCCCACACAGCTAGTTTATCCTCTGTGCTTAACAGAGGCAGGTAGATCTTTTAATTCTTTTACAATGTTAAAAATGTGTGCTTGTTGTCTCCTAAGAATTAAAGGACTGGGGTCTAAGACTAAAAAAATGAAGCTGTTGGACTTGGGGCAAGGGAGAAGGTGACCTCAGGTCTTCTCTCCTAGGAAAACAACAGGAGTATTTGTATGCAAGGCTGAGAAAGATAAGGTATTCATTGGTGTTTCAATTGCCCATGTGCAGAACAGCCTAGATAGCTCATCTTTGTAATTATCTATAGCATTCTTGTGACAATATATTCATTTTTGAAAACATTTTTTACACAAAGAGCTTGTGTGAATAGATGTAAATATAAATTGATTATTTCCAAATTACAATCATTTCATTGGCTGAAGGAAGAGACTATTCTTTGAAGCACACACCCCCTTTCATTTTGTTTAACTTCTCATGACTTCTCTGTGCTCAGGAAATGAATTTCTCACTAGAACAAAGGGCACTGAACATCTAGGATTAGTCTGGCTAGGTGAGCCCTCAGGGAGATGGACATACCAGGCTGCAGAGATTTTTCTATCATACATCTTGGTGTGTGTGTGTGTGTGTGTGTGTGTGGTATAAGAGGGAAACTGAGAAACAGAGTCTTTTTATATAGCCCTGACTGGCCTAGAACTCATTACAGTATATAGTGATGCTGTGTACCTGGCCCCAAATTAGCAGAGATTTTCCTATCTCTATTTCCCAGCTCTGGGATTATAGGTGTGTGCCTCCGCTCCCAGCTTGCATTGTGTGTCTTAGTGTGAGCCTCTGGTGTGAACAGAGAAAGTTATTCTGCCCTGTGGCTACTTTAAAATCAACAGAGGCAGATCATTTTATTAAAGCTTATTCAGTTATTCATTGTGTTTGTGTGAATGCATTCATCCTGACCTACATGCAAAGGTAAAAGGACAATTTGGGAGAGTCAGTTCTCTCCTTCCACCACATGGAAGTCCAAACTGGAGACTGAACTTGGGTCCTCTGGCTTGGCTGTGAGAGCAGCCTTTACTGGCTAAGCCATCTTACCTATCTCACTGGCCCAAAGGCAAGTCATTTCCAGGCCATAGTGGCTTTGGATGGAAGGGTGGGGCTGGGGGGGAAAGGCACAGCAGGTAGCTTTGCCAGCCCTCTAGGGGGTTCAAGGACTTCATTAGTTGAAGTCATGGTAGAATTCTCAGGCAATGGATGTGAGGAAAGTGGCTGAGCCAGATGTGGATTGATCACAAGACATAGAAACCCACACATCTGCCTGCTTACTGAGCCTTCCTCCTCTCAAGACTGTTGCTGTCATGTTGCAAAATGAGGTTGAGTTGGGCCATTGATTGTGGATTATATTGCTTAGCTCTACACCATTTATTATATGACTTAACATAGGCAGCTACCTTTGACCCTGGCCACTTAACACATTTTTTTTCCTATGCTTATTTTAAACATGTCAGAAAAGAACATTCAAAATGTATATTCAGATGTTTGGATATTATACTACAAACATTGTTCTTGTGTAAAAATAGATATTTCACTAACAATTTTCTAAAATAGTCTTTAATTTTACTCTACATATTTTAGAATATTTTCTTTTCTCCAAAACAAGTCAGATTTTGCCTACTTTCTGATACATGGATTTTGTACCAACAATGCCTAAAACTATGGTGGTTAATAAGGCTTATTTACTTTGATTGATATTGACTTACTGCTTAATGCATTTATAATGAGTCATATGTCAAGTTAAAAGTCATTGTGAGATCCTCTGATATTAGAAATGTGAAGGGTAATCTTCTATTTTAATTACAAAAATAATTTTAGGAAACTTATAGTTTAATATCTTATAAATATTCATTTTTATACATTTGAAGAAAGCATATTGGATCTGTAAGAGTCACAAGAAACATGTGAAAACATCACACATGCTGTTACAGATTTAGACACGGGGAAATAATTTACATCTATTCAATTGCACACAACAGCATTGGAAGAGTGATGTAATTCAATGCACAGTTTTCCTCACACACTGCTATGCCTCCACACACAGCTTGTTTTACAGACATGTTAGTGCTGGCATGTGACTTTCTTCTGCACGTAAGAATTTATTGTGAAAATATTGCATGTGTCTGCTGCCCTTTTCTGGGACTGGAAGGTCAAGTATCATAATTTTATCCATCATTTAAAGAATTTCTTTGTTAGTTACTTGCCTTCATGAATAGTATTGCTTGGGCACATGTGTGGTTATGCATGTGAACGTATAGCAACAAGATTTAGTACTTCTTCATAATCATGGTCAAAGAAACTGTGCCAACATAGAGTGACACCATTATTAAATTTCATCATACAAGCTAGATGTCACAACCATATTTTTATTTTGGCAACATGGCAAAAACTGGCATCTAATTGCTTAAATTTGTTAATCTATACTGTTTAACTATAAATAATGTCTTAATACCTCATTCTTTTTTGAATTTGTAGGTTCACTGCTGACTGAGTGTACAATCTCAGGACCCAACCTGACAAAGATGGTGAGAGAATGAAGAATACACACACACGCACACACACACACACACAAAACAGATCAGCTTCCCCAAAACTCAGAATGTTTATTCTATAGAGTGGAACATGGAGGTGTGGATATTGAATATAAACAAATAGGCAGGTTGTATGGTGTACAGATAAACGAGAAGGCAGATTTAGCTAAGCTTAGTTGAAGTAGTCTCTGTAGGGGAACAGTCTTTTGGTCATAAATATATGACAGGGGACATTTTCTATGCGCACTGTCAACATCTGCTCATGGACTCACAAGAAGGCTTTGCATCCCTATGAGCCTCACACTTAGGATTAGGCTTTGCTATGCCCAGGGCTATAATGTTGTGTCAAACCCATATTCGCCCAGGACTTTACTGCCTCAGCCCTTCCTCTGCCATGCTGCACATTGTATCTCCTTGTTTCTGTTGAGTTATCATTCTCATTTTTAGTGCTTTGTAGTGGTTGCTTTGGTTCTACAGTTATAAAACATGTAGGCAACCAATGCTGTTCAGAGTATCTCTTAAGTTTTTTTTTTTAATTTTTCTTAATTCGGTATATTTTTTATTTACATTTCAAATGATTTCCCCTTTCCTAGCCCCCCCAACACCCAAAAAGTGCCGTAAGCCCCCTTCTCTCCCCCTGTCCTCCCACCCACCCCTTCCCACTTCCCTGTTCTGGTTTTGCTGAATACTGCTTCATTGAGTCTTTCCAGAACAAGGGGCCACTCTTCCTTTCTTCTTGTACCTCAATTGATGTGTAGATTATGTTTTGGGTAATCCAGGTTTCTAGGTTAATATCCACTTATTAGTGAGTGCATACCATGATTCATCTTTTGAGTCTGGGTTACCTCACTTAGTATGATGTTCTCTAGGTCCATCCATTTGCCTAAGAATTTTATGAATTCATTGTTTCTAATGGCTGAATAGTACTCCATTGTGTAGATATACCACATTTTTTGCATCCACTCTTCTGTTGAGGGATACCTTGGTTCTTTCCAGCATCTGGCAATTATAAATAGGGCTGCTATGAACATAGTAGAGCATGTATCCTTATTACATGGTAGGGAAACCTCTGGGTATATCCCCAGGAGTGGTATAGCAGGATCTTCTGGAAGTGAGGTGCCCAGTTTTTGGAGGAACCGCCAGACTGATTTCCAGAGTGGTTGTACCAATTTGCAACCCCACCAGCAGTGGAGGAGTGTTCCTCTTTCTCCTCACCCTCTCCAACACCTGCTGTCTCCTGAATTTTTAATCTTAGCCATTCTGACTGGTGTAAGGTGAAATCTCAGGGTTGTTTTGATTTGCATTTCCCTAATGACTAATGAAGTTGAGCATTTTTTAAGGTGTTTCTCTGCCATCTGAAGTTCTTCAGGTGAGAAATCTTTGTTTAACTCTGTACCCCATTTTTTAATAGCGTTGTTTGGTTTTCTGGGGCCTAACTTCTTGAGTTCTTTATATATATTGGATATTAGCCCTCTATCTGATGTAGGATTGGTGAAGATCTTTTCCCATTTTGTTGGTTGCCGATTTGTCCTTTTGATGGTGTCCTTTGCCTTACAGAAACTTTGTAATTTTATGAGGTCCCATTTGTCAATTCTTGATCTTAGAGAATATGCTATTGGTGTTCTGTTCAGAAACTTTCTCCCTATACCGATGTCCTCAAGGGTCTTCCCCAGTTTCTTTTCTATTAGCTTCAGAGTGTCTGGCTTTATGTGGAGGTCCTTGATCCATTTGGATTTGAGCTTAGTACAAGGAGACAAGGATGGATCAATTCGCATTCTTCTGCATGCTGACCTCCAGTTGAACCAGCACCATTTGTTGAAAAGGCTATCTTTTTTCCATTGGATGTTTTCAGCCCCTTTGTCGAGGATCAAGTGGCCATAGGTGTGTGGGTTCATTTCTGGATCTTCAATCCTGTTCCATTGATCTGCCTGCCGGTCACTGTACCAATTCCATGCAGTTTTTAACACTATTGCTCTGTAGTATTGCTTGAGGTCAGGAATACTGATTCCCTCAGAATTTCTTTTGTTGCTGAGAATAGTTTTAGCTATCCTGGGTTTTTTGTTGTTCCAGATGAATTTGATAATTGCTCTTTCTAACTCTGTGAAGAATTGAGTTGGGATTTTGATGGGTATTGCATTGAATCTGTAGATTACTTTTGGCAAAATGGCCATTTTAACTATATTGATTCTACCGATCCATGAGCATGGGAGGTTTTCCCATTTTTTGAGGTCTTCTTCCATTTCCTTCTTCAGAGTCTTGAAGTTCTTGTCATACAGATCTTTCACATGTTTGATAAGAGTCACCCCAAGATACTTTGTACTATTTGTGGCTATTGTGAAGGGGGTCATTTCCCTAATTTCTTTCTCAGCCTGCTTATCCTTTGAGTATAGGAAGTCCACTGATTTGCTTGAGTTGATTTTATAACCTGCCACTTTGCTGAAGTTGTTTATCAGCTGTAGGAGTTCTCTAGTAGAGTTTTTTGGGTCACTTATTTAGACTATCATGTCATCTGCAAATAATGATAGTTTGACTTCTTCCTCTCCAATTTCTATCCCTTTGACCTCCTTATGTTGTCAAATTGCCTGAGCTAGTACCTCAAGTACAATATTGAAAAGATAAGGAGAAAGGGGGCAGCCCTGTCTAGTTCCTGGTTTTAGTGGAATTGCTTCAAGTTTCTCTTCATTTAGTTTGATGCTTGATACTGGTTTGCTGTATATTGCTTTTACTATGTTTAGGTATGGGCCTTGAATTCCTGTTCTTTCCAAGACTTTAAGCATGAAAGGATGCTGAATTTTGTCAAATGCTTTTTCAGCATCCAATGAAATGACCATGTGGTTTTTTTCTTTGAGTTTGTTTATGTAGTGGATTGCATTGATGGATTTCCGTATATTGAACCAACCCTGCATTCCCGGGATAAAGCCTACTTGATCATGGTGGATGATCGTTTTGTTGTGTTCTTGGATTTGGTGGGCAAGAATTTTATTGAGTATTTTTGCATCGATGTTCATAAGGGAAATTGGTCTGAAGTTCTCTTTCTTTGTTGGATCTTTGTGTGGTTTTGGTATCAGCGTAATTGTGGCTTCGTAGAAGGAATTGGGTAGTGTTCCTTCTGTTTCTATTTTGTGGAATAATTTGAAGAGTATTGGTGTTAACTCTTCTTTGAAGGTCTGATAGAATTCTGCACTGAAACCATCTGGTCCTGTGCTTTTTTTGGTTGGAAGACTTTCTATGACTCCTTCAATTTCTTTAGGCATTATGGGACTGTTTAGATGATCTATCTGGTCCTGATTTAATTTTGGTATTTGGTATCTGTCAAGGAAATTGTCCATTTCCTCCAGGTTCTCCAGTTGTGTTGAGTACAGGCTCTTGTAGTAGGATCTGATGATTTTTTGGATTTCCTCAGTTTCTGTTGTTATATCTCCCTTTTCATTTCTAAGTTTGTTAATTTGGATACTTTCTCTGTGCCCTTTGGTCAGTCTGGCTAAGGGTTTATCTATCTTGTTGATTTTCTCGAAGAACCAGCTCCTGGTTTTGTTGATTCTTTGTATGGTTCTCTTTGCTTCTACTTGATTGATTTCAGCCCTGAGTTTGATGATTTCCTGCCTTCTACTCCTCCTGGGTGAAATAGCTTCTTTTTGTTCCAGGGCTTTCAGGTGTGTGATTAAGCTGGTAATGTATGCTCTCTCCATTTTCTTTTTGGAGGCACTCAGGGTTATGAGTTTTCCTCTTAGCACTGCTTTCATTGTGTCCCATAGATTTGGGTATGTTGTGTCTTCATTTTCATTGTGTTCTAAAAAGTCTTTAATTTCTTTCTTTATTTCTTCCTTGACCAAGGTATCATTGAGTAGAATATTGTTCAGTTTCCACGTGTGTGTGGGTTTTCTGTTTTTTTTTGTTGTTGTTGTTGCTATTGAAGACCACTTTTACTCCATAGTGATCTGATAGGAGGCATGGGATTAGTTCGATCTTATATTTGTTGAGGTCTGTCTTGTGACCAATTATATGGTCGATTTTGGAGAAGGTACCATGAGGTGCTGAGAAAAAGGTATATTCTTTTGCTTTAGGATAGAATGTTCTATATATATCTGTTAAATCTAATTGGTCCAAAGCTTCAATTAATTTCATTATGTCCCTGTTTAGTTTCTGTTTTCCTGATCGGTCCATTGAGGAAAGTGCAGTGTTGAAGTCACCCACAATTATTGTGTTAGGTGCAATGTGTGCTTTGAGCTTTAATAAAGTTTCTTTTACGAATGAGGGTGCCCTTGCATTTGGAGCATAGATGTTCAGGATTGAGAGTTCTTCTTGTATTTTTCCTTTGACCAGAAAGAAGTGTCCCTCAGGGTCTCTTTTGATGACTTTGGGTTGAAAGTCAATTTTATCTGATATTAAAATGGCTACTCCAGATTGTTTCCTGAGACCATTTGCTTGTAAAATTGTCTTCCAGCCTTTTACTCTAAGGTAGTGTTTGTCTTTGACCCTTAGGTGTGTTTCCTGTAAGCAGCAAAATGTAGGGTCCTGTTTATGTATCCAGTCAGTTAGTCTATGTCTTTTTATTGGGGCATTGAGTCCATTGATGTTAAGAGATATTAAGGAATAGTGATTGTTACTTCCTGTCATTTTTGACGTTATTTTTTAAATTTGATTGCTTAACTTCTTTTGGGTTTGATGAAAGGTTACTATCTTGCTTTTTCCAGGGTGAAGTCTCCCTCCCTTTATTGGTGTTTTCCTCCTATTATCCTTTGTAGGGCTGGGTTTGTGGATAGATATTGGGTAAACTTGGTTTTTTCATGGAATATCTTAGTTTCTCCATCTATGGTGATTGAGAGTTTTGCTGGATATAGTAGTTTTGGCTGGCATTTGTGTTCTCTTAGAGTCTGCATGAGATCAGCCCAGGATCTTCTAACCTTCATAGTCTCAGGTGAAAAGTCTGCTGTGATTCTGATAGGTCTTCCTTTATATGTTACTTGGCCTTTTTCTCTTACTGCCTTTAATATTCTTTCTTTGTTTAGTACATTTGGTGTTTTGATTATTATGTGACAGGAAGTATTTCTGTTCTGGTCCAGTCTGTTTGGAGTTCTGTAGGCTTCTTGTATATTCATGGCCATCTCTCTCTTTAGGTTAGGGAAGTTTTCTTCCATAATTTTATTGAAGATATTTGCTGGCCCTTTAAGCTGTAAATCTTCACTCTCATCTATGCCTATAATCCTTAGGTTTGGTCTTCTCATTGTGTCCTGGATTTCCTGGATATTTTGGGTTACAAGCTTTTTGCTTTTTGCCTTTTCTTTAACTGTTGAGTCCATGGTTTCTATGGTATCTTCAGCGTCTGAGATTCTTTCTTCTATCTCTTGTATTCTGTTGTTGATATTTGCATCTATGTCCACTGATTTCTTCCCAAGGCTTTCTATCTCCAAAGCTGTCTCCCTTTGAGTTTTCTTAGTTGTTTCTACTTCTGATTTTAGATCCTGGATGGTTTTGCCTAGCTCCTTCACTTGCTTGTTTGTGCTTTCCTGTAATTCTTTAAGAGATTTTTGTGTTTCCTCTTTCATGACCGCAGCCTGTTGACCAAAGTTCTCCTGTATTTCTTTAAGTGTTTTTTGTGTTTCCTCATTATTGGCTTTTGTATTCTCCTGGATTTCTTTCAATGATTTTTGTGTTTCCCTTGCAAGGGCTTCTAACTTTTGATCCATTTTCTCCTGAATTTCTTTAAGTATGTCCTTCATGTGTTCCTGTACCAGCATCAGGACCAGTGATTTTAAATCCAAATCTTGTTTTACTGGTGTGATGGGGTATCCAGGACATGCTCCTGCACTTCCTGGAGACCGAGTGCTGTGGCCCAGGCTGTTCAGATCCCAAAGCAGGCACCCAAAGGCTCCTGCTGGTGCCCGCTGGATTCACCGGAGCACACTGACCTCTCCTGCTGGCTACCCGGAAGCCCCACCTGCCTCTTTCAGGACCTGGAGATGTGGAGCTGCCTCTCAGGCTGATCTGGATCCAGAGATCTCTTAAGTTTTAATATTATTTATTGCAGCTTCTCCTGGCTTCCTGCTTTTACATTTTTATGCTGAAAGATATTTTTTCCCTCAATGTCCTCTGAAGGAAAGTCCTCTGAGTTTTAAATTTTTCTTCACATGTTAGCACCATAATCATATTCTCCCACAGTTACTTCTATCATATTTATAAAATTGAAAGGATCAAGTTTCATTTGCAGTGTTCAAATCAAAGACCCTGGGGACCTACAAGCATTATTGCTTTATTCTGTTTTAACGGCAATGTTCTTCTACACAGCTATGCTATCCCAGGTTGACACCACAAAGGAATACCCATTGGAGGTGCTTTCCAGCCAGGGCTTCCATTGCTGGCTCACCAGTGTAGCTTTCAGGAGGTGTTCTTACAAGGTGGTATTCAATAAGCATCTTGCATCTCATGGAATAGCAGG
The DNA here is from genome assembly GCF_947179515.1 of Apodemus sylvaticus. Lineage (NCBI taxonomy): Eukaryota > Metazoa > Chordata > Mammalia > Rodentia > Muridae > Apodemus > Apodemus sylvaticus. The sequence goes on from NC_067479.1 coordinate 68,736,142, forward strand.
CAGAACTGTTTGGCTAGAGTCCCTGGCACTGGGGACCGGTAAATACTGACCTGGTTTTTCAGGTCAAGAATGGGTTCTCTTTCACATTGCATCTATAGATTCTTTTCACTTTGTCTTCATCCACAGTGATCCTTAGCTTTCCTAGCCATGCACAAGAGAGATAATTTCAGAGCCAAATCATACATAGATGGTGAAAAATTGCCCTCATGTAAGAGGACAGAAATGCCTTTATTCTAAAGAGTTTGAAGAGAGAAATCATCATTCTAGTCTCCTTACATTGACCAGGAACATTAGAACCACAATTGCTAGTTTAACTGGATGGGAGTAGCCTTGTAAACTTTTGCAAGCTTTTGGTGAGCTTTCTATCCCTGCTGATGCATGGGTGCCATCCGATAAGTTGAACTACATACCTTATTTTTGTTTTTGTGTTTCTTGACCCTGGGCACTTGCTCAGCATCATACCCCTTGTTCAGTACCTTACCTATTGTTACCAACTTGCCAAGCTGTGGAGTCAAGCGTCAGAGTTGAGGTTGGAGTACCACCTGCCCTGCTGCAGCTCTCAATGTCAGCATCCTCATTGCTATTCTGGGGTATCTTTTTGGTATTGCACCCAAACTTCTGTTGTCTAAAAATCTTCAAATGATTTCTATCCATGTAGCCTTCAGCTGTTCTCGCGTAAGTAGCTTGGATTAGAAGGGGGTTTAAGGTCTTTAATTGTTCTTTGGAACTCACTTATTCCACAACGGATGGGATTCAAGAGCCATCTGCAACCTGCTTAGCATCCTACCTTCTGCATGTTACACTCTACCCTGTGCAGATGGCACAAAGTTGCCCTTTCTTGAGTTTTCTTACATACACATTTGCATATCTGTGGAGGAATGTGCATGAAAGTATATATAGCTGCGTAGCTGTGGCTGCAAACATATAAACCTTGCTTGTAGGTATATCTGCTTCTACTGAGAAGATGTCAATCTGAGCATCCTACACAGATTAGGAATCTTCTAGTTTTTCTAAATTCTTTGTTATCATTATAGCATTTAAAAAATCTATTAACTTAGAAGTAATGCAGAGTCTGTCAAAACACAGACATTTGCCAGGTGTCATAGCAACACATACTTTTATTCCAGCACTTACTCAATGACAGAGGTAGATATCTGACTTCAAGGCTAGCCTGGTCTATATAGTAAGTTCCAGGACTGCCAGGGATGTACAGTGAGACCCTGTCTTGAGAAAAAAAGACAGGCATTTTATTTTACTTGATGATAACAAGAAATTAAGGTTCAACACCTACATTAAAATAATTTTAATAATGTGTTTAGTATGCACCAGGCACTGTATTAACTAACCACTAACTCACCTTATTTTATTTAACTAAAATTCCATTAGTTCCTTTCTTTTTTTTTTTTTTTTGTTTGTTTTTTTGAGACAAGGTTTCTCTGTGTAACCCTGGAACTCACTCTGTAGACCAGGCTGGCCTTGAACTCAGAAATCTGCCTGCCTGTGCCTCTCAAACAACTGAATCTATGGAACCAAGTAAGTAAGAAGCCACCCGACTCCACACCATGGGTCCCACAGCTTCCATCTTAATGGAGATAAGAGAGAGTTAATAGTATAGTGGCTAGTGTCCTTGTGAGTTATGAATATATAGAATCTATAGAATCTGAAAGTCCAAGGAAAAGGGAAGCAGGGGAGAGTTTACAACACAGAGAGTTTTGATGCAATTTCCAGTGCCAGGTTGATAAGTCAGAAAAGTTCTCAACAGCAGAAAATACACTTAGGGAGCTACAGGACGCTGTAGTCTTGGGCATCAAGATGAATAGCTGTGCGCAGTCTTGCTCATATCAGAATCTCCATTTAGAACCTAGCAGGCATTTGGAGGATGGTGACACATCCTGTGAGATCTGTGGCTGACTTCAGCTGTCTGTGTTGCTGTTCCTGGTCAAGGGCCAGTCCTTGTTTGTGTACAAGGAAAATACTGTGGTCTATTGGGTAAACACTCAGCGCTGGGACTCTGTGGGTGAGAGCAGGTGTGTATGAAAAGTTGATCCAGGGAACATCCAGGAAGAGCGCAGTTCCCATCTTAGTGACGACACCCTGGGTTGTTTAGCAGAAAAGTTTACAGTCGTTTTGCCTTAGCATTACAGTTTGCTACTCCCTTTCTGCAAACAAGAAAACCTGGGCTCAAAGAAATTTAGCCACTTTCTTCCCAAAGTACACAGCTAGCAATGGCAGTGTTGAGATGCAAAACCCAAGATTTTAGAATTGTCTTTTCAATCATTTCATCTTATGGGATTTTTTCTAATTTTTAAATTTTATATATATTTACTGTATTTACATTATTCTTTCCTTCTCCCTCCAATATTTCCACTGCCTGCCTCATGTGCACTTCCTCTAAAATTCATGATATTTTTAATTATTATTGTTATATATACACACACAAATATATATATCCTATTAAATCCATTTAGTGTTGCTGATATGTATAGGCTTTTAGGGTTGACTAGTTGGTGTTAAATAACCAGTTAGAGGGCTCATGTTTAAGTAGGATCAATTCTCCTCTCAGCAGCCACTAGTTGCTTTATCTCTTCATTTAGTGATGGGGCTTTGTGAGATTTCCCCATCATAGTCAATGTGGCATCTGGTGTTGTCATTATTTAGGCCTTATTCTTAAACTCAATATAAGCATTTATCTCACTCCTCATCAAAGAAGCTTCTTGTTGCAACAGATGGTGACTATGTAGAAAGCCATGCCTGGTCAAAACACAGAATAACCGGCCATGGTGTTCCCAGCCCCAGATGACACATCTACAATATAGTCCCTGTAACTAAGGCTAAGGTAACATCCCAGAAGAGGCTGAGGGAAGACTGGCAGGATCAGAGGACCAGGATGTCTACTGTTACTGCGTCTTCTCTATATGACAGTGAAGAGGCATCCATGAATTCAACAATATGGTTGTTTATTGGAAAACATGTTAAGGTTGTACATCATTATAGATATGTAGAATGAGGTCTGATTCAAGATGAGGAGAATCCAAGAAAATATATTTTCTCCTTCCTCCCATGTTGAGAGAATGAGTGAGTCAGACAAATGGAGATTCAAAGCACCTTCACCACAGAGATAGATAGTCTAGAGAGATTAGAGTCTGTGGCCCTGTGACCAGTTAATGTTGCTCCCCTGAAATTAATTTGCCTGCCCTGTCACAGCTCTGAATAGTCACAATTTCCCAGAAAGAGAGACTGTGGAGGAACAGTGACAGTGGAGTCAGATTATTAAGACATTTGGAGTAAGTAGAAGAAAGAGGTCAACATTCCTCAGCTGGGAGTCCCAATTGTAGAAACAAAGAGAAGGGAATGAAGACTTACTCTCCACGAGAGCTCCTGGCTTTCAGGGCTGAATGCCATATGTTGGTACATGCCAGGGGCTCCTGTCACCCACTGCTGACCCTCAGGCTACCAAAGAGATGAAACTAAAATTATACTGTTTTTTATCTTGGAAAAGAATAACAATTCATTAAAATAAAATTATTCTATATTTTAAAAGAATAATTGATTCCCATGTTTCATCAGTCAGCTCTGGGCAGAGTGGTTGAGGAGAGGCGGGATCTTTTTATCTAATTGCCTTAGGTTGGGTTTTACTGCTGTGAAGCAGCATCTTGACGCTTCAGAAGGAAAACATTTAATTGGAGCTGGTATACAGTTCAGAAGATTAGTCTGTTATCATCATGAAGGGAAGCATAGCTGTGCTCAGGCAGACATGGTGCTAGAGATGTAGAGTTCTACATCTGGATCATCAGACAGCAGGAAGTGAATACTATACTAGGAATGAGTTTAGCATCTGAGTACTCAAAGCCCACACCATATTGACATGCTTCCTTCAAAAAAAAAAAAAGAAAGAAAGAAAGAAAAGAAAAGCTATACCTCTATGAGCTATGGGAGCCATTTTCTTTCCTTTATTGGATATATTCTTTATTTACATTTCAAATGATTTCCCCTTTCCTGCCCCCCCCCCCCGAAAGTCTCATAACCCATCTCCCCTCCCCCTGTTCCCCAATCAACCCACTCCTGCTTCCCTGTCAAGGTATTCCCCTATACTGTGGCATTGAGCCTTCCCCAGACCAGTGGCCTTTCCTCCCTTTGATGTCCAACAAGGCCATCCTCTTGCTGCCTATGGGTCTGGAGTCATAGGAACTCTGTGTGTACTCTTTGGTTGATGGTTTTTGTCCCTGGGGGCTCTGGGAGTACTGGGTTGCTCATATTGTTCTTCTGCCTATGGCGCTGCAAGCCCCTTCAGCTCCCTAGGTCTTATCTCTGGGTCTTATCTCTAGCGCCTCCATTGGGGCGGTGCTCGGTTCAATGGCTGGCTGAGAGTGGCCCCCTCTGCATTTGTCATGCACTAGCAGGGCCTCCCAGGTGACAGCTGTATCCAGCTCTGGTCAGCAAGTACTTGTGGGCATCCACGATAGTATCTGGGTTTTGTAGCTGTATATGGGATGGATTCCTAGGTGGGGCAGTCTCTGGATACTCTTTCCCTCAGACTCTGCTCCCCACTTTGTCTCTGTATCTCCTTCTGTGGGTATTTTGTTCCCCCTTCTAAGAAGGGCCAGAGTATCCATACTTTGTTCTATGTCTTGCTTTTGAAATCTGAATAACTTTCACAGTCATTTTTGGAATTTATCATTGTCTGACCATCTTTATAAGAGAGAGAGAGAGAGAGAGAGAGAGAGAGAGAGAGAGAGAGAGAGAGAGAGAGAGAGAGAGAGAGAGAGAGAGAGAGAGAGAGCCCAGCCAATGGCTGTTTAGGAGGCCTGGGAGACCTATAAGGTAGAAAATTCACAAAGTTGACTCTCCAATCCATGGTCTATAATTCCAACTATGTAGGAAGTGTCCATAAAGCATGATTTCTCATGACCCACGGGTCCATGCTCCATAAGCACCTCACTGTCCCTGTTGCCACACACCCATTTCTCTGGATCCCCACATGGAAAGCCCACAGCCCCACTTGCGGTCTATCTCCCATTTCCTACTGTTATTCTGCTATGATTGCTTGTTACTAGGACATCAGCTTGATTACCATAAGGTTGTCTTTGTCTTTCCACGTTTACTTGAAAGCATCCAGAAGACTTCTGTATGATGCCCTCTGCACCACAGGAGCTCTTCTGGGACCATTGCTACAACCTCCTCGGGGAGTTGGCCGGCTCTTGATGGTGCTCAGGAGAGCTGCCTGGAAACAGAAACCACAGCATACCTCTGATTCCTTGCCACCACATGCAATTCCTTCTAGTTCATAAAAACAAACAAACAAAGAAAGAAACAAAAAAACCCAACTTTCCAAATGTTTCAAATTAACAGCATCCTTTTTCCCTCTAATTTTTCTAGAATGTTTCTTCATTGTACAGTCATATGGCAAAAAAAAAAAAAAAAAAAAAAAAAAAAAAAAAAGTGAAAGAAGTCCTGCTTGTCACATCCTTGTGCCTCCTACTCATGTGAGCTCATAAAGCTGTGTGGAACATTGAAGACGGTTTTCAGGAGCTTAGGGATAAACAGTCTCCATTTCTAACACTTCAAAGAAATGTCAGTGTGTTTACTCGGAACGGCGCATTCTAATAAAGCACAGCAGCACACGTTTCTCTTGTTTTTAAGCAGTTATATTAAGATCATAGTCCTGACCTAACACACATGGACATATATTCTATTATAAATCTCTAGACCTATATGACAAAGATGAGAGTAACTGTTCTTTATTTATAGGTAAAAACATTTACAAACACATTTCCTATGCAATTTTACTTATAAGCAGAAATAATTTAAAACCATCTATTTTTTTTAGTAAGAACAGTGTTCCACAGTTTCAGCCTCCCGCCAGGTCAGGAGCATAGTCCTTAAGCTCCCATTCAACAGTGGACTCATTTAACTGACAGACACTAACAGTTGGAAAAGTCCCTTTCACATTAAACCAGTTTGGTTTTGTGTATCTGGTCAATAGTACAGAGTTCAGTCTCCTGAAAACAATGGAAGGTGGGTCTCTCACTTCTTCAGATACTTTAACAGCTGGAGTCACATCACGTATACTATGAGTCTTCTGTAGTCCTGCCTCAGTAGCCACAGATGTGTTCAATATTCCTATACCTGGCAGTTATAATTTCTAGATTCCACATACATGTTTATAAACAGCTCTTTGAAATAGGGCTGATGTGTGAGACTTTTCCTGGGGAGACATGATGTATCCACTCACCCCAGGTGGGGGAGAACCCACAGCAGACCAGAGTAACTATTGCATCAAAGTCCAGCTTCATGAACTAGTTTATTGGAGTTACTTACAGGAGGGATAAATCTCAAAGATAACTGCACCACTCACAGCCCACACTAACAGCTCATGAGCCCTGAAAGCTCAATCCCTGGGGTTCTCTGTGCAGCTTCTGGGCAGCTAAGGTCAAAGACTCTTCTTTGCAGTGTGGCTGGTCAGTTTCCTCCCTTCACAGCTGTTTCCTTGTGGAGGGATAGTCACAAATCGTGTAGGTTTCTGCCTTCTGAGACATGTGAACTTTATTTCCTGAGTCTCATGAGTCTCCTTTGCTCTTTCCTGGAGAGACAATGTCCTTCCTAGCTTGCTTTTTGTTGCTGTGATAAAACATTGACCGAGCAACTTTTGAGGGAGAGGTCTAAAGGCTTGGCTTATACTGTTCTATCACAGTGTATCACTGTGGGAAGCCAGGGCAGGGATTCAGGCAGGAACTGGGAGGCAGGAGTTGAAGAGGAGGATATGGAAGAATGCTGCTTACTGGCTGTGTTCCTGGCTTGTTCTGTTACCTTTCCTGTGCAGTTCAGGCCCACCTGCCTAGGGAGGACACTACTCAGTGGTGTGGGCCTTCCTACATTAATTGGCAATGCAGAAAAAAGCACAACAGACGTAAGGACAGGCCAGTCTAATCTGGGCAGTTCTTCAGGTGAGTTTCTCTCTTCCAAGGTGACTTGAGTTTGTGGGGAAAAAAAATCCTAACCAGCACAACTCACCCCTTGTCAACTTGACACACAAACATATCACTATTAAACTATAACATTGTTTGCTTGTCCCAAAGATCTCATGTTAATCTCACTGTATGAAATACTGTCCAACTTTAGAAGTTCCACAGTCTTTAAAAATGTCAACACTGAAAGTTCAAGATCTCTTTAAAAAGAAAAATCCAAAGTCTCTTAACTGTGGGTTCTTATAAAAATCAAAACAAGTTAAATACTTTCTTACTTCAAGAGGAAGAACCAGGGAATGGACACAAACAGATCAAAGCAAAACCCAAATCCAACTATAAAAAGCTCAATGCCTGATGTCTGGAACTCACAATTTTCTGGGCTGCAAATGGCTCAGGCAATCTCACTTCTCCAACTATGCTATCCACAACAAACATGGCTTGTGTTACATAGACTCGGGCCAGCTCTGGAGTGTGACCATCCCAAGAGTCTTTTCTTTCCAACACGCTGGAATCTTCACTACAACTGAACCTTGGCCTTCACCAATGGCCTTTCTGCAGGGAGACTTTGACCCTGCCACAAGTGCCAAGCCTCCTCTGCTTTTCATGCCTTTAAAATGGGTATCAGTCATGAAGGAGACTCTCCAACACACAGCCAAGTCTGGCTGCCAGTTTGAAATGTCAGCTTGACCTCCCTATACCACAGGTCCTGTGAGCTGACCCTGAGGAAATAGTTCCTGGAAGATTTCACATCAGTGATGGCTGCTGATCTCTTGTTGTTCAGCTGATGTCTGTGCTCAAGCTAACCTGCATTGGTTGTTCCCACAGAGTGAAGGCTTCAGGCTCCTAATTCAAATATCTTACATTAAGAGTCCCAATGGAGCTTTTAAGGGACTCTCAAAATTCCCTCTGAAACTTCACAAGCCAGGCCTCCATCACCTGCATTTTTCTCAGCGTTATCTTCCAAGTTCTCACAACAGCTCATGAAGTTCTGAGGACTCAATGGCTTTTCCAGCTCAAAGTTCCTGAATCATCCATTTTCCTCCCGCTAAACCCGGCAAGACATAAAAACTACATGGTCAAGTCCCTCCCAGCAATATCCCACATTCCTGGTAGCAACATCTGCCCTAGTTGGCTTTCTGGTGCTATGAGAAAACACTGACTACAACCAACTTGGAGAAGGAAGAGCTTTATTTGGCTTACACTGCCCTGTTATAAACCTTCACCGGGGAAATCCAGAGCAAGAACTTAACCAGTAACCTGTACTCGTGAACAGAAGCAGAGACCATGGAAGAACACTGCTTAGTGGATTGTTACCTGTGGCTTGTTCAGCTACCTTTCTTGAACAGCCCTTATCACTTACTATGAATGGCACCATCTAAGGTATGTTGGACCTTGCTAATTCATCAATTATCAGTTAAGCAAAAGGTTCATAGGTGTAAACATAGGGCAATCTGATCTGGGAAATTCTTTAGATGAGGCTCTCCTTTCTGAGATGACTCTAGTTTGTAGAAAGTTGACAAAATCAGCACACACACAGCTCTTTTAGCCTAGAGAAAAATCATTACATACTTTACATTCCATGCTGCCCAGAGTTGAACACAGTATTCCAGATGAAACCAGAGCAGGACACAGCACCATGAGAACTTAACTTTACAGTTACCAAGAGCAGTTGGTTCCTAGAGTCCTATCACCTTCCTTCACAACACACACACACACACATACACACAACACACACACACACACACACACACACATACAGAGAGAGAGAGACAGACAGACAGACAGACTAGAAACTCCTAGACAGCACATCTCTCCATTCCATGCATAAATACAAGCATTGAGAACTAACTCCAGTACTTAAGTCTTAGTTATAACATCCACTCTGTAGTCCACTCTTTGGTATAAAGCATTTTCAAGCTACACATCCTCGTATTCAATCAACTTTGTGTCAAATACATTTTAAAACTGCATTTATACTCAATCTGGAGCCCTTCTCCTTGTCATTCTTATTTAAATAATACAGTCTAGCAACTGTTCACTAGTACACAGCGTTTACAGTGTATTGGATATTCTATACTATCTAGAAATGGTTTGAACTATACAAGAGCATATACCTGAATTGTATGCAAATACTGCTGTATTTCATTCAAGGGATATACACATCTACAGATGCTGGTATCTAAGGGAGTCCTAAGAGTTCTCCCCAGTAGATACTGAGGAGCAACTGTATTGCTATATGAATTAGTCAGAAATCTCCAAAGCTGTGTTTCTCAACCTGTGGGTTGCGACCCCTTTCTGGGTCAACCAACCCTTTCACAGGCATCACTTGCACTGTGTTTATTGAAAAACACAGATATTTACAGTATGATTCATAACAGTAGTAACATTATAGTTATTAAGTAGCACCAAAAATAATGTTATGGTTGAGGGTCGCCACACTATGAGGAACTATATTAAAGGCTCACAGTGTTAGAGAGGTTGAGAACCACTGATAAAGGAACAGACCTGATAGAATCAATGTGTATTAAAGGAGGATTCATTAGACTGGCATATAGGAAGTGATCCATGTACTCCAGCAATGGCTGTCTGGTGACGTAAAGGATAAGAATCTGGTAGTTGTTCAGTCCACAAGGCTGGATGTCAAAATTCTTAATCTGGTTCTGAAGTGCTGGAGAATTCTTGGAGAGTTGTTGCTCTTCAGTTTATGTTGGAACACTGAAGAAATAGATCAAATAGCTGTGAAGGAATGCCTTAGAGTCGGAGAGATGAACTTTCCAGCTAGGGTATGGGCAAGCAGGCAAGAAACAAAGTCCACCCCCTCCCCAGTTAATTATTTATTCACTTTACATCCCAATCTCTGCACCCACTCCCAGTCCCCCATCGCCCTCTCCTCTTTTCATGTTCTTTTGTGGGGGCTGTCAGCAGAAGGGGTGGTTCAGACTCAGGGTAGGTCTTCCTGCTTCAAATAATCTGGTTTAGAAAATCCTTCACAGGAATGCCCAAAAGCTTGGGTTTTAACTGATTCCAGGTGTAGTCAAGTTGACAACCAAAATTAACCATGGCGGAATTTAGCCCCTGTGCACCCGATAGCTCTTACCCACTCATGGGTAAGCTAATGGACATTTTAAAAGATACAGTCACTGAAGTCATAAATAAATATGAATATATCTAAAATCTGAGCTGCCATGAAAGATGCCAACTAGTAGCCTGCCAGTTGGGGAGGGTTAAAGTGTGCCGAGTCGAATGTCCTCCAAAAGTCCATGTGGGAAAGAACTACTTTAAGGTGGCTTTTTAAAAATCCTTTAAGAGATAAAGCACAGTAGGAGGTCATTAGGTCATTTGGGACATGTTCCCAAAGTAGACAGTGAGCCTTTTGCATCTTTCTTCTTTTTTCTTCTGTTCTCTGATCATGGCATAATTGCTTTGTGTCACTATTTCTACCACAGACCCAAACCAACAGGACCAGCCCACCACAGACAGAAACCTTTAAAGCTGCGAGAGTCAGTACCTCAGCTAATTATGTAGTTAATTGTTCTAACAATGGAATGTGGGCAAACACACAGCTCCACTTGTCGGCCGGGTTAGTGTTTAAAAAAAATTCCAGTTTCTTTTCTATTAGTTTCAGTGTGTCTGGTTTTACATGGAGGTCCTTGATCCACTTAGAGTGAAGTTTAGTACATGGAGATAAGAATGGATCAATTCGCATTCTTCTGCATGCTGACCTCCAATTGAACTAGCACCATTTGTTGAAAAGGCTATCTTTTTTCCACTGGATGTTTTTGGCTCCTTTGTCAAAGATCAAGTGACCATAGGTGTGTGGATTCATTTCTGGATCTTCAATTCTATTCCATTGGTCCACTTGTCTGTTACTGTGCCAATACCATGCAGTTTTTAACACTATTGCTCTGTAGTATTGCTTGAAGTCAGGGATACTGATTCTCCCAGAATTTCTTTTGTTGTTGAGAATAGTTTTAGCTATCCTGGTTTTTTTGTTATTCCAGATGAATTTGAGAATTGCTTTTTATAATTCTGTGAAGAACTGAGTTGGGATTTTGATGGGGATTGCATTGAATCTATAGATCGCTTTTGGAAAGATGACCATTTTAACTATATATATTTTTTAATATTTTTATTTTCTATATTCTTTGTTTACATTCCAAATGATTTCCCCTTTCCCAGATCCCCCCTCCCCATATGTCCCATAAACCTTCTTCTCTCCATCCCTTCTCCAATCACCTCCCTCCTTTTTCTCTCTCCTTATATTCCCCTCCAATGCTAGATCAATCCTTTCCAGGATCAGGACCCTCTCCATACTTCTTCATGGGAGTCATTTGTTATGCGATTTGTGCCTTGGATATTCAGGGCTTCTGGGCTAATTAATATCCACTTATCAGAGATTGCATTCCATGTGTATTCTTTTGTGATTGGGTTACCTCACTTAGGATGATGGATACTTCTCCTTGGTATTTCTTCCATCAAAGTTTATGGCATGTGCCATAATGTTATGTTTATCTAACAATCATGCAAGCAGCTGGCAAGGACTCAGGACCATCTTGACAATTCAATGAATTTTACTAAAGCTTTGCTCAAAAAATGACACTTCGTTATTTGTAGCTGTTTAAATATTGTTTCACAAAACAAGGTTTGAAATTTAGATCAAAGAGTTATCCTCCTTCGTAAACCCCCTAGTGCTGTTGTCTTGAATGTGCCATCCACAGATCCTCATTTGCACATTGACTCCATTAGAGGAAGAACTGGGTGTTGGTGTGATGTGACTCCCATCCTGTGACTCAAAGAGGTTAGTTGAGTGATCGTAACAGCAGTCTCTTTTCTTCTGGTTCCTGGAATATACGTTGTCAGATAGTCCTTTTGTCAAAAAAAGAAAACCCTAAAATGTTTTGGGAATGCTATTGTTACATCCAATTAGTTTTTGAAAGTCAACATTAAAGATACATTGTAGAATAGCAGAGAACAGAGTTAATGAAAATGTGCAAGCCTGAGAGTATTCTGCACAGTGAAAGGAATGTTCCTGGTAAGAGAAATGGGATGATAGATGGCCTTGCAATTGGCTTGGCAAGGGAGCACTACGGGAAAGTCCACAGACGTGGCTCGCCACGAGTGCCAGGGACCTGGAAACCTACACAGGAATCACCTAAAGCTCAGCTCTTTATTATCACTCAAAGCTCAGTTTAAAACAGGTCAGTGTTAAAGACTCCTCCCTCCCAAATGATTGCCTTAAGCCATTTCTGTAACTTTCTGAGCTTTGATAACATACAGTCCATTGTATGTCCATTGTGTTGAGGAATGCGGTATGATAATTTTGTCACAGTGCATTGAGCATTGTCAAACACAGTTGCTGTGCGAGTTTGTAAGAAGAATAATCCTTGTTCCCTTGGGCCACAAGGAGCAAGGCAGCACAAGATTAAATGAGTCCCAAAGAGAGAACAATGCGTTGAAGAGAGGTTTACCCGCTCGATGGATGTGTGAGGCTGCTACCCATGAGCACTGTCTTGCTTTCTTCTTACATGGGATGGAACCCGGGGCCTGGAGCCCACTGAGCATGCACTCTAGCAGAGAGCTGTGTGCCAAACCCCTGCATGCTGCTTATAGTATTTGCTTACATTTTAAAAGAACTTGTATTTCAAAAGGTCTTTTTAAATGACCTAGAAAATACAATAGAAAATAAATAGGGCAATCTCACCATCCTTTGCAGCTATTATTAGATACCGTGAACTGCACACAGTTGCTCATTAACCACTGGGAAGCACACTGAGTGTGTTTCCATCAATATCTAAGGCAACAAGGAATGGCAGTTGCACAAGAGCACTGTGTGGCCACAGGGATTTTTCAGTTCTGTTACAGTCTTAGGGATCCACTTGTACAAAACATGGTAAAATGGAATATGACTCCACATACATACCTGAAATTAGTACATGGGAGACAAATGAGTGGCTCCCCACCGACACAGTTTACATCTACAGTCTCCTCACACTCCCAGTCACAGGCCAAAACACACACCAGAAATGGCTGCTAGTGGGTATTTCTCAGTGCTTACAGATTTTAGAAAGAATTTCGCCTTGAATCAAATATTCTGAATTCATGGCCTTGCGTAGACCGAGGAAGTGCTCTACCACTGAGTGACACTCCTACTCTTAGAAATGACTTTTTCCCTATATATTTATTTTCTTTGAAAATTTCTTACACATATACAATGTATTTGATCAAATCTACCACTACTGCTCCTTCAACTTCTCCCAGAACCGCCTTACTCTGCCTTTCTCTCCTTTTCATACCCTTTTTTGTTTTTAACCTGTTGAGTCTAGTGCCTCCCACATGTGCATGGGTGTCAGGTTATTCACTGAAGTATGGGCAACTTGGGGTCCTCATCCCCAAGAAAACAGACTCACCCATGTCCAACAGCTGTTAACTGTCAATAGCTCTGTGGCTGTGGTGGTGCTTTCTGAGCTCCCTCATCCATGGAATTTTGACTTGCTTTTGGCTTGATCTTGTACAAGTCTTGTGCAGGTAACCACAACCACAACCACTGTGAGCTTGTGAGTGTGGCGATCCTGTAATAGCCAGTGTCTCCCTAGCCTCTGGCTCTTGTGGTCTTTCAACCCCCAGTGTTATAATTTCCCCTGAGTCCCATTTATGGCTGAGCGGTTCCTGGGCACTTATTTTCTTACACTTTGACCATATGTTACCAACAGAAGTGAGTCTCCATATGAACTACTATCCTATGCTAGAAGCTGAACCAAAAATCTCTCATTATTATGCCAACTTCTAACGAATAATGTCTTGAATTTGATTCTGTTTTTGACCAAGATGATTTGGAAACATTTTATTAAAGTTTTATTTTTATCATTACTCTGTAAGTTTTATTTCTTATTGTATATTAATGTTTTCTTGTATGCGTGCTTATGCATCATGTACATACTGGGTTCCTGTAGATGTCAGAAGAGGACATTGCAACCCCTGGATATGGAATGACAGTATGGAGCTACCATGTGGGTGTGAGGAATCAAACCCAGATCCTCTGCAAGAGCAACAAATGCCCTTAACACAGAGCCATCTCCCAGCTCTTATTGAAGTTTACAAGATAAGGTTTATATTTTTACCATATGACACTGTCATATTTTTAATTATTCAGTAGAAAGCTAGCAAATAAATATTGTGGGCCATTCACCAAGAAGGTACAGGAGAAAATGACTGGATTATATGATAAGAAAATACCTAGTATTCAAATTAAAATTTTTAATACTCTACAAGAAAATGTTTTCACCTGTAGGAAGATATTTTTTAATGGAATTCTGTCTTGTTCTTATTTGTTTTGTCTTGAGATGGGTATCACTGTGTAGTTCAGGCAGACCTTGAATTATCAATCCTCCTGCTGCTGGTTCCTGAGTGCTGAGATCACAAGCATGTGCCACTTCCCTGGTGTGTGCACTTCCATTCCCTGGGGTAGATTCCCACGAGTGGTACAGAATCATATGGTAGTTTTAAAAGAAACTTCATATTTGTCAGTGTTTGAAAAAAAAAACAAAAACTAAAAGTAAAACAAATCAAATAAAAAACAAAACAGAATGTGTACCAAGAATGTTTATGCTCATCTGCCTCATCATTTGATAATTATAATCAATTATTATGATAGATGTTTAGTAACTATTTTTTTCATAAAACATGTATAGATTTGTTCTCATTCAGGGAAGGAATGACGTTTTAAAAGAAATACTTAAGTTCAATGTAATAAAGCTACTATTTTAGTAAAAACAAGTCATACTTTAAATATGCACTTTAATATGTAATTTAAACATTGGTGTGTGTTGTGATAGCTGTTCTTGCTTGTTAGCTTGACACACTTGGAAAGGTGGAGTTTCAGTTGAAGAATTATTTTTATCAGACTGGCCTTTGCAGATGTCTGTGGGGGCATTTTCTTGATTGCTAATTGGTGGAGGAGGGTTCAGCCCACTGTGGGTAGTGCCATCCCTGGCTGCTGGCCCTGGGTTCTATGAAGAAGCTAGCTAAGCACAATCAAAGTGAGATCTAGTAGGAGCGTCCCTCTGTCATGTCTGCCTCAGAGTCTGCTTCAGGCTCCTGCCTGAGCTTCCTTCAGTGAGATCACGATGTGGAAGTGCAAGACAAATAAACCTTTTTCTTATTTTATTTTTGAGATAAAACAGTCTACCTGACTTTCAGTGTGAGATAAGTAAACTCCTTTTGTGTCTCCTCATGACTGAATAGCTCTGTGTAGTCCATGGACCTAAGATTTATTGAAATCTTTCAAATTGATGAGAGGACCCCACACACCCACTGCAGACTTTTAGACGAGGGCCAGATGGTCATTACAAGTGTACTTTGAGTGACATTTCTCTTGCTTTCTTCTCCCATCAACAGAGCATAATGCCAGCCACAAAATGAGAAAATAAATAAATAAAAGCTCTTCCAGCGAGTACTGCCTACAGTGCTTCTGTATTGGCTCGAGGAACAGCCTGGGGGAGTTTCTTCTGCTATCTGCACTTAAACTTTTTTTTTTCTGTCAATGACAGCATGGAATAACTTTTCACCCACCTCATTAGGATTTTACGCCTAGCATCTTTTGTTGAGAGACTCAAGAGGTAGATATAGGAATTCTAACTGTTAGTTTTGTGGCAAAGCAATGGGATGGGGGCATGTAGCCACATAATGACCACTTGTTTCAGCGGATTCCTTACTAATTTCTCTTTTTTAATTATCAAGTTTTTTTAAACATAATTACCAGGCTGCCTGACATTTTCCTATCTCCTATGGCTTCTCAAAAATAAAATAATGTGCCACTTCTGCCATTAGGGTTCACTTGTCATCCTGTAGGCACCTGGCAGAGCACCAAAGCATGTGTGGATGCCAACAGAGCTCTCTACGGCACTATCAGGCAACATCGCGCACTTAGAGTGTAATTAATGGCTGAGTTCCCAACTCACACCTGAGATTTTCAGAATGAAAAACTCTAGAAAATCCCAGGCAACCTTCACTACATCGGTCTTTGCATACCCTCCTTGGTTACTCTATGTTTGCAATCCCCACTCCCAACACACACACACACACACACACACACACACACACACATTCATAAAGAGCCTGACAAGATGTTATTTGAGGGAGAAGGTTTCCAAGCTGAGAACCGGTTTGTCAAAATCACCTTGGTTTCTGGGTGTGAATACAAAGCAGAGATCAGCATAAAAGACTTTTAAACAGCCTATTCAAATTCCAAGAGTCACCAAAGATTATAATC
This sequence comes from Apodemus sylvaticus, assembly GCF_947179515.1. Taxonomy (NCBI): domain Eukaryota; kingdom Metazoa; phylum Chordata; class Mammalia; order Rodentia; family Muridae; genus Apodemus; species Apodemus sylvaticus. Next base: position 68,752,375 of record NC_067479.1, read on the forward strand.
CAATTTTGCTTATATTGTAGTCCAATAATATGCATCCTTGAATAGCATTATTTTGAAACTCAGAGTGTGTTTCATTTTTGTGGAAGTCCAACTAGAACCTGACAGCTAAATTCTATGTATTTATTTGTTGCTGAACAGTTTCATGGTCTCTCCTTCAACACATTGTGCTGTCACAATGGGGAGTGGCTAGGTGTTTGGCACGAGCAGGCTATTGCTTGCTATCTGACTCAGTTGATGGAAGGCTGGAATTTATGAAACCAGAGCCTTGGAAAGGACCCCTGTGTGGATGTGTCACAGTCTTGCTGCTCCATAGCCCCAGATGGCTCTGGCTAGAGCCATCATTAGGACAAGTCACATGCAAAAATGTATCACATGTATCTGAGGAAAAAATAAATCCCACACTCCATAGTAGAGATCCACATGCCCTCTACTTCTGGAAACAGCATAATGAAGACGTGGAGCAATGTCAAGACGGAGTGCGTTCTCAGGTGAAGGAAGAGCTTTGATGTTCTGTTCTAACTCATCAGTCACTGATAGACATTTCTACAAAAGAAGCTACAATTGCAAAGGAGCTTGGGGGCAGAGGGATGCATACAAATTAAAAGGATCTTTTAGGAAATTGCTGTCTAAGTTTTGATGAGTATTGGTAACTATTCTTCCAAAGGCTTTGGCAAAGCTTTCTCCTGAGAGGAAAAGATGGATGAGTAGAGAGGCTGAAGCATTTGTGGAAACTCCTGAGTGTCAGTGGGCGAGAGGTCACGATCTCCATTTTGCCAATTCTATGACCTCAAGATGAGGACTGTGCTATGTGCTGGGGTCAGTAAAGCTACAAAGTGGCCTCTTAGAATTAGTATCCTTCAAGGATTTCTGTGCTCCCTGTTCTCAAAGAGTGGGGCTGGGGTGGAAACAGAGACAGAGTCAGAGCTGGAGGAGAGGAGAGGAGGGGAGGGGAGGGGAAGGAGGGGGAGGGGAGGAGAGGGGAGGAGAGGGAAGGAGAGGATCTTAGACACCCTTTGTCTTAAATGGAGTCATTTGCCTTGCTGTGTCTGCGGCACAGCTTTTCAAGTGTTTTGATGAAACAAAAGAGATTATTCACTCTCTAATTTAGTAAATAGTACCAAGTGCATCTGCCACATTTTCATCCCAAGTATCTGGAAGTTTCTAGTTTCCTTCAGTTTCCCCAGCACTGAATATCCAAGCTGATTTGTTTTTAGTTTGGTGGGAAAACCCCACCGCTCCTTTTGCTGTGGCCGCCTTCATGAATTTCTTTCCCTGATGCTTGCACACTTACCAAGTTTGTTTAATCTTCTCATTTTCCTCATGATGCTTGTCATTTATAGTTCTCCAATTGGATGCGTCTCTCCATCTTCAGCTTGACGGTAGTAACTCATACAGACTCTGTGATCAGTGGGCTTGAGCCTGGGAGTGAGGCTCTGTGTGACAGAGGGCCTTGGGGTCAACCCTGGGCAGCAAAACTAAAACAATACAGAAATCCTCCAATGATGGTCTCAAATTTAACACTTTCTTGCTGCTTGTGGGGCTTTGATCACTCTTTGAGAGCTTCATTTGCTCTTTTGAAAATTGGAGATAAAGGTAACTATTAAGTGAGACTTAAAAGGCACCAACTACATAGAGATACAAAGTGAACTTATGGTTGTTTGCTGTGTATTGTTTCCTGACCTTTATTCATAAAAGAATAAGCTAACTTTTCTAACACAGTTCTCTTTAACTTCTAATTTACAGCTTCTCTTACATGAGGCCTCTATACTGAAGCTTTATGTAATCTAATTTATTTCAATGCTTATTGACTTTCACATAAAAAATAATTATTTTAAAAACATTTCATATATTTTTAGCATTTCATTTGATTATAAAGTATCTTGAATTATGAAATATATGCACACATACATAATTCTTGGGGAGATAATCAAATCTAACATGTTCTCAAAGGATTACTCAAGGTATTTTGAGGATGTAAAAAAATCTCCATTAACCAAAACTGTTTATCATACAATACAAATAATTTATAGCTTTTGTAATTTTTGTTCAAAGTGCCTATTCTTAAGTTAAATAAATGATGGACTCAAAACACCTTCCAAAGCCCTAAATTTTACTTTGTGTATTTATGGCAGCATAATGAGACAGTAGCAACCATATGCTGTTGGAATTTCATGGTGATAAAACCTTCTGTGGTTATGGGATGACCCATTGCTATGTTTTTAAACTACAGTACAGTTCTGTATTTTCAGGTGTGCAATTTCGTTCCTTTGCTTTCTTATTTAAAATTATCTGACAGTAGTGTTTGCTACTTTTCCCTTTGGCTTTGCTGACACCAGCATTCTCATGGGAACAGTAAGTAGGTTTTTTTTGAAAACAACTTATAGGCACATTTTTGTAGACCTAATCTGCCACGCTTCCTTATATAACTTGGGAGCTAGATTTATATATGTATATTGAGATTCTGCGTAGACAATTGCTCATTCTATTGTTTCATGGTCTTTTATTTTTCAAATGTATCTAGATCTCTTTGCCTCTTGTCTTCTTTTAACTATTTTTATATCACTGCTATATTTATTTGGGGGAAGTTTATGCATTTTAATCAAGTAATCTTGTAGTGACTCTACTTTCTTTTTTATTTATTATTGTATGTGAGGAAGAGGGCAGGTGCACCAGATGTAGACTACCACATCTGTCCATTTCCCTATTAATTGCTTAATATTAACAAACTTACTATGTTATGTTTGTTTACATGTTTGTGTTTGTTTACATTTCTGTGTCAAAAATTATATAGTATACTTTTGTTTATACTTCTCTCATCTGCTTCAGACTTTCTAGTATCTCAAACTTGACATCTGGATCTAATAGTCTTTTTCCTGGAGTTTGTTGCCATTAATAATGCTTGCAGTAAACACATTTGCTGTTGCCTCTAGGAAGAAGGTCAGTAGTGATGTCTTGTCTTCCATTTCTTACCTCAGCAACTGGACTTCTTTTCCTCTTTTGAAAGCAGTTTAAGTTTTAAAAGCATGTTGTCGAACCTTCCAAGCAATGAGCTTTGGTTTATTGGTTTTCTTTGTATGTTTTTGTAATTTCTATTTTACTACTTTTCATTCTCTTATGTTTTAAATGTCCCCATAGGCTCATTATTTGAACACTCTGTTGCCAGTTGCTAGCACTGTTTGCGGGCAAGTTAAGGAACCTTTTGGAGATCCACCCTGCTGGATAAAGTTCATTACTGGGTGGACTTGGAGAGTCTATAGTTTGCTGGGCTGCCAGCTTCTTCTCTGCTTTGTGACTATGGTTAAAAATGTGATCTCTCAGCTTCCTGCTCCAGTTGAAACACCTGCCTCTTGTGGTCAGATTCTTCCAGCCAGGATAGACCTTCAGACCTCTCAAGCCAGCAGCCAAAGAAAGTCAAATAAGCTGTAGGAGTTCTCTGGTAGAGTTTTTTGGGTCACTTAAGAATACTATCCTATCATCTGCAAATAGTGATAGTTTGACTTCTTCCTTTCCAATTTGTATCCCTTTGACTTCCTTATGTTGTCTAATTGCTCTAGCTAGGACTTCAAGAACTATATTGAAAAGATATGGAGAGAGGGGGCAGCCTTGCTAGTCCTTGATTTTAGTGGAACTGCTTCAAGTTTCTCTCCATTTAGTTTGATGCTGGCTACCAGTTTGCTGTATATTGCTTTTACTATGTTTAGATATGGGCCTTGAATTCCTGTTCTTTTTTTTTTTTTTTTTTTTTTTTTTTTTTTTTTGGTTTTGGTTTTTTCGAGACAGGATTTCTCTGTATAGTGCTGGCTGTCCTGGAACTCACTCTGTAGACCAGGCTGGCCTCGAACTCAGAAATCCTCCTGCCTCTGCCTCTGGGATTACAGGCGTGCACCACCACCGCCTGGCTTGAATTCCTGTTCTTTCCAAGGCTTTTAGCATGAAAGGATGCTGAATTTTGTCAAATGCTTTTTCAGCATCTAATTAAATGATCATGTGGTTTTTTTCTTTGAGTTTGTTTATGTAGTGGATAGCATTGACGGATTTCCTCATATTGAACCATCCCTGCATCCCTGGGATGAAGCCATGAAGCCTACTTGATTGTGGTGGATGATCATTTTGATGTGATCTTGGATTCGGTTGGCAAGAATTTTATTGAGTATTTTTGCATTGATATTCATAAGGGAAACTGGCCTGAAATTCTCTTTCTTTGTTGGATCTTTGTGAGGTTTTGGTATCAGCATAATTGTGGCTTCGTAGAACGAGTTGGGTAGTGTTCCTTCTGTTTCTATTTTGTGGAATAGTTTGAAGAGTATTGGTGTTAAGTCTTCTTTGAAGGTCTGGTAGAATTCTGCACTAAAACCATCTGGCCCTGTGCTTTTCCGGAAGATCCTGCTATACCTCTCCTGGGCATATACCCAGAGAATTCCCCAGCATGCAATAAGGATACATGCTCCACTATGTTCCTAGCAGCCTTATTTATAATAGCCAGAAGCTGGAAAGAACCCAGATGCTCCCTGATGGAGGAATGGATACAGAAAATGTGGTATATTTACACAATGGATTACTTCTCAACAATTAAAAACAATGAATTCATGAAATTCTTAGGCAAATGATTGGAACTGGAAAATATCATCCTAAGTAAGGTTAACCCAATCACAAAAGAATACATATGGAATGCAATCGCTGATAAGTGGATATTAATTAGCCCAGAAGCTCTGAATTCTCAAGATACAGTTAGCATATCAAATGATAACCAAGAAGAGGGAAAGAGAGGGCCCTGGTTCTAAAAAGAGTTGATGCAGCATTATAGGGGAGTACGAGGACAGGGAATTGGGAAGGAGGGTGATTGGGAAATGGGCAGAGGGAAGAGGGCTTATGAGACCAATGGGGAGGGGGAAACCTGGAAAGGGGAAAGCATTTGGAATGTAAACAAAGAATATAGAAAATAAAAAAGTAAAAAAATAAAGAAACTCAAATAAGTTGCTTTAGGCCATGGTCTTTTATCACAGCAACAAAAAGGTGACTCTAACTTTTATAACATTCTTCTACCTGCTTTCATCTTGGTTTTCTTTCATTGTCCATCATCTTAGAGTGGAAGTTTAGTCTATTGATTTAAGATCTTTTACCTTTCTTAATATACATGCTTATAAAATCTTAATTTTCATATAATGTAGATATTGACACATTTCTCCCTAGGCTTTGTTCTAGAAATGTGCTAAATCAGTTTGTATGATGTCCTTTATTTTTGCTTATCTGAAAATGTTTTCTGGTTTCCATTTTGATCTCTTTTTTGACCTATTAGGAACGTGCTTTTAGTTGCCATTGCTTGTGAGTTTCTGAAATAGACCTTAGTTTTTTATGCATAACTTCATTCTGTGATGGTCAGACAGTGTCTTTCGTATCCGGCTTGTTCTTCATAGATAATACGTTTGTTTTATGGCCTGGGATGTTTCCAACCCTGGATAACATTTCAAGGAAGAGCAGAGCCACCATTGCTGCTGGGGAGGGGCTCTGTAGATGTCTGATTTGGTTGACATAGAATCTTTTCTAACTCTTCAGATATCTTAGTTATTGTCTAATTGTTCTTGTTTTTGGATATGGGTTATGAAAGAATCTAGCATTGTTGAATTTTTTAATACATCCTTTGCAGTTTCTATAACAAATTGCTAGTCTCTTATTACTTGCATATATATTTATAATTGTAGCTTCTTGGTATATTGACTATTTTATAAAGCAGCCTCCTTTATTGCAACTTTTTTTGTTTTAAAGTTTATTTTGTCAGTTGTAAGAATAGTCATTCATGGGTAATAGTATGGTTCTGATTTGTATTATATAACTTTTTCTACACTTTGATAGCAATAAAGGGAAATATTTATAAAAATGGGGTATTTTCTATATTCAAACATATCTCTTAAAGAAACAGGGTAATTAAAAAAGACAAGAAAGGAAGAGAAAATATAACTTGTAGCTTCCAATTGGATCATGGTATCCTCCACTTAAAGACCTCTATAGAAGCTGTCATTTAGGCAGTAGCACAGTACAACCTCTCAGAAGGCTGGAGGAAAGTGTGTGCTCTTGACCATCCAAGGTAGAAATCAACCACAGAGAATAAGAGATTGTAGCCTACAGTGTCTGCACTTACTATTTACTAAGGTGCTAGTGATTAATGATATACCCCTTTTTAGTTAAAGGTACCCTCATGGCTTGAAGGAGTATATGTCACAAAGTACCTGTTAGCCCAATACCTGTATTTAAGCAATGTTTGGACTATTGATTGGAATCAACCATGCTCCTCACTTGCCAACTCTCAGGCAAATCATTAGCATCCAGTGCAGGATTCGCCTATATGTTCACCACCACATATTAGGAATTGAGCAGTTAAGAATAAAATTAATCAAATCTCACTTGCTGTGAGCTATGATACAATTTGGGCAGCAAACTTCTTCCGATTCTGCTACTTTTGTTTCAAGTATGAGTGGCAGATGCTATGATATTGGAGAACTTTAGTACAACATTTTCTTTAATTAAATTAACTTGCCACTATGCCACTTTCTGGACAGTCGAAGATAGTGTCCAGACGTTGAATTGGAGGAAATGATCCCTTTGTGTCCTAACTTTGGCAACTAAGCATCATCATCCAGGGCCAGAGAACAGAAGGCTTCTGACTGTTGGTCGGAGAGCCCAACTGGGAGGCCTAGTCAGGCAGCTTGTGTAATCCTCTCCAATCAGTTTGGTGTGGATATAGCTGCCATTTAATGTCACTGCTTTGTAAACTGTCTGTCAAAAGTCCATGAAAAATTTATAAAGAAGACCCTGAAGAGAGGGAGCCTGGTTGTCAGTGACAGGGCACATGTATGTAGATGTCCCAGAGCCTGGTAGTAAGTGACAGGGCACATGTATGCAGACATCTTCCCACTTCATTCAATATTTTTGAGATACATACCTATAACTTTTTTCCAAAATTGGCACATTCTTATCATTTTTTTCATTTTTTATTTGATATATTTTTATTTACATTTCAAATGATTTCCCCTTTTCTGGCCCCCCACTCCCCGAAAGTCCCATAAGCCCCCTTTCCTCCCCCTGTTCTCCCACCCACCCCTTCCCACTTCCCTGTTCTGGTTTTGCCCTATACTGCTACACTGAGTCTTTCCAGAACAAGGGGCCACTCCTCCCTTCTTCTTGTACTTCATTTGATGTGTGGATTAGGTTTTGGGTATTCCAGTTTTCTAGGTTAATATCCACTTATTAGTGAGTGCATACCATGATTGATCTTTTGAGACTGGGTTACCTCACTTAGTATGATGTTCTCCAGTTCCATCCATTTGCCTAAGAATTTCATGAGTTCATTGTTTCTAATGGTTGAATAGTACTCCATTGGTATATATACCACATGGTGGTGCATGCCTGTAGGATTTGCTGAAGGAGGCAGAGGCAGGAGGCCGGCCTGGGCCTGGGATACACATTCTTATCATTTTTAAGGTGCTAAAAAGGCTTTGATCCCAGCACTTTAAAGGCAGAGACAAGTGGATCTTTGTGAATTTGAGGCCATCTTGGTCTACCTAATGAGTTCTAAGATAACCAAGGCTACATAGTGAGACCCTGTCTGGAAAAACCCAAAATACCACCAACAACAACAACTACAAAAAAGACATCTTTTTTCTTAAACAACAATGTTAATGTTATGATAGCTCCTGTTGTTTGTCTATTTGTTGTTTTCTGGTGTTGGTGATAGAACATAGAGATTCATACATTCTAAGCAAATGTTCTATCACTGAGCTATATACCCAGACCAGTAGTCTCTTATTCCTCTATCAGAGGAAGGATGCTTTGAGATGATGGCTGTTTTTAGGCAACTTTCAACAGAAAATAGCTGTAAATGACCTATCAGTGGGTGTTCTGATCCTGATGCTGGGAATCATGGAGGTTCTGAAGTTCTCCATTAGAATATTAGATTCTGGACATCCAGTGGACAAAGAGAAAGGACATTCATGATGCTGGAAGAGGCCAGCCCTGGCAATGGATCCACTGTGACTGGTCAGACTTCAGTTGTAGTTTAGTTATGTTCTCCAGGAAGAAAGGAAGGAAAAATGTGCTCAACCACCTAGTGTTCTTTCTTTAATTAACTTTTAGAGAAGAATGAGAGAAAACCTTGATATTATTGGATATGAACTTAAATAAGAGAATTCTATCTCGACATGAAAATTATCATCTATTAACCAAAATAATTTCCTTGATTTAAAAATCATTTGTGTAGAACCAGCTCCACAGTGAGAGAGGATCACTATGCGTTCATTATAAGGACCATTTCTGCAGGGGTCGCTCTGTAGGTCCTTACGGTCATTTGATATGGCCTCTCATTTCTTCTATTTCAAAATACATTTATTTTTATGTTTAAAAGACATAGTAAAATAAATAGTGTAAGCATTACAGCTAGGACAATAAAGGCTTCCCCACGGGAGTGTTACAGCTCTGCTTTGACTGCTGCAGGGGAAGAGTTCCCCAATACAAGTTTAACAGTTCAGCTCAGGCAGGGGATATCTCCCAGGTGATACTGCAGAAGGAGGAACTTTCTCCAGTGACAGCTCTGTTCCTAGACATATCCTGGCAATCAGGAGCCAAGGAATACTGAATACCACGAGGTCACAACCATCATACAACAAACCTCACACAAAACATTTATTGCAAGGGAAAATCCCAGGAGCATTTTTCCCTGCAGCAGAGAACTGAGCAGAAGGCAGGGTTTTATATGAGGTTTCTTGGGGATGGGGGTTGGGAGTTGGGAGGTAAGAGAAGGTGAGCAGGTAGTGACCGGTGGGGGTGTTGCTTTCTTTCCAAGGTGGGGTGCGTTCCAGGATGAGGATTGGTGGGATTTCAATTCCTGAGCTTGGGTGAGCTCAAGGATTGGTCGGTTTTCCTGTTCAGGGATTGGTGGCTTTCTGTGGCAAGCTCAGGGATTGGTAGGATTCTGTTTATTAGCCCTGGTCTCGAGCTTGGGGTCAAGACTATGCCAATGTGTTAGCTCCATGGCTCTTGGTCAAGTCAGGGTCAGGGTGGTTTTCTGTTGCCCTTTTATCCTATACATAGAAATATTTCCATGATAAGTGGACACTCTGGTTAGATGCAATTTCAGTGCTGACTTTTGATGCCACATATTTCCTCATATGTGGATCATAGCACCAAGTATTTAGATGCAAGTGCATAGAGGGAGTAGCTGCAGAAACATGGGGAACAAAGGGAACCATGGGGACAGTGATGGGGTTGGGTAACAGAGCACTACAGAGCAGAAGAGCAGGACACAGCTTCTCTGAAAGGGAAAATGGAAAAAGAGTTGGGGGAACTTGTGTGGTGAGGGAGAGGAAAGGCACAGAGGTGGAGAGGGGAATAGATAACACTGACGTTGTTTGCAAAAGCAATATTGTGTGTGTGTGTGTGTGTGTGTGTGTGTGTGTGTGTGTGTAATGGAGGTTATCCCATTAAGGGTGGTAATGTTGTTCCCTGAAACCATAGACAACAGCCCCAGTATCAGGTATGAGACACCTTTTGGATTGTTGGTCAGGGGAACCCTAGAGATCCCCCCCCCCCCAAACGATCGGTAACTGTCACTGCTCTTAGCACCTCCAGGAAAAGAAGGTAAGATAGTCCCAAGGATGTAATAGTGACATTTATATTGTGGGGGTAACAAGCATCTCTTTAACTCGACTTAAGGCCCACTTACTAGGAGGTAATTCATGCCTGGCACTGTAAACAGAGCCAACTCGCCATGGCTGGTGAGGCCATGGAACCTAGAGGAGAACCTACGATTGCCACGCTCCCAAACCAGCACATTCCTAACTACATTCTAAATGCTGATGCTTACACACAGTTGAGTGTAGCTCTCAAACTTCCTCTTTGCAGCAGTCAGAGATCAATAGAGAAAGCCACAACTGGTCAGAAAGTAGAGATCGGCCAGTCATAAAGTACTTGTCCCAGTTCATGCATTTACAACAGAACCGCGACACATAAGGCTCAGAGAACATTGCAGGAGATTCACAGGAAGACTGGATTGTGAGAGCCAGAGGACCAGAACACCTGCTGCAAAGTAGTTTCTTCTTAAAAATGTTTTGTTGTTGTCATTTTGGATTTTTTTTTGCTTTGTTTTTTTTTTTTTGTGTGTGTGTGTGTGTGTGTGTGTGCTTGTGCTTTTCTTTTTTAATAGGAACCAGGGGTGGTGTAGATGAGGAAGCAGAGGTCTATCTGGGTGGAGTGGAGGTTACTGTGATAAGATACAATGCATAAAAATCTAAAAAATTAATAAAATATATACTTTATTTTTAAAAAGAAAGGTTTCTAAGCTCAACTCCAAATGGATCAAGGACCTCCGCATAAAACCAGACACTATGAAGCTAATAGAAAAGAAACTGGGGAAGACCCTTGAGGACATCGGTACAGGGGGAAAGTTCCTGAACAGAACACCAGTAGCATATGCTCTAAGATCAAGAATTAACAAATGGGACTTCATAAAATTACAAAGTTTCTGTAAAGCAAAGGACACCATCAAAAGAACAAATTGGCAACCAACAAATTGGGAAAAGATCTTCACCAATCCTACATCAGATAGAGGGCGAATATCTAATATATACAAAGAACTCAAGAAATTAGACCCCAGAAAACCAAATAACCCTATTAAAAATGGGGTGCAGAGTTAAACAAAGAATTCTCACCTGAAGAACTTCAGATGGCAGAGAAACATCTTAAAAAATGCACAACTTCATTAGTCATCAGGGAAATGCAAATCAAAACAACCCTGAGATTTCACCTTACATCAGTCAGAATGGCTAAGATTAAAAACTCAGGGGACAGCAGGTGTTGGTGAGGATGTGGAGAAAGAGGAACACTCCTCCACTGCTGGTGGGGTTGCAAATTGGTACAATGACCCTGGAAATCAGTCTGGCGGTTCCTCAGAAAACTGGACACGTCACTTCCAAAAGATCCTGCTATACTACTCCTGGGCATATACCCAGAGGACTCCCCAGCATGTAATAAGGATATATGCTCCACTATGTTCATAGCAGCCCTATTTATAATAGCCAGAAGCTGGAACGGACCCAGGTATCCCTCAAGAGAAGAATGGATGCAAAAAATGTGGGATATATACACAATGGAGTACTATTCAGCCATTAGAAACAATGAATTCATGAAATTCTTAGACAAATGGATGGAGCTGGAGAACATCATACTAAACGAGGTAACCCAGTCTCAAAAGATCAATCATGGTATGCACCCACTAATAAGTAGATGTTAGCCTGGAAAACTGGAATACCCAAAACATAATCCACACATCAAATGAAGTACAAGAAGAACAGAGGAGTGACCCCTGGTTCTGGAAAGACTCAGTGTAGCAGTATAGGGCAAAACCAGAACAGGGATGTAGAAAGGGGTGGGTGGGAGAACAGGAGGAGGGGAGAGGGTTATGTGACTTTCGGGGAGTGGGGGACCAGAAAAGGGAAAATCATTTGAAATGTAAATAAAAAATATATCGAATAAAATAAAATAAAATAAAGAAAAAAAGAAATGTAAATAAAGAAAATATCCTTAAAAAAAAGAAAGAAAGGTATCTGATTCTTGTCTGATACCTTCGAGAACAAATAAAAATCCTTTTGTCTGTGTTAATGCTAGACCACACATCCCCTGGAGAAATTACTTTTGCTTTCTAACTTGTCTCTTTCCCTTCTTCCCCTTCCTTCTTTTCTCCCTCTTTCCTGGTCTTCCTTTTTCAAAACCACTAAATTGGGCAACTTATATAGAATAAATAAAAAAACCTCAACTTTTTATATAATTAAATTTTGTCAAATCTTAGAATTATCAAGATGGTAGCAAGAAAACATCAACTAAAATGGAACATTCATTTGGTTTATGATTTTGTAAAACTTCTCATTATCACATAAAAATAGAGCAAGCATTTTGTTGAGGTAATTATAAATTGGAAAATAACATCAAAAATAGCTACATATTCTTGAGATGAATATCAGGAATAACATAGAATCTCAGATTAATAAAATAATGGTAATTTATCTAAAGATATATTTCATATTTTTCTGTTATTGAACAAAAGGAAACTATTTGAAAGCTTATACATCATAATTGCTTTGACACTCTTAATGACATGCAAAAATGATGATTATATACATCACAGGCTATATTTTGATGAAGCAAAAACCAAGTTGTTTTTGATTAATTTTTATAATGCAATTATAAAATGAATTTAACGTTAGACCACAGTGTTAAAACAAAACAAAACAAAGCAAGCAAACAAACAAAATCCCAAAACAAACAGAAGTTGTTGATAGTAAATGAATTTAGAAAGAATACAGAGACCAAGCTTGTCATGCATGCTCTGTTTTGAATAGGTTTCCAGTTAATGCTGAGCTATGAAGATCATATGATAATGGTGGCTTTAGTTTCCTCCTATGATTTTATTGGTGTTACCTTACTAAACGGTTCCTTTAAAATAACCACACAGAAAGCTAGTCACCTCTGATTCCAGGTTCCGTGTATAATTACATCTGAAATAACTATAATGACCTCAACATCACATAAATGATGTCATTTAAGATTATCTATAAAAAGCCTATGTCAGGTCACTAAATTCCTGAAAATCTAACTGCTGAACAAAATCCTTCCTTGTAAAAACAGTGTCATAGACAGGAGTAGTAAAGTTGGATAATTCTGTAAGAGAGAACTCATGTCTGCCTTAAGTGAACAACTCTAAGAGCAAAAGCCAACTTGAATTATCAGTTAGAAAAACAAGAACAAAAAAAAATCACATAAATCCACCTCCAAGTGACCATTCTGTGAATAATGATTGCAAATTCGGGGGTGAGAGTCAGTGAGGTAGGAGCCAGGACATATGGCACTATGGGAAGAAACACTTCTAGATATGCGGGGCAGTGGAGAACATTGTCTCTCAGGTGGCACAGGATGCTTATGCATGCATGTATTGCTTCTGCTTGATGCTTGACCTGCTCAGCACCTGGACAGTCCTCTCAGTCTCCCACAGTCCCTCAGCCTTTGTCAGTGGTGCTGGTGAGTCACTCTCCTTGTTGCTATAACAAAATGCCCTATAGAAGCAGCGCAAATGCAGAGGGTCTATGTGGGCTTGCAGTTTCAACCCCTCACAGCAGGGAAACCAGGTGGAGCTCACCACAGTAGGAGCTGGGCTGCTTTCTTGGCATCTTGGGGGATTAGAAGCAGACAGAGCTCTAGACTAGAATTACAGATAGGTAACTGAAGAATACTATCCAAAGTTCACCCCTGGAAACCAAACTCCATCATCTAGGGCCTGTTTTCCAAAGGATTTAGCATTAGCTGAGAATCAAGTATTCAAACATTGTACATGAAAACTACATTGTAAGGTGTTAGGCTATTTTGATCATGGAGTGCTCTATGAAGTATGTAACTTTGTAGTTGTGTTACGTAATCACAGCCACATATGGTCCCACCCAAAATGCCTGTTTCCAAGTCATACATTTGGGGAAAATACCAAAGTATTGTTTCCTGGCATTAAAATTCTCTGGTACCCAGTAAATCTTAGTCAATAAAAATGGTAAAGCTCATAAACAGTTCCAATAGAGAGAGTGCTGTATAGCTCCCTGCTTAATAAGCTATCTGTCTTAGTTCGTGTGCTCTTAGCCACTGACAAATAGTTATGGGAGGAAATGTTCTTACAAATAGTACAGGTGTTCTTAGAAAAACATCTGGATTTAAAACTAAAAGTTGTTAAGCAAAATTTGTCCAGACTTGGGAAAGATGGCCTGGCAGAATCTGCAGAAACTAAACTGGAGAAAGCTAGACAAATACTGTCAGAAGAAATGGCCGTGCCTGAATAGTCTAGCATTAACAGATAACTGAATTAGGAAGCTTGGCAAAACAGGAAGGGCCAGAACTCATCCCTGGGGGTGGGGACTGTTTAGGGAGCACCCAGAAGGCGGCTGGGACCCAGAGGCTCAGCAAACTTTGTATTTCCGTAAAGGGAAAGTTTGGAGAGTAGAAAGAGGAAGGAAGGCCAGACAAGGTGCATACAGTAGCAAAAGTAGAGGGAGGAGGACTGCCATGAAAGCCCTGTCTTGGGTGGCATTTCATAAAGACCCCTGTGCACTAGTGGCATGATGGCCTGAGGCCATTGGTGACACCCATTCTTAGGAAGACTCAAAACAAGTGTCCCAGAAATGCATGCTGAAACCTTCCCAGAAGAATACTGTGAGGAAGAAACTGAACTGGAAATGCTCAGCAGCCAGTGAGGTAAGACCCTGACTGGAACTAGAGGCTATAGAAGAACTTAGACACGGGTTGTAAGCAGCACGGTGCACATCTGGAAGGACTGCACTGGAGAAGACTAGAATCTACAGCCAGAAACCTAAGAGACATACCAGAGACTTGATCTGTGTTGCTGCCTCCAGTCTCTAGAAGTCAGGCTTCCAAAGGATGGCCTGCAGTGAGAGCAGCATTGCAAAAGGATTCCTGAAGGACAGGTAAAGGGTATTTCAGCAAAGAAACGACCAAGGGTACAGCAGGCTCCTGGAAACCACTGAAAGCCAAGAGTGTTGAGTGCTAAGCCAGCAATCAGGCCAGAGTACGTCCACACTCAGCGTTTCAGTCACCCAGCCTCCTTCAGATTATTTCTCTCAGTACCTAGTTGTCATCCAATGAGCTGGATCTGTGCTGCTCCTCTCTTGTCTTCTCTTTCACTCCTCTTCCCCCACCTCTTTCTCCATCTTTCATTGTCTTTGTCCAAAGCACATTGGCTGGCCTGGCTTGTGAGGTCTTCATGTCTCTTCTGAGAGCTGGGTCTGTTCTCTTTCTGATTGAGCTGCTTTCCCTTTCTTTGACTTTAACTTCAGTCAAAATTGCCTCCTCTCCCTCCTGCATGTCCCCATGGCTCCCTTTCTCTATTTGTATTTTCCACTTTGGCTTTCTCTCAGCCAACATAGATGGGTAGTCTTTCTCCTCTGCTTATCCTTTGTACTTATCCTCGGCACACTGCGCTGCTCATTCACATCCTCCGTGGCTAGCTGGGAGGGATGATTATTCTTTATCTGACCATGACTATGCTTTCCCACCAGGGCTACCCTCTATGGTGATTTTTTAGTAGGCAGATTTCTACTCTCAGAGGACTGCCCTGAACACCAGTCTACCAGAGAAAAATGGCATCTCCCCCTGACTGTAGCCAGGTCCTTCTTAAATACTTCTGCTGAAAGAGTAAGATGAGGTAAATGGGGGAAAAATCCAACCAGTTCCTTAACCCCAGATGCAATAGTCCCAACACAAAAATATAAAAGCATGAAAATCCAAGACAACATGGCTTCAGAAATTCCCATTCCTGCAGTCAGACTCTAATGAGAGGGAACGAGATGGCATCCCCAGTGATTTCAAAGAAATGTTTATGAAGTGTTTGTTTTTAAAACAGTGAATTCCAAAGAGAGCACAAACACTTGGAAAAAATAAGGAAGCCAATGTGCTGTATAAAAGTGGAATTCAAAAAGAAGAGGTAGAAATATGGAAGGAAAGGCAAACTGAAAACAAAACAAAACAAAACAAAAAACCAATAAATCAAATAACATGTTCCTGGGTTCAGACTCCAGCACCAAAGGACAGAGGCAAATGTGGCCATCCTTTTCTGTAATGTCAGCAATGTACAGATGGAGACAGGATCACTAGGGCTGGCTGGCTGCCAACCAGCCAAAAACCATGCACGCTCTAGGTTTGAGGAGAGACCCCACTTCAGTAAAGCATAAGCAAAGGAATTCGACATTCGGACCTCTCTAGTTTCCACTCACATGCACTCACAGGTATGCCTATGTAGATACACGGCAGACATGTACACTACACTGACACATGTACATGAAAGGAGGAAAAACATCGCCATGGGAATCCTCACCAATGTTCACAGGACACACAGAATATCAGGGCCCCAAGGTCTGAGAGATAACATTAAGTGATCAGATCTTAAGTGAATGGTTGGCAGAGAACAATTTCAGGTGAAACAGAGAGACCATTTTCAGAAAAATCAGAGAAAATTCCCCAGATCAAGGAAACGAGATTGCCATGCAGGTGCAGCTAGAAGACCAAAGAACCAAGGCTGTAAAACAATGTTCTGCATCCCAGTATATGCAACTTTTCTCAACTGCTTATGTCGATGCTGGAGATTCAAACTGGGATCCTCCGGCTTGCCGAGCAAATGCTTTTATTCACTGAACTATCTTTCTAGATTTATTTGATTTTTAAATTACGTATTTTGTATCATTTGAGATTTCATACATGCTATGTGTTTTTTTTATAAAAGCCACCTCAACAGTCCCTCCGTTTCATTTGTTCCTCATTTCTGCATAGCTCTCCCCTCTCAAGTTCATGTGCTTCTTTATTAAAAATAGATTTTCTTTCATATGATTATTCTAATTAGTTACCCCTCCCCCAGCTCCTCCCTGATCCTCCCACTCCCCTCCCCACCAAATCTATATTCTCTCTTTTCATAGAGTGCTCAGAACTCTATACCTTCGTGGTCTCTTCATGTTTACCTGTTTGGGGAGAGTGTATTAACTGCCATTTACTTAGAGGGCAGTTTATTTATATGATCATTTATCAAAATAATAGAATCAAGTTTTCCTTCTCTGACTTGGCCAGTCACAAACCTGGACTTAGCTAAGAGTACCAGGCATGAGTTCCATCTTGGGAAGTGGGTCTTCTTCCAATCAGAAAGCTGTTAGTTGCTCCTACAGCAAGTGGTTTTCATGCCTCTATTGGACCAAGGAACATACTTCAGCAGGCCATGTTGTTACGGTAGCTCTCCAGGTTCACGGCTGCAAATGACCGCTGGTTTGTTTGCTCTCCCAGGAGCTTGTATAGAATCTCCCAACACTTTGAAAACTGGATTTAGTCTCAATAAGTAGGCATTCATTTAATCCTTCACTCCAGTGGTGGATCCAGAAACACAATCAGCTCAAGGCCAACCTAGTTTGCTTGGGAGAGCTCAAGGCCAGCATGGTTCCCTCAGAAATGAAACAACAGCAAAATATTAGGAATGATTCTGAGCTGGAGATGTAGCTGAGAGTGTAGTGCCCTTGCCTAGAGTGTATGGGAGACAGAGCTGAATACAAAGGTTTGCAAAATAAAACAATTCTTTATAGTTATAAAATAATACACCTGCATCTCCCACATCCATAGGCAGGGTGCCAAGGAGTGTGTGGCCAAATTACCTGAACATCTTAGCAAGACTTATAAGGCTTGTTATTATTTTTCATTTTTAGTAATCTGATATATTTTTAAATCTCTATCATATATCTATCTTTATGCCTATCTACCACTATCTATCTATCTGCCTATCTATCTATCCATCTACCTCTATCTATCTATCTATCTATCTATCTATCTATCTATCTATCTAATCTATCTCTCTCTCCTTCCATTCATCCATCCATCTATTTGGGGTGAGGGTACACATGACACAGCATATATATATGGATCTCTCCATCAATCATATGGAACCCAGGGATTAAACCCAGGTTGCTATTTTGGCAGCAAGTGCCTTCAACCCCTGGCCATCTCATCGATCCATCCCTCAAATGGTAGAAAAGGCCATTCTGATAACCCTGTGTCATCATAGTTTAACTTAAAATTATAGAGTCTAGCTTCCGGTCTCCACCTCTGGATTGGGAACAGCATGGGCCACAGCGCCCCATCTCCAGGCAGTGCAAAAGGTCAGCTGTGCACCTGGAGGCCGGCTGCAAGGAGGCAGCTTGCACTGGTGTGTCTGTCTGGCCCAGCAGAGCGGAGGATCCAGTTCAGAGGCCTCTGGCGGGAGCATTCCGGTCTCCACCTCTGGATCAGAAACACCCTGGACCACTGTGCTCCATCTCCAGGCAGTACAGAAGGCCAGCTGTGCACCCTGCGGCTGGCTGCGAGGAGGCAGCTTGCACCGGTGAGTCCTGCGTTGACAACAAGACCAACTAACACCAGTGAGAACTAGATGGCAAAAGGCAAATGTAGGAACATTATTAACAGAAATAAAGGCAATATAGCAGCATCTGAAACCAATTCTCCATTAACAGCAAGTCTTGGATACCCCAACACACTAGAAAAACAAGATTTGGATTTAAAAATCACTGGTTATGATGCTGTTACAGGAACACATGAAGGATATAAATAAATCTCGTAAAGAAACTCAGGAGAAAATGGATCAAAAGTTAAAAGCCTTTACAAGGGAAACACAAAAATCATTAAAAGAAATTCAGGAGAATATGGGTCAAAAGATAGAAGCCAATAAGGAGGAAATGCAAAAATCACTTAAAGAAATACAGGAGAACTTTAGTCAACAGGCTGAGGTCATGAAAGGGAAAAAACACAAAAATCTCTTAAAGAATTACAGGAAAACACAAACAAGCAAGAGAAGGAGCTGAGCAAAACCATCTAGGATCTAAAAACAGAAGTAGAAACAACTAAGAAATCACAAAGGGAGACAACTTTGGAGATAGAAAACCTTGGGAAGAAATCAGGGGCCATAGATGCAAATAACAACAGAATATAAGAAATAGAAGAAAGAATCTCAGATGCCGAAGATATCATAGAAACCATGGAAAGAACGGTCAAAGAAAATGCAAAATGCAAAAAGCTTGTAACCCAAAACATCCAGGAAATCCAGAACAAAATGAGAAGGCCAAACCTAAGGATTATAGGCATAGATGAGGCTGAAGATTTACAACTTAACCAGCAAATATCTTCAATAAAATTATGGAAGAAAACTTCCCTAA
This sequence comes from Apodemus sylvaticus, assembly GCF_947179515.1. Taxonomy (NCBI): domain Eukaryota; kingdom Metazoa; phylum Chordata; class Mammalia; order Rodentia; family Muridae; genus Apodemus; species Apodemus sylvaticus. The sequence goes on from NC_067479.1 coordinate 68,771,151, forward strand.
TCTAAAGAGAGAGATGCCCATGAATATACAAGAAGCCTACAGAACTCCAAACAGACTGGACCAGAACAGAAATACCTCCCATCACATGATAACAAAACCCCAAATATATTAAACAAAGAAAGAATATTAAAGGCAGTAAGAGAAAAAGGCCAAGTAACATAAAGAAAGACCTATCAGAATCACACCAGACTTCTCACCAGAGACTATGAAAGCTAGAAGATCCTGGGCAGATCTCATGAAGACTCTAAGAGAACACAAATGCCAGCCAAAACTACTATACCTGGCAAAACTCTCAATCACCATAGATGGAGAAACCAAGATATTCCATGACAAAACCAAGTTTACCCAATATCTTACCACAAACCCAGCCCTACAAAGGATAATAGAAGGAAAACATCAATACAAGGAGGGAAACTTCACCCTGGAAAAGGCAAGAGAGTAACCTTTCATCAAACCCAAAAGAAGATAACTAATCAAATATAAAAAATAACATAAAAATGACAGGAAGTAATAATCACTATTCCTTAATATCTCTTAACATCAACGGGCTCAATTCCCCAAGAAAAAGACATAGACTAACGGACTGGATACATAAACAGGACCCTACATTTTGCTGCATACAGGAAACACACCTCAGTGTCAAAGACAAACACTACCTTAGAATAAAAGGCTGGAAGACAATTTTACAAGCAAATGCTCTTAGGAAACAAGCTGGAGTAGCCATTCTAATATCAGACAAAATTGACTTTCAACGTAAAGTCATCAAAAGAGACACAGAGGGACACTTCTTGCTGGTCAAAGAAAAAACACACCAAGAAGAACTCTCAATCCTGAACATCTATGCTCCAAATGCAAAGGCACCCTCATTCATAAAAGAAACTTTACTAATGCAGACACTACAACTAACACAATAATTGTGGGTGACTTCAACACTGCACTTTCCTCAATGGACTGATCAGGAAAACAGAAACTAACAGGGACACAGTGAAACTAATTGAAGCTTTGGACCAATTAGATTTTACAGATATATAAAGAACATTTCACCCTAAAGCAAAAGAATATACCTTTTTCTCAGCACCTCATGGTACCTTCTCCAAAATCGACCATATAATTGGTCACAAGACAGACCTCAACAAATATAAGAAGATGGAAATAATCCCATGCCTCCTATCAAATCACCATGGAGTGAAAGTGGTCTTTAATAGCAACAAAAACAACAGAAAGCACACATACACATGGAAACTGAACAATAATCTACTCAATGATACCTTGGTCAAGGAAGAAATAAAGAAAGAAATATAAGACCTTTTAGAATTTAATGAAAATGAAGACACAACATACCCAAATCTATGGGACACAATGAAAGCAGTGCTAAGAGGAAAACTCATAGCCCTGAGTGCCTCCAAAAAGAAAATGGAGAGAGCATACACTGGTAGCTTAATGACACACCTGAAAGCCCTTGGAACAAAAAGAAGCTAATTCACCCAGGATGAGTAGAAGGCAGGAAATCATCAAACTCAGGGCTGAAATCAATCAAGTAGAAACAAAGAGAACCATACAAAGAATCAACAAAACCAGGAGCTGATTTTTTGAGAAAATCAACAAGATAGATAAACCCTTAGCCAGACTAACCAAAGAGCACAGAGACAATATGCAGATTAACAAAATTAGAAATGAAAAGGGAGATATAACAACAGAAACTGAGGAAATTTAAAAAAATCATCAGATCCTACTATAAAGGCCTATACTCAACACAACTGGAGAATCTGGAGGAAATGGACAATTTCCTAGACAGATATCAAACACTAAAATTAAATCAGGATCAAATAGAGCATCTAAATAGTCCCATAACCCCTAAACAAATAAAAGGGGGTCATAGAAAGTCTCACAACCAAAAAAAGCATGGGACCAGATGGCTTCAGTGCAGAATTCTGTCAGACTTTCAAAGAAGACCTAAGACCAATACTCTTCAAACTGTTCCACAAAATAGAAACAGAAGGAATACTACCCAGCTCGTTCTACAAAGCCACAATTACGCTGATACCCAAACCACACAAAGATCCAACAAAGAAAGAGAACTTCAGGCCAATTTCCCTTATGAATATCGATGCAAAAATACTAAATAAAATTCTTGCCAACCGAATCCAAGATCACATCAAAACAATCATCCACCACGATCAAGTGGGCTTCATCGCAGGGATGCAGGGATGGTTCAATATAAGGAAATCCATCAATGCAATCCACTACATAAACAAACTCAAAGAAAAAAACCATATGATCATTTCATTAGATGCTGAAAAAGCATTTGACAAAATTCAGCACCCTTTCATGCTAAAAGTCTTGGAAAGAACAGGAATTCAAGGCCCATACCTAAACATAGTTAAAGCAATATACAGCAAACCATATAGCCATATATAGTAGCCATAGTAGCCAACATCAAACTAAATGGAGAGAAACTTGAAGCAATCCCACTAAAATCAGGGACTAGACAAGGCTGCCCTCTCTGTCCATATCTTTTCAATATAGTACTCGAAGTTCTAGCTAGAGCAATTACATAACATAAAGAGGTCAAGGGGACAAATTGGAAAGGAAGAAGTCAAATTATCACTATTTGCAGATGATATGATAGTATACTTAAGTGACCCAAAAAACTCCACCAGAGAAATCCTACAGCTGAAAAACAACTTCAGCAAAGTGGCATGTTATAAAATCAACTCAAGCAAATCAGTTGCCTTCCTATACTCAAGGGATAAGCAGGCTGAGAAAGAAATTAGGGAAATGACACCCTTAACAATAGCTACAAACAATATAAAATATCTTGGTGTGACTCTAACCAAACAAGTGAACGATCTATACGACAAGAACTTCAGGTTTCTGAAGAAGGAAATTGAAGAAGACCTCAGAAAATGGAAAAAAAAATCTTCCATGCTGGTGGATTGGCAGGATTAATATAGTTAAAATGGCCATTTTGTCAAAAGCAATATACAGATTCAATGCAATCCCCATCAAAATCCCAACTCAGTTCTTCACAGAGTTAGAAAAAGCAATTCTCAAATTCATCTGGAATAACAAAAAACTCAGGATAGCTAAAACTATTCTCAATAGTAAAAGAACTTCTGGGGGAATTAGTATCCCAGACCTCAAGCAATACTACAGAGCAATAGTGTTAAAAAATGCATGGTATTGGCACAGTGACGAGCAAGTGAACCAATGGAATAGAATGAAGACCCAGAAATGAATCCACACACCTATGGTCACTTGATCTTCGACAAAGGCGCCGAAAACATCCACTGGAAAAAAGATAGCCTTTTCAACAAGCTGTTTCAACTAGAGGTCAGCAGGCAGAAGAATGTGAATTGATCCATTCTTATCACCTTGTACTCAGCTCAAGTCCAAGTGGATCAAGGACCTCCACGTAAAACCAGACACACTGAAACTAATAGAAAAGAAACTGGGAAAACCCTTGAGGAGATGGGCACAGGGGAAAAGTTCCTGAACAGAGCACCAATAGCTTATTCTCTAAGATCAAGAATTGACAAATGGGATCTCATAAAATTACAAAATTTCTGTAACGCAAAGGACACTGTCAAAAGGACAAAACGGCAACCAACAAATTGGGAAAAGATCTTCACCAACCTTACATCCGTTAGAGGGCTTATATCTAATATATACAAAGAACTCAAGAAATTAGACCCCAGGGAACCAAAAAGAACCCTATTAAAAATGGGGTTTAAGCCGGGTAGTGGTGGCGCATGCCTGTAATCTCAGCTCTCCGGGAGGCAGAGGCAGGCGGATTTCTGAGTTCGAGGCCAGCCTGGTATACAGAATGAGTTCCAGGACAGCCAGGGCTACACAGAGAAACCCTGTCTCGAGAAAAACCAAATCCAAAAAAAAAAAAAAAAAAATGGGGTTTAAATCTAAACAAAGAATTTTCACCTGAAGAAATTCGGATGGCCGAGAAGCACCTTAAGAAATACTCAACATCATTAGTCATTAGAGAAATGCAAATAAAAACAACCCTGAGATTTCACCTCACACCAGTCAGAATGGCTAAGGTTAAAAACTCAGGAGATAGCAGGTATTGGCGAGGGTGTGGAGAAAGAGGAACAGTCCTTCACTGCTGGTGGGATTCTAAGATGGTACAACCACTATAGAAATCAGTCTGGCAGCTCCTCAGAAAACTAGACATGACACTTCCGGAAGACCCTGCTATACCTCTCCTGGGCATATACCCAGAGGATTCCCCAGCATGCAATAAGGACACATGCTCTACTTTGTTCATAGCAGCCTTATTTATAATAGCCAGAAGCTGGAAAGAACCCAGATATCCCTCAGTGGAGGAATAGGACACTTGGAATTAGAGCCAAAGAAGAGACACTTTAGTCAAATCTTGCTTTCCTCAAACCTACTTCCACAATAAAAACAGTCCTGAATTGGATTCATGCTGAGAGTCCTTCCTGTCTGGTCACTAATCATCATTTCATTCCTTCAGTGATTGCTGACTGTGCGGTGAGCCAGGCATGGGGGAGACTTACTAGACTTGCAAGGCACCACAGGCTATTCAGTCTGTACACACACACACACACACACACACACACACACACACACACACAAATATACTCACATGCTCACATACATATACACACATACACACATATTCTATCACACAGAGACACAGATACTCAAACATACACACACACACATATATATATATATACATAGTCACTCATATACTCACAAGTGTGTGTGTGTGTGTGTGCACATGCACAAACACACAGTTTGACCATTAGGTATAAATAGGGGCTTGGAGGAGGCCATTATTTCTTTGTAGGTATGCCTTAAAGAGGACTTTGGTATCCTGATCATGAGAGAACAGTGTTTTCTTTGCCATACATCTGCAACCATGATTACTGTATCAGTTTAGACCCAGAATGACAGGACCAACCTTGAACTAGAAGTCCCCAAACTGTGAGCCAACATAAACTGCTTCTTTGCATCAGTTAACTGCCTCAGATAATAGTAATAATGAGGGAATTAGAACAGAATGCTAGACACAGATAATTCCATCGGGACTCCTTTACATAAAGGATGTCTATAATGTCATCCTGAGAGGAGAATCATCTCACGTTAGACAAAGGAAACAGTTCTCAAAGTTTTGATCAAATAGTCATAGAAAAAACATTTATTTCACTATGATAGACATGGATTAGTTCTGAAACAGCAAATATGCCATGAGAATGTGATGCTTGCCCATGGGTTTGGGCTAGCCCATGAGTTTGGGCTAGCCCAAGGGCTTCAGTTGATTTGGCCATGAAACACTAAATAAGAAGTGCAAGTCAAAATGTTTTCCAACCGTGCTGTTCCTCTCATATGTGGTTAAGTGACTCAGTGTGATTGCTGGGATTACATGGGAACTGCCCAGCTGTTCTCTTGATGAGAGCTGGAGTCAGGTTTGTTTCCTGGTCTCTTCATTCCTGTACCAGAGCCTTCTCTTGTGGAAATATGCAGGTGCCCAAGAGGATGCTAGTGCAGCCAGCCCCTGATGACAACTGTGTATTTGCTATCATTTGTTAGTTACAGCAACATTTGCCAAGCCTGAGGTCAAAGACCAAGTCATCACTTGCCTGGGAAGGGGAGAAAGAATTATGTCTTTTCATCACATCTCTCCCCCTGGGATATATATAGCTCTTTATTTTCACGTGTTGTCATGAAAAAATAGTCAGTGCTTACATGTTCCCAACCTAATCCCACAACTTCAAGTGAGTGCAGTCTATACTTTATCAAATATTAAACAAGAACATTCTTAAATAGAGTGGCCAATCACAGTTCAAAACTGGAAATGTGCAAACTCTACATCTAGAAGTTTCTGAGTGCTAATCTGCCAGTAATTGTGAAAGTGTTTCTGTCTAAAATCTTCAAACTGCTTTAAAATAAACTTTATCCATATTTCACAGATAACATTCTTCCAATCTCAGTATCTTTGGCAAATACACAGAAACATGAGTCTAAGTAGATCTGGCAAAGTTTCTTGAAAACTGAAAAAGTCTCTAATGATGAAAAATGTGGTCTCATGAGTTTACTGTGTTGTACAATAAGTTGTCTCGATTTTTAGGAACAGAAAGCAAGGTAGACAGATGCTGGGAGACACAGTAGAGTGAGCCCGGGGTACCACTGGGTCTCAACTAGCTTCACAACGAAAGCCCATACTTCCCATGTACATTTAACAGCCATCTCTTTGTGAGATGACATTCAAAAGTGCAAAGCTTCTCACTTCTGGTTTCCTGTTTCGTTAGCATTAGTAAATATGCTGGTCATGTTTATAGTTTTTTTTCCCCAGGTTTTGCTAAATTTTTGTAATGTCAGGGTAAAAACAGACAAACAAAAAACAAAAAGCAACTTTCAACATCTATAAAGAGAAAGAGCACCAGCCATGCTCAGCCTAGACTGAGATCTTACTAAAGCTGTGCATGTGTCATTACACTAAGGCATCGTCCTCAACCTTCCTAACGCTGCAACCCTTTCAGACAGCTGTGGTGAATCCCAATCATAAAGTTATTTCATTGCTACTTTATAACTGTGATTTTGCTACTGTTAGGAATCATAATGTCAATATCTGATATGTGGGATATCTGATGTGTAATCCCTGTGGAGGGTCGTGACCCAGAGGTCAAAAGTCACTGCGCTAAGGGGTCTGTTGGGACCCATCATCAAACATTGCCTTCTGCCATTTTCAGTCACTTTTTTTCTCCCCAGACCTGCAAAACCTAGGATCTGTTCTCTGTCTCTGTACAACCTCGCCTCTGATCTCCCTCAATATAACTTCTCCTTCGCCTGATTCTGGCTTTTTTCACTTATCATAATTTTCCTGAAAATTATCTGTGTTGATATAAGCATTAGTCATTTATATGTGAATATAAGTATATAGATTACTAATTTGAAATTATATTCTATATCATTAATCATAATTAGCAAACTTCAAATAAAGCCCCAAATTCCATTTTCCACTACACAGATAATCAGTTTTTATCCATGTACCAACTGATAGAGTTTGTGGATCTATGGGTCCTATGGAAACTTCTGCTATATACATAAGCAAATGGGGATTGGACAAAGGCTCAATCTTAAAGAGCATGGGCTGAAAAGGCTATCTTTTTTCCATTGGATGTTTTCAGCCCCTTTGTCGAGGATCAAGTGGCCATAGGTGTGTGGGTTCATTTCTGGATCTTCAATCCTGTTCCATTGATCTGCCTGCCTGTCACTGTACCAATACCATGCAGTTTTTAACACTATTGCTCTGTAGTATTGCTTGCTGGTTCAACTGGAGGTCAGCATGCAGAAGAATGCAAATTTATCCATCCTTGTCTCCTTGTACTAAGCTCAAATCCAAATGGATCAAGGACCTCCACATAAAGCCAGACACTCTGAAGCTAATAGAAAAGAAACTGGGGAAGACCCTTGAGGACATCGGTACAGGGAGAAAGTTTCTGAACAGAACATCAATAGCATATGCTCTAAGATCAAGAATTGACAAATGGGACCTCATAAAATTACAAAGTTTTTGTAAGGCAAAGGACACCATCAAAAGGACAAATTGGCAACCAAAAAAGTGGGAAAATATCTTCACCAATCCTATATCAGATAGAGGGCTAATATCCAATATATATAAAGAACTCAAGAAGTTAGACTCGAGAAAAAAAACAAACCTATTAAAAAATGGGGTACAGAGTTAAACAAAGAATTCTCACCTGAAGAACTTCGGATGGCAGAGAAACATCTTAAAAAAATGCTCAACTTCATTAGTCATTACGGAAATGCAAATCAAAACAACCCTGAGATTTCACCTTACACCAGTCAGAATGGCTAAGATTAAAAATTCAGGAGACAGCAGGTGTTGGCAAGGATGTGGAGAAAGAGGAACACTCCTCCACTGCTGGTGGGGTTGCAAATTGGTACAACCACTCTGGAAATCAGTCTGGCGGTTCCTCAGAAAACTGGGCACCTCACTTCCAGAAGATCCTGCTATACCACTCCTGGGCATATACCCAGAAGATTCCCCAGCATGTAATAAGGATACATGTTCCACTATGTTCATAGCAGCCCTATTTATAATTGCCAGAAGTTGGAAAGAACCCAGGTATCCCTCAACAGAAGAGTGGATGCAAAAAAATGTGGTATATATACACAATGGAGTACTATTCAGCCATTAGAAACAATGAATTCATGAAATTCTTAGGCAAATGGATGGAGCTGGAGAGCATCATATTAAGTGAGGTAACCCAGACTCAAAAGATGAATCCTGGTATGCACTCACGAATAAGTGGATATTAACCTAGAAAACTGGAATACCCAAAACATAATCCACACATCAAATGAGGTACACGAAGAATGGAGGAGTGGCCCCTTGTTCTGGAAAGACTCAGTGAAGCAGTATAGAGCAAAATCAGAACAGGGAAGTGGGAAGGTTTGGGTGGGAAAACAGGGGGAGGGAAGGGGACTGATGGGACTTTCGGGCAGTGGGTGTCCAGAAAAGGGGAAATCATTTGAAATGTAAATAAATATATCAATACATTTTCAAAAAAAAAGAGCATGGGCTGCTCAACCAGAGGACCTGGGTTCGATTCCCAGTACAAACATGGAAGCTCACAACTGTCTACGATTACTCCTGTTTCAGGGGATCCAACATCCACAAATAGACATATATGTAGGCAAAACACACACACACACACACACACACACACACACACACACACATACACATATATGTGTATGTATTCATATATATATATATTGTATATATGCATACATATATATTAGTGTGTGTTTTTAAGGAATACATATATTCCTTTAAAACACAGGCAAATAAATCATATATGGACATATGATTTTCATTTCTCTTGAGCACACCCTTGGAATGAAATGTTTAGATCTTGCAGTAAATAAGTTAAAATTTTTGAAGACTGCCAAGCTTTCCCCTAGCTTTCTTTATCATACTTCTGACAGCAGCTGGGGTAGAGACTCTGTACCATTGCCAGCTCTTGTTAGTATCAGAGTTTGGGGCTTTTCTGTGCTAGCAGGTATGTGAGAGTGCAGAACTTGGCATTCAATTTACTGGTGATTGATGCCCTAGAGCAGCACTTCAAATTCTTGTTCTATATCTTTATATACATACACATATATACAATTCTTAGCTATCCTTACATCTTCCTTGGTAAAATATCAAGTCGAATTTTAATTGGGATGTTATTGAAGAGGAGACTATTTCTGGATACAGGTCCTTGTAAGATATAATAATTGAAGTTACTTTCCTATTTGCACTTCATCTTTTCCTTGTGTTAAAGATGTCTTATAGAGATAAAATGTTCGAAATATTTGCAAAGTCTAATTTTAACCCATTTAATGGGTTATGATTTTAATGTAATATTTTAAATTCCTTTTTCTAAGCTATGCACAAAGGCACAAGAAGTGGCATTCACATATCTGTGGCAGCCAACAGCTGTCCATCTAACTGGACTTATGGCCTATTCAACAGGAGGAAAATCATATCTGGTGCTGGAAACCCAGCCATCTTTCTGTGGTTAGTGAGGTCATGGATCTTAGAAAATAATATACTACTGCCACTTTGCTAGGTCAGAAATTCCTAATTATGTTCTAAACCTTATCTTTGCATTCACAGATAAGTATAGCTACTACCACCCATCAAAGAATGATAAGAAATTCTTTTTTAAAGAATCTTATTTACAGCAAATAGAGACCATCACAGAAACCCACAACTGGACATGATACAGAGATCAATGAATCCTGGAGAACCCAGACCCAATGGCTACATGCATATCACAGCTCCTGCATATGGCTCAGAAAACAAGGCAGAAAAGACTATGGAAAGATTGTAAGAGACAGAGTACCAGGCAGCGTGCTATGAAATAGTCCCTTCTAGAAACTGCTACACAAACAAGCGCAGAACAATATCAGTATCAATAGACATGCTGTCATGGAAGGAATAGGCAATAAATGACTGCTGGGAAAATTAGCCTTCCCCAGGCATGAGCCACCTTATAGGTGGTATAATGCAGAGGAATCATCCTTGAAACGATATACATACAAACAACAAAAATAGACTCAGCAAGTCATATGGTGTGTGTGTGTGTGTGTGTGTGTGTATGTGTGTGTATATATATATATATATATATATATATATATATATATAATCTGTGGGCATATACATACATATGATAGATAAATAGATAGATAGATAGATAGATAGATAGATAGATAGATAGATAGATAGATAGATAGATAGACAGATAGATAAAATCAAAGTAAAATAGGCTATTACGTTGAAAGTGCGGGACATGGGAGGGGTCTGTGGAATGGTAACTGTGAAGAGAGGAAGCGGCAAAGGGGAAGGGGAAGTGATATAATTCTATTAAATTAAAAACATTTTTAAATGAAATAAAAATTTTAAAATGAAATTAAATGAAAATAAATTTTGAAAGAAAAAAATGCAATAATTGCCTCATTCCAGGTTACAAAGACTTAATCTAATCCTTACTTTTAGAAGTTGTTTCTAGCATTTTGACATAAAAATGATATGTTTAATAAATTTTAGAATAGTTTTAGGAGTCTAAGTTCATATTTCTGCATGTGGACAAAGGGTTTTTTCAGAAGCATATGAAATAATGTATTTTCTCCATTTATTGATGTTAATATCTTCTAAGACCATATTTACCATAAACTATAAATATTTTTGAATTTTAAAATTAATTGCATAGTAAGTACATGTTTCTATAACCATTGACATGCAGTCTTGCTCACAGTATTGACCATCTGTAGGCAAGTATGTCTTGTAAGTCATTGGACTTTGTCCTTAAAAGTTGACAACCAACCTTAAAAGTAGCCATCACATTACAAAAACTCAGGACATCTGCATGTCTGAGGGTATGCTTTGTTCCTCGGAATTGATATGCTAGAGTTCTGTTACTCAGTGTCGTGATGCTGTTCTCCCTCTAATTCAGATCTTTTGAGGTGGAAAGGTACAACTCTAATATGGGTCACGTTGTTCTACCAGCACATATATTGGACAATGAAGAAGGAAACTTTTGCTCTTTACCTGATTTCCCTCACTCTCACTGCCAAGTCCACTCCTTCACTGGCATTAGAGCCTACCTACATCTTCAGGATTCCAATATATACTGAAGACCAGCTGAGACCTCCAGCCTAATGGACTGAACAACTACTGGATTCGTGGACTTTCTGTTGGTAGACAGCCACTGTTGGATTAGCTGGACCATGGCCTGTAAGGCACTTACACTAAATCATTATAAAGTAATTCTACCATTTCTGTTCCTCTAATAAAATATACCCTGATTAATACTTGAAGTTTTGTCATCTAAAGCCTTCCAGAAGGATCCCTATTGTCTAGAATGATCTCCCTGGGGCTGCCATTGAACAGCAAAAGCTAATATCACAGCACACATGACACATCGATATAAAATACAATAAATGTGAATAATACAATAGCCAGTTCCTCAGAAATTTTAAAATTCATAGAAAAGAAAAACACACATGTAAATACATAAACAAAATAGAAAGTTAAACCAGACGTGCCACTAGAAACCCCACATATTTAAAAGCCTATAAGAAAACATGCAGGAGACTCTTGTAAATAAATCAGATAATTTAAGAGAAGGAGAAAATCTATAAGAAATATGTTATCTAAAGTGATACAAGAAATAATTGAAAATCTCAGTAGAAAGATCAGTAAAGAAAATTAAGTTAATAATTGAAATTTCTTCCACAAAAGTTCAGCACTAAGAGGCTTTAAGGGTAAAGCCTGTCATTGTTTAAAAATGTTTAATTGGTTATTTGGGTGTCTCACATTATGCACCCCCAGTTATGCTCACCTTCCAGCCCTCCCATGTCTGCTTCCTCTCCTCCATGCCCTCTCCCCAATAGAAAAAAGACAACAGGTCCATTTTGCATACAGATCTTTCACATGTTTGGTAAGAGTCACCCAAGATACTTTATACTGTTTGTGGCTATTGTGAAGGGGGTCATTTCCCTAATTTCTTTCTCAGCCTGCTTATCCTTTGAGTATAGGAAGGCCACTGATTTGCTTGAGTTGATTTTATAACCTGCCACTTTGCTGAAGTTGTTTATCAGCTGTAGGAGCTCTCTAGTGGAGTTTTTTGGGTCGCTTAGGTAGACTATCATGTCATCTGCAAATAATGATAGTTTGACTTCTTTCTTTCCAATTTGTATCCCTTTGACCTCCTTATGTTGTCGAATTGCCCGAGCTAGTACCTCAAGTACAATATTGAAAAGATAAGGAGAAAGGGGGCAGCCTTGTCTGGTCCCTGATTTCAGTGGGATTGCTTCAAGTTTCTCTCCATTTAGTTTGATGCTGGCTACCGGTTTGCTGTATATTGCTTTTACTATGTTTAGGTATGGGCCTTGAATTCCTGTTCTCTCCAAGACTTTATGCATGAAAGGATGCTGAATTTTGTCAAATGCTTTTTCAGCATCCAATGAAATGACCATGTGGTTTTGTTCTTTGAGTTTGTTTATGTAGTGGATTGCATTGATGGATTTCCGTATATTGAACCAACCCTGCATTCCTGGGATAAAGCCTACTTGATCATGGTGGATGATCGTTTTGATGTGTTCTTGGATTCGGTTGGCAAGAATTTTATTGAGTATTTTTGCATCGATGTTCATAAGGGAAATTGGTCTGAAGTTCTCTTTCTTTGTTGGATCTTTGTGTGGCTTTGGTATCAGCGTAATTGTGGCTTCGTAGAAGGAATTGGGTAGTGTTCCTTCTGTTTCTATTTTGTGGAATAGTTTGAAGAGTATTGGTGTTAACTCTTCTTTGAAGGTCTGATAGAATTCTGCACTGAAACCATCTGGTCCTGTGCTTTTTTTGGTTGGAAGACTTTCTATGACGCCTTCTATTTCTTTAGGCATTATGGGACTGTTTAGATGGTCTAGTTGGTCCTGATTTAATTTTGGTATTTGGTATCTGTCAAGGAAATTGTCCATTTCCTCCAGATTCTCCAGTTGTGTTGAGTATAGTCCCTTGTAGTAGGATCTGATGATTTTTTGGATTTCCTCAGTTTCCGTTGTTATATCTCCCTTTTCATTTCTAAGTTTGTTAATTTGAATACTTTCTCTGTGCCCTTTGGTCAGTCTGGCTAAGGGTTTATCTATCTTGTTGATTTTATCAAAGAACCAGATCCTGGTTTTGTTGATTTTTTGTATGGTTCTCTTTGTTTCTACTTGATTGATTTCGGCCCTGAGTTTGATGATTTCCTGCCTTCTACTCCTCCTGGGTGAAATAGCTTCTTTTTGTTCCAGGGCTTTCAGGTGTGTCATTAAGCTGGTAATGTATGCTCTCTCCATTTTCTTTTTGGAGGCACTCAGGGCTATGAGTTTTCCTCTTAGCACTGCTTTCATTGTGTCCCATAGGTTTGGGTATGTTGTGTTTTCATTTTCATTGTGTTCTAAAAAGTCTTTAATTTCTTTCTTTATTTCTTCCTTGACCAAGGTATCATTGAGTAGAATATTGTTCAGTTTCCACGTGTATGTGGGTTTTCTGTTGTTTTTGTTGCTATTGAAGATCACTTTTACTCCATAGTGATCTGATAGGAGGCATGGGATTAGTTCGATCTTCTTATATTTGTTGAGGTCTGCCTTGTGTCCAATTATATGGTCGATTTTGGAGAAGGTACCATGAGGTGCTAAGAAAAAGGTATATTCTTTTGCTTTAGGGTGAAATGTTCTATAAATATCAGTCAAATCCAATTGGTCCAAAGCTTCAATTAGTTTTACTGTGTCCCTGTTTAGTTTCTGTTTTCCCGATCGGTCCATTGAGGAAAGTGGAGTGTTGAAGTCCCCCACAATTATTGTGTTAGGTGCAATGTGTGTTTTGAGCTTTAGTAAAGTTTCTTTTACGAATGAGGGTGCCAAACCAAAGAGCACAGAGAAAGTATCCAAATTAACAAACTTAGAAATGAAAAGGGAGATATAACAACAGAAACTGAGGAAATCCAAAAAATCATCAGATCCTACTACAAGGGACTGTACATCATTTTCTATACAAAAATTTTTTTCTTTGCTAACATCAGTCAGGACTACATATGTGCATCTATTTCTTGTTTTGCAATTCTGTCCATTTTTTGTCTATTTTGATGTCATGGCTGTCATGAACACAGTAGCTCTGAGGTATGAAGTCAGTTAATCTTTAATTTTATTATTTTTGTAACTATTTACCTAACCAAGCTCTTGGAATCTCCACATTTTAGAGATAATTTTAGAAATTATCTAAATTTGAAAAATATCTCAAATATAGAAATTTTAGAAATGAGTTTTTATATTAAAGAAAAGCACACCTGAAGATCCTGTAGGCATCACAGTAAATTTATGTGTTAGTATGAGGTATATAACATCACATAATAAAGTGCTAACTTTAATGACGGACGTATTGTCTTGTCAGCAATGTCTTGTAGGTTTTCTTGTTTGTCTTGTACCTCTTTTGCTTGAATGTCTATAACATTTTGTCCTATTGAAGTTATATTACTTTATTTCTAATTTTTATATTGATTTGTAACTAATATAATGAACTATGACTTACTTGATTTAGTGATGCTATACACTTCATTCACACTAAACTTGCTTGCTATTCTAGATGTTTCCTTGTAAATTACATAGGTGATGATGACTTCTGAGATTAGGACCTTTCTCACCATTCTAATATGGATTCCCTCTTTGTTTATTTCCTATTTCTATGAACAGAACCTTCATTGTCATTTTGAAGGAGAGAATATGTTAGCCTTTGGCATTAAGAATAATGATAGTAACAGGTTTTCTATCAATGCTCTTTCTCAAGCTGAAGAAGTTCTTTGTTTTCTGTTTATGTAGGAGAATATCTGAGACTGGGTGATTTATAAGTACAGGTTTAGTTTCTAGAAGCTGAAGTTTCTAGAAGCAAAGAAGTTCAAGGCTGAATTTCCTTTTCTGGACATAGTCTCATACTGTAGCCTAACATGTAGGCACATTCAGAAGATGGGGGAAACATACACACATGCACACACATACACACATACACACATACACACACACACACAGAGAGAGAGAGAGAGAGAGAGAGAGAGAGAGAGAGAGAGAGAGAGACAGAGGACAGAGACAGAGGACAGAGACAGAGAGACAGACAGAGAGACAGAGAGACAGAGACAGAGACAGGCAAGGAAAGCCACAGAGAGACTGATTTTCATTTTATAAAATCTGTCTCCTAAAGTGGACAATCCAGTACCACCAAACTGAGAACACACTCTCAAGAGAACAGGACTTAATCCACTTCAACATCCTAATTGCCTAGAGAAGACTACAACCCTTCTCTATAGTATTACAGTTAGGCAAAATTTCAGTATTAGTAGGTGTTTCTCTTTTTTGAATATTTTTCAAAATGATAAATTTTGAGTTTAAAAATTATTCCTGGATCCACTGGTATTTTATGTTTCCCTTATAATTTGTTTATATGTAGTTATAACAACTGGTTATACTTTTAAAATACTAGCCCAACTTGGCAATCCTGACATAAGTCACATATAGTCATGTCATACTATCTGTATATAATATTTTTAATTGATGTATTATTTTTAGTGCCTTTTAACCCGGAATCTTGAACTTTCAACAACCCTCCTGCCTCAGCCTCTCAAGTGCTGGAATCACATGTCTTCACAACCAGTCAGCCCCATGTGTCTGTCCTTGTTAACTCCCCTCAGGTGCAAGAAATCTGTGAGAACTGTGTGCACTCTTCACATTTCTCTTTGTTGAGACAAAACACTGTGTGGTAGTTTGAATATGCTTGTTTGGCCCAGGGAGTGGCACCACTGGAAGGTGTGGCATTGTTGAATAGGTGTGGCCATATTGGAGGAAGCATTGTTATAGGAGTGGGCTTTTAGACAATCAGCCTAGCTGCCTGGAAGCCAATCACAACAGTATCTCTGTTAGGCTACCAGGGTGAGTGCAAAGTCCTCTGGCCTAAGTAGAAATAATTGCAGGGATATCTGCAGTTCACTGAAGCCGGGGGAGTATAATGTCTGATACAAAACTGTAAAGCATTCTGGCTTGGGCTGTGCCTTCCGAAGCTGGCAGAATCCACCATGGTGATCTCACGTGGCTTTCTCATGGCGTGGCATCTGTGGAGGGCCAGCATCAGCAGTCCAGTTGCCTGTTTGACTGATAGTCCTTGGGCTTGGGAAACTGGGTTAGCAAGGGAATCTAGCAGCTGTAAACACGGCATCTGATTGTCTTAGCTGCCAAGATCTTTGCTTAATTATAGGTAAGTGAACATCAGGAATACAAATAACATTAACAGTGATTCTTTTTTTTCTTTTTATTTTATTTGACATATTTTTTATTTACATTTCAAATGATTTCCCCTTTCCACCACCACCACGCCGGAAAGCCCCCCCCCCCCACTCCAGTTGCCAAAGAAGTGGTAGGTCTCCTCCTCTGTCTCAAAGCTATCACAAAAAGATTAGTGTTTTCTTTCCTGTTTCCATTGAGGAAAGGTATGTAGAACCTTGGACAACTAATACTCCTTTCCTATTTCCAAATGCCACCAAAGTTCCATGGACAAGGCAAGGACTCAAAAGATTAAGACAAAAATATGTCACATAATGGCCAGGATCTGTATCAAAAGAAGTCCACAGCAGTGATGTTCTGAGAGCCAACCTGTTGCTCTGTCATCTTGGTCTCTGAGAGTTGTTGAAAGAGTTTCTCTGGAACAGTGGTCTTTCTGGTGCTATCTGGGATGTCACTCTTCTGGGTTGATATTGATCCAGCTTGTATATTGGTATGTGCTCATAGATTACCTTCTATTCACCAAAGATGGCTGTGACACTATGATTATTTACTGTTGTGTATTTTATTATGAATATATTATTTTTACATATTTTGGAACTAGAAGAGAGAGAGGTTTGGGGAGACAGTAAATTTATATAGTTAACATATATTTTTTTATATTGCACCATTTTTTAAATCCTTTGTTAGATTTTTTTAATCAACTAAAAAAATTGGAACACTGTTAGCAGAGCCTATTGGAGGACTGATTATGGGATTTCTACTCATATTTCCAACATCTCTTCCTTACTTTCGTCATTATGCTCATGAATTATAAGCATGATTTCCATGACTTTACATTATCCATTTCCTCTAGACATCACACATACACACACACACATACACACACACACACACACACACACACACACACACATGAGAGAGAGAGACAGAGAGACAGAGAGACAGAGAGACAGAGAGACAGAGAGACAGAGAGACAGAGAGACAGAGACAGAGAGACAGAGACAGAGAGAGACATAGAGAGACAGAGAGAAAGAGAGAGAGAAAGAGACAGAGACAGAGAGCGACTGACATAGAAACATAGTGAGACACAGTAAGAGAAAGAGAAAGAGAGAGAGAAAGAGTCTGAGGAGGATTCCCTAAACAATCCCGGTATTTACCAGTCCAATGCTGTTTAGTGGGGATTGAGTCAGCATGGCCTAGAAATCAGAGAAAGAGGGTATATGTGAAGAAGCTTTTTAAAGGCCAGATAAGGAGTATTCTATGATAATTTTGAAGCAATGGTCTTGATAGGAGGACTGGTAGGCAGGATGTTCTAAGGTCAGCACCAAGACTGGTGCCTGGTGAGGTTGAGCAGGTGTCATTGTCTAAAAGCCTTTGCTGAGGCTCAATTGAGAGACCCTTTTGCGAGGCTGTGACTCAGGCAGTCTGTAACAGTTCTTGCTCTCAGGCCTTCCTGAGAGCCCCTCTATGGGAACCACCTGCATCAGACTTTTATTTATTTTATTATTTTATTTTTTGTTGGGGCTTTAACAGAAGTGACAGCATCTCGGTTTGACAAGTTTTATACAAATCTAAGAATACAGCATTGGGTGATAGAGACTGGACACATTCACCTTTATTTATAAATGATATTACTATAGTTTTTTAAAGTTTAAAACACTATTCATAAGAATAGAAAGTAAATACATGTCTAAAAGTGCTTACATGTTTTAAATTATATTTTTATTCACTTTGTGTGTGTTCACACACACATGCTTGTGCACACACACATGTGCATGCATGCAGGCTCATGTGTAGATGTCATGGAAACTGGTACATCCTAGGGTTCTAATTCAAGTCATACATTTTGGCTACAGACATCCTAACCTATTGAAACATTTTTGCTAACCCATATAAAACAATATTTAACTCTTTAAGTAATGTGGAATCCTTTTAAAATTCACAGTTGAACTTAAGACTTTCACAGAGTTAGAAAGAGCAATCCTCAAATTCATCTGGAATAACAAAAAACCCAGGATAGCTAAAACTATTCTCAACAATAAAAGAAATTTTGGGGGTGTCAGTATCTCTGACCTCAAGCAATACTACAGAGCAATAGTGTTATAAACTACATGGTATTGGTACAGTGACAGGCAGGTGGATCAATGGAACAGGATTGAAGATCCAGAAATGAACCCACACACCTATGGCCACTTGATCCTTGACAAAGGGGCGGAAAGCATCCAATGGAAATAAGATAGCCTTTTCAACAAATGGTGCTGGTTCAACTGGAGGTCAGCATGCAGAAGAATGGGAATTGATCCATCCTTGTCTTCTTGTACTAAGCTCAACTCCAAATGGATCAAGGACCTCCACATAAAGCCAGACACTCTGAAGCTAATAGAAAAGAAACTGGGGAAGACCCTTGAGGACATCGGTACAGGGGGAAAGTTCCTGAACAGAACACCAATAGCTTATGCTCTAAGGTCAAGAATTGACAAATGGGACCTCATAAAATTACAAAGTTTCTGTAAGGCAAAGGACACCATCAAAAGGGCAAATCGGCAACCAACAAATTGGGAATAGATCTTCACTAACCCTACATCAGATAGAGGGCTAATATCCAATGTATATAAAGAACTCAAGAAGTTAGACTCCAGAAAACCAAACAACCCTATTAAAAAATGGGGTACAGAGTTAAACAAAGAATTTTCACCTGAAGAACTTCGGATGGTGGAGAAGCATCTTAAAAAATGCTCAACTTCATTAGTCATTAGGGAAATGCAAATCAAAACAACCCTGAGATTTCATCTTACACCAGTCAGAATGGCTGAGATTAAAAATTCAGGAGACAGCAGATGTTGGCGAGGATGTGGAGAAAGAGGAACATTCCTCCACTGCTGGTGGGGTTGCAAATTGGTACAACCACTCTGGAAATCAGTCTGGCGGTTCCTCAGAAAACTGGGCACCTCACTTCCAGAAGTTCCTGCTATACCACTCCTGGGCATATACCCAGAAGATTCCCCAGCATGTAATAAGGATATATGTTCCACTATGTTCATAGCAGCCTTATTTATAATTGCCAGAAGTTGGAAAGAACCCAGGTATTGCTCAACAGAAGAGTGGATGCAAAAAATGTGGTTTATCTACACAATGGAGTACTATTCAGCCATTAGAAACAATGAATTCATGAAATTCTTAGGCAAATGGATGGAGCTGGAGAACATCATACTAAGTGAGGTAACCCAGACTCAAAAGGTGAATCATGGAATGCATTCACTAATAAGTGGATATTAACCTAGAAAACTGGAATACCAAAAACATAATCCACACATCAAATGAGGTACAAGAAGAACGGAGTAGTAGTCCCTTGTTCTGGAAAGACTCAGTGAAGCAGTATAGGGCAAAACCAGAACAGGGAAGTGGGAAGGGTTGGGTGAGAAAACAGGGGGAGGGAAGGGGGCTGATGGGACTTTCGGGGAGTGGGGGTCTAGAAAAGGGGAAATCACTTGAAATGTAAATAAAAATATATCGAATAAAAAAATAAAAATAAATAAAAAAGACTTAGAATAGTAGTTCTCATAGGGGTTGAACAACCTTTCACAGGGGTCACCTAAGACATGGAAAACACAGACATTTACATTATGGCTCATAAGTACCTGACAGCACTTTTAGTCTTTTGGTTGGTGGAGAATAGCAATCTGTTATGTTATTACATTCCAACTCATATTAATAATGCTAGCAAAATTACAGTTAGGAAGTAGCAATGAAAATAATTTTATGGTTGGGGATCAAACAGGATGAACTGAACTAAAGGATCAGTGCATTAGGAACGTTGAGAACCACTGGTCTAGAAGCTGACTTATTTGGGGGCACTGTTTCCCAACAGTAAAGTTAACATGAGTGGAACAATAAACCATTTCCTGGTCAATTTGAAAGGACCGGGAGGTGTGGCTTTATTGGAGGAAATATATCACTAGAGGTGGGCTTTGAGCTTTCCAAAGCCCACGGCAAGCCCAGAGCCTCTCTTCCTGCTGCCGGAGGATGCAGATATAAAGCTCTCAGCTACTTCTCTAGCACTATGAGTGCCTGCCTGCTGTGCTTCCTATTCTCCATCATGATGCAATGCACTAAGTCTCTGAAACTGTAAACAAGCCCCAATTATAAGAAAAAATCAAGCTTATTTTCACTCAAACAAACAAAACCAAATGAAAAGTGGCAACACCAGAGAAGTGGGTTGAAGGGAGAAATCTCATATATGGGCCCTGAGATGCTACCTGACAATGCTTTTAGTCTTTTGGTCAGTGGAGAGCAGCATTTTTTTGTTATTATATTCCAAAGGTTTTTATCTGTTTGTGGGGATGGTATATCCAACACAGAAGATGTAGTTCAATAATGGTTCCTAGATCCATGGGGCTAAAGGTTGGACCTACAGCAGTCCAACCTCTCTATGGGCATTAACGTTTTCAGGAGCCTTTGTAGAAACAGCTTTTTTTCCAAGGACTCTCATTCATAAGGGCAAGAGCTTGGTGTGTGTGTGGGCGTGGTGAGCTGAGCTTCTGTGGTCCACAGCACCCCACCTATCCCTTTCCTCATGACTGTGACAGCACAGATCTAAACCTAAATGATTAAGGTGCCTCAGTGCCTTGTCATCTAAGTGAGACAGGTATATAAACAGAGCAAGGGGACAGATCATGGAAGCCTTAGCCAGTTGCCTGTTTCATCTACAATTCTCCTCCTGTTCTCTTTTACCCTTCTCCACCTTTGCTCACCTGCAGTTTGGGAGGTAAGGCATGGTACGTTGGAGAGAGCGAAGCTCTGGAAAAAATGAAGGGGCCAGTTTTGTGGACTGCTCAAAGATTGTTCTCAGGATAAAAAGGAAAGATACTCTCAAAGAAAATGTTAGATGTTTGGGACAAAGAGCATACCTCAAGGCTACTCTAGTCAGAACAGAGTTAGAGCTGACTCATGAAATACAAAGTGGTAAGGGGTTTTCTGGGAGCAGCAGTAGGAAATCTTGAATGCTTATGGGATATAGCAGCATTTGGCCCAACTGTAACTGGAGTCCAATGAGATTACTCATTCCTACTACCTAGTGACATTACAGTGGTGCTAGCAGTTTCATAGCTCAGTGTGTGCCTCCTACGTGGTGATGCTGATGTCAAACCTGCTGTTCCCCAACCACAGGCCTGCACAAAGCGCCTACAAGTACCGCATGGTGGGTGCAAGTAGCCATCACTGGGCTACATCTTTCGTATGCTGCACTCTTTTGTTATTTCTGTGTGTACTCACACTTAAGGAAAAGAAAAAAGTTAACTAGAGCAGCCCCCACCCTGACTCCCCTCTTCTGGTCCCTCCAGAAGTTTCCAGAATGAAGGGGTAGCATCTGGGATATGGCTGCACTGCTGTTGCTCTTCCTCTGCAGGCCTTCTGGTGGCAGTGGCGAAGGTGAGGCTATGATGGGATAGAGCCCGGGGAGACTCAGCCTGATGAGCATTCTTGTATCTACATTTTTAACAACAACAACAACAAAGCTGAAAAGAAAACCCCTGCTGTTTGGTACCGTAAATGCATTTTCTTTTTACAGTGACTCACATGGAGACATGGCCACAGAATTGGCCAAGATGGTCCCTGTACCTGCGCTGGCTGCCCCCTTGGCCCTGTGCACTTTAGGGTTTCGCCTCCCCGGACTCCACCGGGCTGGGGCAGCTTGTATTTGTACATTTAGGGTGTTGATCACATCTATACCGAGTTGCTCCTTAGCAATGGATCAGCAGGAGATTTTGCTCCATGGGTCTGACACAGCTTCTGAGGTTAAAGATACCATAGTGCAAATCTCACTGAACTGTATACCTTGCAGGGATGGATTCTGTGTGAATGGATTGCATCTCAATAAAGCTGATTTTTAAACGAGACAGAAAGCATACAGAGTAAGGGGAATGAAATATTTAAGAAAAAGAAATAAGATACTTCTCCAGACCAGGAATTAATGACTAATAGAATTTATAGAATAAGAGCAATTACAGATGTTTCTACTTCAAGGGGAAGAAATGTTCAGAGTCTCAGGCATGTCTCAGAAAAGAGAGGGGACAATTTCCAACCAACAGCCTTGCAGGAAGCACCAGTCGGGGGAAGTGTATGAGTGTGTGTGTGTGTGTGTGTGTGTGTGTGTGTGTGTGTGTGTGTGTGCTGAAGTTAATGTTGGGAGTCCTCCTCCCTCACTTTTTCTTTCCACCTTACCCACTGAGGCAGGAGGGTCTCTTGATCAAACCTGAGCCACTCATTCTGCAATCCCTCACCTCTACCTTCAGAACCTGGAATTACAGGCAGGTGGCACTCCCACTAGGCATGCGTGTGAGGATTTTTTAGGATGCAAATGAAGATCCATCATTACTTGCACTGCAACCCCTGAGCTGCCTTCCAGCCCTTTCACAGGTTTTGTTTTCTGTTTTGTTTTGTTTTGTGCTGTGTTGTCTTGTTTTCCTGTTGTGAGGTCTTGCTATCTCATATAGTCTAACCTGGAACTCGACAACATAGCAGAGAGTATCCATGAACTCCTTATCTTCCTGCTTCCATCTCCCCAGTCACTTTGTTTTACTGACTGATACATAATACTTACGGGGCATAGGGTGACATTCTGATATCTGCCAAGTCAAGATGAGATCAACTGCTTAGGTGTATCTCATCTTCAATCCTGAGCATTTTTATAGTGAGAAAATTCTAATTACACTAGCTATATTGAACTTTACAATATAGTATTTATTCACATATAGTGATCTAGAACACCAGAACTTTCTACTAATAATTTCTTACATATTGATTAGGTTTTCCACATGCTCTCTAGTAACAGTCTACCCTGTACGTGAATGAAATCAGTCCTTGCAGACTCAATGAAGAAAACTGTTTTCTTTGTCTACCTGTTTGTCCACCATCAAATGAATGGATACAGAAAGTGTGGGTTATACACACAGTGGAGTACCATTAAGCATCCCGAAAGATGAAATCCTGTCATTTGTCTTAATGTGGATAGACGGGAGGGTGTCACAGCACAGGATGCTCATTCTCAGCCACTGACCAGCAGGGACGATGTGTCTTAATAAGCCAGAGGCCTCCTTTTCTTCTGAAATGCATCACTTTGCTATGCTCCTCCTGGGACTGATGAGTCTGCTCTGTCCTCCTTAGTAATTAAGCACACTACACTCCTGCAGGACAGATTTCAAGAAACATTTTTAACAAATGGACATTTTCTCAAACTACTCTCTCTGTATTCCTCCACATTCTTTATGCACACACATCACTTTACTCTGTCATTTCCCTTCTGACAAATTCTCTAATCTCTGCAATAGTCCTATATGCATCTAGAATATGAAAACCATAGTCTCTGTGTTATAGGCCGGGTACCAGGAGGAATCACTTGCTTCACATTCATCTCCTGGCAGTTTCATGCCTGCAGTACTGGCAGGAGGCCGTCACTCTCTGGACATCCTAGTGGTTCAGC
This sequence comes from Apodemus sylvaticus, assembly GCF_947179515.1. Classification (NCBI taxonomy): domain Eukaryota; kingdom Metazoa; phylum Chordata; class Mammalia; order Rodentia; family Muridae; genus Apodemus; species Apodemus sylvaticus. The sequence goes on from NC_067479.1 coordinate 68,794,990, forward strand.
TGAACTGTATAATTCCACCCGTCATAGCATCTATTGCCTTCAGACATCAAAACAACAACAACAAACTTTGAATATTTTAAAGAGGATTTTAATCTATCACATTTGGAAAACATCTCAATTTCTCTTCCTACTAACTCCCCCAACTCACCACCAGCAGAAGGAAGCTTGGAAGCTGGAGGACAAAGGGAAATAGGGATGAATGGAAGGAGGCAGGATTAGCTACATTTCTACTTCCTTTGACACAATAACCTGACAGTAGCAACTTAAAGGGTTTATTGAGGTCCCAGTTGGAGGGCACCATCCCCAGTGCAGGGAAGCCATGGCAGTAAGAACTTGAGGCAGCTGCTTTCACTGTGTCCACAATCAAGGAGCAGAGATGATGGATTCTGGTAGTCAGGCAATTGTCTGCTTTTTCCTGTTTTACTCCAGCCAGGTACCCCAGCCCCTGGGATGGTGCTACCTACATTCAAGATGGCCACACCTTTCCTTCCTCTGCTAAGTTGTTTGCAAACAATATCCTTAGCATATCAAGAGCTGTTTGCTAGCTAAGTGTGAATCCAGTCAAGGTGATAATGAAGACTAATTCCAATCAGCACAGGCTATAAATGGAAAAGGGAAGAGAGGAAGGAAGGAAGGAAGGAAGGAAGGAAGGAAGGAAGGAAGGAAGGAAGGAAGGAAGGAGGGAGAAGGAAGGGAGAAAGAGAATGGAAGGGGAGGGAAGGAAAGAGGAAAAAATATGGGAGGGGAAAGGAAGGGAAATGAAGGGAGGCAAAAGGAAGGGAAGGAAGAAGAGAAGGGAATGGAAGAGAGTGGGGAGAGGAGGAGAAGGAAGGGAATGGCAAGAAAGGGGAAGATGGATTCACTGGGATAAAATGCCTGTGGTTTGGTGAGCAATGAAGTATCTCAATACTATCAATTACTCATGAACCCAGGACCAAAGGCAGGTTGTCTATACCCACCAACCTTTAGCTCATATGCAAGTCTCACAAACAAATAGGAGAACTGATATGTGTTCCTATGATATGTGTCTTAACCAACCCACATGTTTTCCTGTCTCATTGTCAGCTGTTTTCTGTGTTCTCAGGGTTTGGAATCAGACTTCTCTGCTCTGGCCTCAAGCTCCATTTTGTGCCAATATGGCTGTGCCTGTGCAGTGAACCTAAGCTCCAGATTTCATCTCCCCCCTCCCAACCATGGAAGATTTTTCTTGGGTGTAGGCAAGAAGACTTCAATGTCTATATCACTCCCACGATAGAAGGAAAAATAACTGAGAATATTTTCAGAAGGCTTTTGGTGAGAAACACATCTTTTTCCTCATTGTCTCCTAGAAGACTGCCTGTCTTGATAGCTGTGGGGACTGGTACAGTTTCCTTCATGTTTTTAGAAATGGCTCCAAGTGATAGGATGGCAGCTGGTAAGGCACACATCTGGGCTCCATTCACGTCCTGGGACCTCTGCAAGAGAAACCAAAACCCACAAGAGAAGCTAATATCTCAGATTTCCACATGGACTCATTTCCTAGAACAAACATAACAAATCACCATGCACCTGGTGATTTAGCTTAATAAAACTTTATTCTCTCATGGTTCTGAAAACCAAGTCTTCCATCAAGATGAGGACATGCCATGTTACTTTTGCAAGTATTAGGGGACAATCCTTGCTCCCCCCAGCTTCTGAACCTGAGGTAACTGAGTGCCTTTCACTGCATCTTCCCAGCACCTGCCTCTGCCATCACCCACATTTCTTTCTAGGGTCACTGTTTCTTCTTTGTGTCTCTTTTAGGGACCTTATCACTGGCTGAGATCCCCATTCTAATCACAGGCAATCTTGTTTTCAATGTTTTCTTTAATTACAATACTCAATGGCCTTATTCTAAATGAGGTCACTGCAATAGATGATCTTCACTGTCAACTTCACTGGATTAGAATCACCATGGAAACACATCTTCTAGTGTTTCTCTGAAGACATTTCCAGAGAGATTTAACGGAGGTAGAAAGAGTCACCCTGAACGTGGACAGCACCATCCTATGTCCGGGACCATAGTACTCAGCACCAGTTCTCACCTATGTTTCCAGAGTGTGGATGAAAAGTACCCAGCTACCACCCATTGATTGCTTTCTTTGCTGTTTTGAACTGTGAGCAAAAATAAACTTTCCCTTATATGTTGATCTTATGAGATATCCTCTCTTGGCAGCAACAAAAGTAACTAAGACAGCCATAGTCAGATATCCTTTGATGGCTATTGATGAGCTGATTTTAAAGTTTATATGGAGATACTAAAGATCTCGAACAGTCACCTCAGTATTAAAGAGTTTGAGGGATTGACACAGCTCAATATTGTCTTAATAGAAAACCACAGTAATCAAGATAGTATGATTCTGCTCAACAGTGAGACAAACATAGTGACCCAACATGACAGGCCAGAAATATAGTCAGAATACAGCCCAGAAATAAACAAGATCGCTGACTGATCTATGACAAGGGAGCAAAGACAATGTAATGGAGATGAGGTAGATATGCCAACAGGTACCCCTTGCATCTACAAACAACAATGGGGAAAACAGATCTCACTTGTCACATAAGTTTACCTGAGATGGATAATAGACAAGATTATAAGTTGTAAACTTATAAGACTCATAGTTACTAAGAGGAAAAATACCTGTCCTTGGGTATGGTATTACAGTTTTAAGGTATAATACAAAATGCATGAGACATGATAAAAGAATTGATAAACTGGAATTCATTAGAACTAATTTTTATGGTTTGCAAAAAAGACTACCAAGGGAGTGGAAATATAAGCACCTGGAGAGGATACTTGCAAAACAAACATCAAATAGAGCGCTATTGTAAAAATTATGCAAAGAGCACTTTGTGTGTGTGTGTGTGTGTGTGTATGTGTTCATGTGTTGTGGGTTCATATACATGTTAATGTCAGTCTACTAGATCATGATCTGTCTTATACATTGAGGCAGGGTCTCTCTCTGACCTCAAAGCTCATCAATTTATCAGGAGAGTCCAACTACCTGAGGGTAGTACTATTCCTAGGAAGGTAGCCTGGGATATATAAGAAAGGAGTCTGAACATAATCTTGGAAGCAATAGTAAGAAGTCATTCAGTGTTTGTTTCTGATTCTAATTTCTTTGTCTGCTTTTGCTTCTAGCACAATTTCCTTCAATAATGAACTATAACCTATAAGAGGAAATAAAATGTTTCCACCTCAAACCACTTTTGGTGTGTTTATCACAGCCACAGAAAATACTCTAGGACAATTGCCAAGAGAACATTTAAGACAGTAAAAGTTCACTATAGAACATGACCCTGCTAGGTCTATGTGTTGTTAGATATTTGTGCAAAACTTATGTGCATAGCACTGTAAACTGTGAGCCAGGTGAAGTGCGGATTATAACAATGCTCCACTCTACGGGCATGGCTATCAAGGTCAGGGTGTGCAGAGGAACTCACTTTCCACCTAGCTTTTCTGTGAATGAAAACTGGTCTCAAAAATAACATTTATCAATCTAAAATTTTCTATTAGTGGAAGCAGAATCAAAATTGTGCTCCCAATAACAATGCAATAAGTGTCCAATGAAAGCATGCCCTTACACACCCTACAGTTGAATGTTGACAGCCAGAATTCACTGCAGTGTGAGAAATCTGGGGACATAAAGCATGCCATTGTCTGTCCTTAAAGAAGATAGTATTTAGATTTTAAATTCTATTAAAGTATGCTTTACTTTAAATGCTATATACAGAGTGATACTCCTTAGTAAAATGGAATATATAGAAAAAGACAAGAGATTCCCTTCTGACTCATGTACAAAACAAAGAGAATATGTTTTATTCAGAAAATGTGACAAAACAGAACCTGTCAGTTAAGAATACTTTTGAAATGCTTAAATTTAACTGTTAATATAAATAAAAATATGCCATAGACCTAGCACATAGCTAACAAACATATAAAAAAACATATATTCAATGACAAATTAAACCCAATAGTAAGGAAGTTAGGAGACAAAATGTGACAATATTCATGATTCTATTTAATAGTGAGGCACAAACTATAAAAGCAACATAAATGCAATGTTATAATGTATATGCATACATGTATACTGCTCAGGATATTTTGCCACTTTGATACAAGCTAGAGTCATCTGAGAGGGGAAAACCTCAAACAAGTAAATACCTCCATAATATTCAGCTGTATGGCATTTTTTAACAAGTGATTAGTGGGGGATGGGTCAGCCTATTATGTGGGGGGCCACCTCTGGGCTGGGGTCCTGGGTTCTATAAGAAGGCAGACTGAGCATGCCACTGGGAGCAAGCCAGTAAACAGCACTCTTCCATGGTCTCTGCCTCAGTTCCTGCCTCCTCCAGATTTCTGCCCTTTGTAGTTCCTGCACTGAGTTCCTTTGATGATGAACTGTGATGTGGATGCTTAAGCCAAATAAACCCTCTCCCTCCTAAGTTGCTTTGTTCATGGTGTTTCAACAAAGCAATAGCAATCCTAACCAAGATATCTAGCAAGACAGAGCTTCAATTGAGAAAATGCTTCCATTAGACTGGATTTCAGGGAAGTCTGCAGCAAAGTTTTGCAATTAAAGATTGATAAAGAAGGGCTTGTCTCACTGTGGGCAGTGCCACCCCTGGGCAAGTGCTAAGGGTTGTGCAAGAAAGGGAGGCTGAGCAAGACAGAAAGAAGAAGCCAGTAAGCAGCACTCCTCTATAACCTGTTTCAGTTCCTGCTTCCAGGTTCCTTCTTGAGTTCCTGCCCTGACTCCCATTCATGAGATGAGCTATAAACTCAAATAAATCCTTTCCTTTCCAAGTTACTTTGTGTCATGGTATTTTATCACAGCAATAGAAAGCAAACTAGAAGAGTATTATGGTTTGAATAACAAAGTGTCCCATAGGTTCATGGTTATAGTTGGGTGGAACTGTTTGAAAAGGTTTGGAAGATGTGACCTTGTTGGAGGAGATGTGCCACAAGGCATGGCCTTTGCGTTTTAGAAAGCCAGCAGTGATCCTCAGATCTGTAGCAGCAAACCTGCTGTGGACTCCCCTTTCCTTTCTGACTTAATGCCCAACAAATCACAAAGATGGTCTCCCCTAATCTTCCTTCTTTTTTTTTTATTTTTTTATTCGATATATTTTTTATTTACATTTCAAATGATTTCCCCTTTTCTAGCCCCCTATTCCCCGAAAGTCTCGTAAGCCCCCTTCTCTTCCCCTGTCCTCCCTCCCACCCCTTCCCACTTCCCCGTTCTGGTTTTGCCGAATACTGCTTCACTGAGTCTTTCCAGAACTAGGGGCCACTCCTCCTTTCTTCTTGTACCTCATTTGATGTGTGGATTATGTTTTGGGTATTCCAGTTTTCTAGGTTAATATCCACTTATTAGTGAGTGCATACCATGATTCACCTTTTGAGTCTGGGTTACCTCACTTAGTATGATGTTCTCTAGCTCCATCCATTTGCCTAAGAATTTCATGAATTCATTGTTTCTAATGGCTGAATAGTACTCCATTGTGTAGATATACCACATTTTTTGCATCCACTCTTCTGTTGAGGGATACGTGGGTTCTTTCCAGCATCTGGCAATTATAAATAGGGCTGCTATGAACATAGTAGAGCATGTATCCTTATTACATGGTGGGGAATCCTCTGGATGTATGCCCAGGAGTGGTATAGCAGGATCTTCTGGAAGTGAGGTGCCCAGTTTTCTGAGGAACCGCCAGACTGATTTCCAGAGTGGTTGTACCAATTTGCAACCCCACCAGCAGTGGAGGAGTGTTCCTCTTTCTCCACACCCTCTCCAACACCTGCTGTCTCCTGAATTTTTAATCTTAGCCATTCTGACTGGTGTAAGATGAAATCTCAGGGTTGTTTTGATTTGCATTTCCCTAATGACTAATGAAGTTGAGCATTTTTTAAGATGCTTCTCCGCCATCCGAAGTTCTTCAGGTGAGAATTCTTTGTTTAACTCTGTACCCCATTTTTAATAGGGTTGTTTGGTTTTCTGGAGTCTAACTTCTTGAGTTCTTTATATATATTGGATATTAGCCCTCTATCTGATGTAGGATTGGTGAAGATCTTTTCCCAATTTGTTGGTTGCCAATTTGTCCTCTTGATGGTGTCCTTTGCCTATCCTGTTATCCCAGATTCTAACACCAGGAGGCATTCAATGGGAACACACCAGTAGGGCAGAACATGGAAATAGGTATGCCCACTAAAGACTTTCACCACTTACTTCTCACTTCCAAATGCAATCACCCAGTCTCATCCCTAGCTCTGTAACAGAAGACCTATGATAGTCTTCCCTTTCCCCAGCTCCTATCTCTCATGAATCTCCTAACTCCTACTCCATTCATTGCATTGTACCATACCCCATCCCCAGCAGGCACCCTCTGCTAAGCCAAGGACCACTCCTCCAAAGGAAACTGAAGGCAGACTTACTGCTCATGAGATCTAATCCCCCCAGTCTTATCACAGCCCTATAGTAGGAAATCTGCTGTAGTCTCCCTTTCATCTCAGACCCCATCCCCAATGAATCAAAAGACCTTCTCTTCTAACCTTCATTCCCCCAACTCATCCCAGTTTCTCAGCCTTCAACACCACCAGGCATTCCCTGTGAACACACCAGCTGAGCAGGCAAGGAAAAATGACAGCACAGAGCAATGACACTAAAACTCCAGAAAGGAAACAGAAACCAAAGAAGAAAACACCCAAAAACAAAAAACAAGGACAAATCCAGAAATCAGTACTGGACCTATAATCATCCCAAACCCAGATACCTAGATGCCAATATAAAACTACAATAACAGCCAACGCAATATATCTCCACTACAGCCTAGCTTTCCTACCACAAGAGGCCCTGAATATTTCAACATACTGAAGCATAATAAAAAAGACATTAAAACCAACTATAGATAAATGATAGAGATCACTAAGAGAAAATGAGCAAATTCCAGGAAAACAAAAGAAATGGAGAAAATGAATATGAATATATATATATATATGTATATATATATATAATATAGTTCAAGACAGGAAAATGAATATAGACACAATAGGAAAACAAACTAAGAGGATTCTGGAAATAAAATATTTAAGAATTTAAAGAACTGAAAAGTCCCACTTCTCAAAGAGAATACAAGAGATGGCAGAGAGAAGCTCAGGTGTTGAAGACACAACAGTATAAATGAATACACTGGTGGTGAAAGAAAATGTTAAATCTAGAATAATTCTGACAGAAAACTTCCAGGAAATCTGGAACACTATGAAAAGACCAAACTTAAAAATAATAGGAATAGAAGGAGGAGAATCCCAGCTCAAAGACCTAGAAAATACTTTAAACGAATATCATAGAAGTAAAACCTTCTAACCTAGAGAATAGCATTCCTATAAAGGTATAAGAAGCACACAGAACACTAAATAGATTACACCAGAAAAGAAAGCCCCTGCACCACCTAATGATGAAAAAACTGAAAATATATAGCAAAGAAAGATTTTTAAAACTGGCAAGGGAAAAAGACCAAGTAACATATTGTACTGGCTGGTTTTGTGTGTCACACAGATTGGAGTTATCACAGAGAAAGGAGCTTCAGTTGGGGAAGTGCCTCCATGAGATCCAACTGTGGGGCATTTTCTCAATTAGTGATTAAGGGGGGAGGGCCCCTTATGGGTGGTACCACCTTTGGGCTGATACTCTTGGGTTCTATAAGAGAGCAGGCTGAGCAAGCCAGGGGAAGCAAGCCAGTAAGAAACATCCCTCCATGGCCTCTGCATCAGCTCCTACTTCCTGACCTGCTTGAATTCCAGTCCTGATTTCCTTTAGTGATGAACTGCAATGTGGAAGTGTAAGCTCAATAAACCCTTTCCTCCCCAACTTGCTTCTTGGTTATGATGTTTGTGCAGGAATGGAAACCCTGACTAAGACAAATTGGTACCAGCATAGTGGGGTATTCCTGTGACAACCTGACCATGTTTGGGGGAGGACTGTGGAAGGACTTTGGAACTTTGAACTAGAAAAGCCATTAGAATATTAAGAGCTCGGTGGAAAGTTCTGTAGGAGCTTGGAAGACAATATTAAGAACGGTGCAAAAGATGGAGGCCTGGCTTGTGAGATTTCAGAGAGAAGATTAAAGACTCTTATAGTGGCCCTGTTTTGATTGTGAAGATTCTGTGGTTTTGGTTAGCTGGGGCTGAAGAATCAGCTGTGATTAACAAGACACCAGAACCACTAAAGCAAACCTTTGTGTTACTGGGACTATTGATGCTGGTTAGCTGGAGCTAAGAAATTAGCCGTGATTAAGAGGAGACCAGCATCACTGATGTGAAATCTTCTGGGAAGTGTTTTCTGAGAGCACAGAGGCTGTGTTCCAGAGATAGCCACAGTTGTATTTTGTGCTGTGGCTGGACTTGGTACTGTGTAAGAGTTACCCAGGTGATTCTGGTTTTGAAGGCATGAAGGGGTCATGAAGAGCAGCTGAGGCTCTTGGCACAGTGAGAGGCCACGGAAGACCATTGGTGACTGTGTAGCCTCAGTTGCAATTGACCGCTCAGGACTTGAAGGGGTCATGCATAGGAGCAGAGGCCTGTCACCATGAAGAGAGCCTATGAGAGGCTGTTGGTGAAGCCTAATTACAGTGGAATATAGCAGTGTTTTGGAGATGCCAGTACCATGCAATGAACACCAAGAATAGCAGCAGCAGTGGAGTACAGGCAGCTGGAGCCTGGAAGACAAGCTATGTGCTACAAAGGGTAGACCTGGAGAAGTGACCCAAGCCCTTGGAGGAGCCCAGAAGATTGTGAGTTGGATCCCGGACATTGAACCATTGGAGTTTGAGTTTTGCTTTTGGTTGTGACTGTGCCCTGATATGTTTCCCTATTGAAGGAAGAAAGTATTTTAGTGGAGCCCACAGTTAAGAGACTTTGAATTTTAAAGTGATTGAACTTTTAATATGTAATATTGAACTTTTAATATGTAAAGACTGTGGGACTTTTAAAGTAATTTAGATCTTAGGGATGAATAAGAAAGTAAGGGTTGAGGCTTAATAGTGATGTGTTTGTGTATCAAGTTGACAGGGGTCAATTGTACTGGTTGGTTTTGTGTGTCAACTTGACACAGGTTGGAGTTATCACAGAGAAAGAGCTTCAGTTGGGGGAAGTGCCTCCATGAGATCCAGCTGTGGGGCATTTTCTCAATTAGTGATTAAGGGGGGAGGACCTCTTGTGGATGGTACCACCTTTGGGCTGGGGCTCTTGGGTTCTATAAGAGAGCAGGCTGAGCAAGCCAGGGGAAGCAAGCCAGTAAGAAACATCCCTCCATGGCCTCTGCATCAGCTCCTGCTTCCTGAACTGCTTGAGTTCCAGTCCTGACTTCCTTTAGTGATGAACTGCAACGTAAAAGTGTAAGCTCAATAAACCCTTTCCTCCCCAACTTGCTTCTTGGTCATGATGTTTGTGCAGGAATAGAAACCCTGACTAAGACAAATGAAGGTAGACCTATTAGAATGATACCTGACTTCTCAATGGAGACACTAAACCCAGAGCATTCCAGACAGATTTGCTGTAGATTCTAAGACAAACGCCAGTCCAGATAACTAGGCCCAGCAAAATTTCAGTGACGATAGATGGAGATAATATATTCCATGACAAAAACAAATCTAAGCAGTATCTATCTACAAATCCATTCCTAGACACAGACTAAATGAATGGATCTGAAAACAGAACCCCTCTTGCTGCTCCAAGAAACACACCTCATTAACAAGGATAAACAGCACCTCAGGGTAAAAGGATTGAAAAAGAGGAATTACAAGCAAAGGGACCCAAAATGCAAGCTGGTGTATCTATTTTAGTATCTAACAAAATAGACTTTAAATCAAAAGTAATCAAAGAAAATAGGAAAGGACCCTTCATATTCATCAAAGGAAATGAAGACCCAGGTTAAATTTCAATTCTTAACATTTATAAAAGAAATACTATGACAGATTAAATCATATATTGACCCTCACACACTGAGATTGGTAGACTTTTATACCCTACTCTCACCAATGGACAAGTCATCTAATATAAAAGTAAACTGAGAAATAGTGGAGCTTACAGAGATTATGAATCAAAAGGATGTAACAGATATTTTCAGAACATTTCACCCAAACACAAAAGAATATACCTTTGATTCTGTATCTCATGGAACTTTCTCCCAAACTGACCACATCCTCAGATACAAAGATAGCCTCAAAGACATAAAAAAAATTGGAATAACTCCATACATCATACCAGACTATTATATATTAAAGCTGAGTATCAACAACAGAAACAACAGACAGCTTACAAACCCTTGGAAACTGAGCAACTCTCTCCTGAATGAAAAAATGGGTCAAGACAGAAATAGATAAACTAAAGACTTCCTAGAATTCAATGAAAATAAATAGACAACATAGGCAAACTTAAGGAATATAATGAAATCTCTGGTAAGAGGAGAGTTCATAGCCCTAAGTGTCTTCATGAAAGAAATTTGAGAGATCTTATGCTTATACTAGCAACTTAACAGCATACCTTAAAATTCTAGAATAAAAAGAACTAATCACACCCAGGAGAAGTATCCCACAAGAAATTATTAAACTGGGGACTAAAATTAATAAAATAGAAACAAGGAGACCAATGCAAAGAATTAGTAAAAAAACAAAAACAAACAAACAAACAAACAAAAAAACCCAAACGAATTCTTTGAAAAAATCAAAGAGATAGAGATACTCTTATGCTATCTATCTATCTATCTGACTAACTAAAAGGCAGAGAGAGTATACCCAAGTGAATATAATCAGAAATGAAAAGGAGGACATAACAATAGACACTGAAGAAATCCAGAGGATCATAAGGGCATACTTTAAAAACCTGAATGCTGCCAACTTGGAAACTCTAAAAGAAATGGATAATTTTCTTGAATTGTACCACTTACCAAAATTAAATCAAGAGCAGATAAATAACTTAAATAGACCTGTAACCCCTAGTGAATTCGAAGCAGTCACTAAAATCTCCCAACCAAAACAACAAAGAGACCCAAAAGATACCCGATATAAAGGTAATCCTAAAGAGGATTCCTAAAAGTGAAGAATACTGCACCTCAATGGGCCACCTCTTATAACCAAGCAATAATTCCAATAGCGGGTCAGAGTTGTAGTCAATTGAGTAAATGGCCAAGGGAGTCCCATGGGAATCCCTAAACAACCCAGGCTAACAAAAGGTTGCTCTCTACATATTGACAGTGGGTCGGACTGCAGAGGAAACATCCAGACAACTCACTGACCATGAAGAAGTCAAGCTGGTCCCTATATGGAGAATTCATCACTATGTTCTAGTCTTTCCAGCGCAGTCAAGGGGGTCCTGTGGAAATCTCCAAACATTCCACACTGGAGCTAAGACAAAGGGTTGCTCTCCACAAATTGACAGCAGGTCCCATTGCAGAGGACAACAGTCAGGACTTGACAACGTGAAGTCAAGCTATTAGCTTAGTATTTTTATGAGTTTGAGAGTAGATCTTTGACTCTTTTGCCTAATGTTGGGACTCTTTCCCTCCTGTTAGATTGCTATGACAGCTTTGATATAACAGTTTTTGCTTCATGTTACTATATTTTTTTTATTATTCGATATAATTTATTTACATTTCAAATGATTTCCCCTTTTCTAGCCCCCCCACTCCCCGAAAGTCCCGCAAGCCCCCTTCTCTTCCCCTGTCCTCCCACCCACCCCTTCCCACTTCCCCGTTCTGGTTTTGCTGAATACTGTTTCACTGAGTCTTTCCAGAACCAGGGGCCACTCCTCCTTTCTTCTTGTACCTCATTTGATGTGTGGATTATGTTTTGGGTATTCCAGTTTTCTAGGTTAATATCCACTTATTAGTGAGTGCATACCATGATTCACCTTTTGAGTCTGGGTTACCTCACTTAGTATGATATTCTCTAGCTCCATCCATTTGCCTAAGAATTTCATGAATTCATTGTTTCTAATGGCTGAATAGTACTCCATTGTGTAGATATACCACATTTTTTGCATCCACTCTTCTGTTGAGGGATACCTGGGTTCTTTCCAGCATCTGGCAATTACAAATAGGGCTGCTATGAACATAGTAGAACATGTATCCTTATTACATGGTGGGGAGTCTTCTGGGTATATGCCCAGGAGTGGTATAGCAGGATCTTCTGGAAGTGAGGTGCCCAGTTTTCGGAGGAACCGCCAGACTGATTTCCAGAGTGGTTGTACCAATTTGCAACCCCACCAGCAGTGGAGGAGTGTTCCTCTTTCTCCACACCCTCTCCAACACCTGCTGTCTCCTGAATTTTTAATCTTAGCCATTCTGACTGGTGTAAGATGAAATCTTAGGGTTGTTTTGATTTGCATTTCCCTAATGACTAATGAAGTGGAGCATTTTTTAAGATGCTTCTCCGCCATCCGAAGTTCTTCAGGTGAGAATTCTTTGTTTAACTCTGTACCCCATTTTTTAATAGGGTTGTTTGGTTTTCTGGAGTCTAACTTCTTGAGTTCTTTATATATATTGGATATTAGCCCTCTATCTGATGTAGGATTGGTGAAGATCTTTTCCCAATTTGTTGGTTGCCGATTTGTCCTCTTGATGGTGTCCTTTGCCTTACAGAAACTTTGTAATTTTATGAGGTCCCATTTGTCAATTCTTGCTCTTCACAGAGTTAGAAAGAGCAATTATCAAATTCATCTGGAACAACAAAAAACCCAGGATAGCTAAAACTATTCTCAGCAACAAAAGGAAATCTGGGGGAATCAGTATCCCTGACCTCAAGCAATACTACAGAGCAATAGTGTTAAAAACTGCATGGTATTGGTACAGTGACAGGCAGGAGGATCAATGGAACAGGATTGAAGATCCAGAAATGAACCCACACACCTATGGCCACTTGATCCTCGACAAAGAGCCTGAAAACATCCAATGGAAAAAAGATAGCCTTTTCAACAAATGGTGCTGGTTCAACTGGAGGTCAGCATGCAGAAGAATGCGAATTGATCCATCCTTGTCTCCTTGTACTAAGCTCAAATCCAAATGGATCAAGGACCTCCACATAAAGCCAGACACTCTGAAGCTAATAGAAAAAAAACTGGGGAAGACCCTTGAGGACATCGGTACAGGGAGAAAGTTTCTGAACAGAACACTATATTTTATATTGTCACATTTGGTTATTATCTCTTGGAAACCTGGTCTTTTTTTTTAATGACAGGGAGAGGAAACTATAATCAGGATTTATTTTATTTAAAAATAATTTTTTCATAAAATAAAAAATAAAAAGGAACTAAATTTTAAAAAGCCCAAACAATCAATTAGTTCTCTTGTTCTCATTCTCTCTCTCTCTCTCTCTCTCTCTCTCTCTCTCTCTCTCTCTCTCTCTCTCTCTCTCTCTCCTCTTCTCTTCTCTTCTCTTCTCTTCTCTTCTCTCTCTCTCTCTCTCTTCCTTCCTCCCTTTTTCCCTCCCTCCCTCATGCTGTGGATTGTATATAAGTGCTCACACTGCTCTATCACCATGTCTGTCTGCCTGCTACCAATGCTTTATGCCAAGGTTGTTAGGAACTTTAATACTCTCTGGAACCCCCAGAATCCAAATTAAATACTATAAGTTGGTTATGGTGTTTTGTCACAGAAAGTAGAAAAGTAACTAAAATAGAAAGCATGTGAAATACAAAATAAAGCTAGAATGAAATGTTTTAGGATTAATAACAGGCATTTATGGGTAATTGCTGATTATAATTTGCTCTAAAATCCATTTCTGCGTTTTCTAAATGTTCTTTAATGTTTTTGTTATAACAAATACAAATACACAAGGATAAGTACATAAATGTTCCAACTTCATGAAGGAATCCTTCATAGACTATTCCCATGGGCCATGGTAACTCAACAATATGTACCTATCACTCCTAAGCCTCCAGAGTGAATCAGGAGATGGGTAGAAACCTGAGATCACCACCTCCAGCTTTGGCAAAGCAAGAAGCAGGAGTTAATGAGAGCCATACATCCATATACAAGGGAGCATATGAGCCAATTATTCAGAGCTGTTGTACCACGTCGAAAGCCATAAAAGTGGCTGCCATAAAAACTGGAGCATGACTCACTGAGTTCTGCTCTGCCCTCCACGCAGAGTGTGGGAGAGCCACTTACACATTACTGCAGACCCAGGAATTTGATGTTGTTCAGCACATTATTGAACACCAACTGGGTTGGTGGTTAGCACTTTTCCTTTGATTCTCCCAGTACATTTCTGCAGTGGATTTCAGCAGAAAATAGTGGGTGCCTTCCATTTACAACAGCTGGGGTGGACAGCTGACCCTTCAGGAATAGAAGATATTAATAATCTCCAGTGAACCTGAGTAACTTGCTTCAGTGTCGTTTTGTTTAGCTGGGTTTGAAGCAAAGCTCTGGTAGCCCCAGATCCTGCTGCTCACAACTGACACACAGGGTTTGAACTGTATGGTAAAACTGAGTATTCGCTGACTGAAACTCTTAGACCCAATGCTCAACTAAACTGTCATGCTAAACCTAAGCAAGTGTGCTTGTGTGTAAGGTCACCATTGGTTAATAAAACATACCAATTGCAATAACATAGAAAACAACTAGAAGACTCCCACAGATCTTCATCCCATTTCATTTTGACTCTCCAAGTGCCTCAAAAGCATCATTGTTCTGGTCTGAATAAGAGTGGCCCCCACGGGCTCATATTTTACAGACCTGTAAATAATTTCTCCAGAGCACTGGAAAGGTGACATGGAAGTTGGGGATACTAGCTGCTCTTCCAATGGGCTAGGTTCAGTTCCCAGCACTCACACTGTGACTCACAATCAACAGTAACTCTGGATCCAGGGGACTCTACTTCCTCCTCTTGCCTCAACAGGCAGCAAGTGCACACATACATACAGGCAACACAGCCATATACAAAATATAAAATTAAATGAATCTTAAAAAATGTCTTCCATGGATTAACCATCTGCATCCCTAGTGCAGTGCACAGGTGGTCTTTTTATCTTAATCAGTACCGGTTGCCTTCTGTCTCTTTCCTGTTCTATCCTTGGGCTGTAGAGTGGCATTAGTATGACTATGACCCAGTTTGTTTACTCTGGGTTTCTTTTCAGAGTTTCTTTTCAGATGCTCATTCTGTCCACTTGTCTGTAGACAACTTGCAGGTTGTCTGTAGAGGGTTGTCCACTGCAGTCTGCTGCTTCTTATCTGAATCATGTTGTTGTTAGTTGCTGTGGACAGTTCTTTATATATTCTGGATAAAAAGTCCTTTCCAAATAATGCCATTTGATATACAAAAGTTTGAAACAAAAGAATGATTCATCATAAGAAAATCAATAAGTGAAATAAATTTTATTAATAGGATTAAGGGGGAAATCACCTGATAATATTTCTTAACAAAACTTCAAGGATGACATTTCATGAGAGATGAGAGAGAGAGAGAGAGAGAGAGAGAGAGAGAGAGAGAGAGAGAACAAACAAGAGGAACTTTCTCAAAAGCTACCCTTTTCCTGATAGTAGACTACTGAAAGTATTCCCACTGGGCCAGGAGTCCCAACAAGAGCCAGCTTCATCACCACTAAACACTACTAGAGCAATCACAGAAAGACAAGCAAAAGGCCTCCTATTCCAAAGAGGTAAAGGCGTCTCTTGGGAGCATAATCCTCCAATAGAAATCCCATAAATTCAACACAAAACTTAGAGTCAATAAATGATGCAGGAAACTGCAGCTGAGTAAGATGAAGCATGACACATCGCTTTTCTAAACACCATCAATCATAAATACAGAAAGAGAATAATGAATATATAAAACAAGATTTATAGTAACACCCAGAGACTAAAGTGCCTATGAATAAATTAAACCAAGTTAAAGGCTTGTTCACTGAGAACGGAGGGGCACTACTGAGAGAAACTGAAGAAGATTGAACAAATGTGAAATTATCCCATGGTCACAGACTGGGATGCTTACAACTATTAGAACAGCAAATACTGCTCAAGGCAATCTGGAAATGAATGTGAACTCTATGAAATTCCATCAATCTTTGTGTAGAAATTGTAAGTCTGATTTTCATACTTATATGGAATTGAGAGGTGTTTTGATTAGCCAAGACAATTCTCAAAAAAAGAATGAAACTACAACATTCACACCTTCCAAGTGAAAAGCTTGTGGGAAAAGCTACTATACAAGTAAAGTACTAGTGAGAATAGGACCACAGAACAGATCTCAGCCACTCATCTGCGGTCAATGGATGAATGAACTGGATCCCCAAAAACTCTCAAGAGGGAGAGCAAAGTCTCTTCATCCTCTGTGTAACTCAACTGAGGATGTTGCGAACAAGAATAAACCTGGATCTTCTCAAACCAAAAACCAAACTGAACTCCAGAACTGAGCCAAAACAAACACAGGAGCTAAAACCATAAACGTGTGGGAAAAGATGGAAGATGGACTTGGCAGTGGATTCTTAGATATAACACTAAAAGCACATGAACTAAAAACATAGGTTAGACTTCTATGTATTACTTATGTTTGTTTTACCAAAATAAATATGATAACAAAAGACCAGTGAAATACACTTAGCAGAATTCCCAGGAGAATTTGAACATTAACAAGTATGTTCACCTAAAATGAAGTTTTTTCTTAACAGCTGAGCTTTGTGTCCATCACATTAATGGCATGAACTACCCATGCTAATTCTGCCTCTGTGCTTGAGTGCATTTATCCTGACCCATCAATCAGCTTCTCTCATGACAGCAAGGTAGTCTGGAAGTGACATGAATCAACATTCCTGGGAGCTTCCTTGTTATGTGATATGACTTGGAATTGTCCCCATAGGTTCATGTATTGAGTGCTTGGTCCTTGGCTAGTGGCACTATTTTTGCAAGGTTCTGGCTTTATTACCACTTAGACAAGAAAAATCCAAGACACGTCTTTGGAATATACCTGCAATTTTTGACCAAATTAGAAATCTGCGTAATATATATTTCATTAGTTGTCTTCCCTCCCCTCCCTCACTTCCCCATCCCTCTTACCATGACCCTGAACTTTTTCCAAAACTTTACACACTCAAACTTCTGACTCCAGATCTAATTGTATTGGTGCCAACACTAAGTCATGGACAAACAGCAATACCAAGACCTTGCACAAAGCTTTATCTAATGTGAGGATTCAGTTTCAGCATTAAGAGCTCTGTGATAGATGTATTCATATTATTGAACATTTCAAAGCATTAATGTTTCTAGAGATGGGTCAGGCTTTTGCAGCCTTCTGACATTTATTTGCATACAATGTTGTCATCTGCCACATTCATGCTTAAGAAACACACACTCAAAAATATCACAAAACTTTTGTAGTGCTTTACAGAATTTTCTGATTGTACAATGGCCTGTATTGATAGTGATCTTGAAGTTCATACTGCCCATGGCCCATAGGTTGGATATGACCATGAGAGAGTTATATTCTCAACTGAAGCATCTAAACTTTAATCTGTTAGGAAGTCAACAGAAGCATAAAGACATGGATTGGACAGGCATCTAAAGGGCAGCTGTGTTCCTGTTCCTGGCTTCCTGGAGAAGAAACAACAGTATAAAGTGGACAAAGAACAAAATGCAAGAATACCAGTCAAAGCCTTTAGAGGACCAACACCAAGTCTAGGTGACTTGGATAAAAGTGATTATGAGCTCCATGCTTTCCTGTCATATTCATGTATTTATACCCCTTACTCCCAAAGCAGCTATGACTAATCCTCTAAAGAGAGTTGGGCACACATATAAGTAGAGGAAGCCTATACTGGTTGGTTTTCTATCAACGTTACACACAGCAGAGCCACCTGAGAATAGGGAACCTTCATTGAGAAAATAGCCCATCACGATGGCCTGAAGATGAACCTATGGGGGGATTTATTCATTGATGACTGATGTGGAAGGGTCCACCCCACTGTGGGACAGGGGGACTTGAGATGTAAACCAAAGCAAACTGAGCAAGCCATGGGAGCAAGCAAGGAAGCAGCATTTCTCCACAGTCTCTGCTTCAGTTTCTGCCTCCAGGTTCCTTCCCTAAGTCCCTGCCCTACTTTAAGGTTAAAAACAACTCTTTTCCTCCCAAGTTGTTGTTGTTTATGGACACAGCCATTTGAGGGCATGAAGCCCTTAACTCATTGTAATCTCATGAACACAGTGATCCAAAGGTCTCAGATGAATTATAAATATATGGTCCAGCAGCCACAGCATGTCACAACTACTTCAAAAAAGTTTTTTATCCAGGTTTGGTGTCACATGTCTGTAATCTCAGCACTCAGGAGGCTAAGAGAGGGAGATTCCAAGTTTGAGGCAACCTGGAATACACAGAAGTTTGAGGGCAGTCTAACTTTGTGAGGATTCAAGGCTAATCTGGGCTATTGAGTGAAATACTGCCTTGAGAAAACAAGTCAATAAATCCCCAAACCAACTGCTTGATTTCTTCTTCCCCAATACCTAATGATGCAGAGAAGGAACATAAAACACTATGGAGGATTCCAGAAACCCTCCTCGCTAACCAGCCTGAAGTATATCATCTTCCTCCTGCATCCTTTACTCTAACAATGCCTTTATCCTGTAAAGGATTCAGGAATCAAAATTGGGAACAAGAAGTGAGCAACAAACCGAAATCTAAAGAAGGAACAGTATCATCTAGGCAAAGGGCAAGGAGCTGTGGAAAGCCAAGACAGAGGTTGGACATTCTTTCCCATTAGAACCATCGTGTTTGCTTTGTTCATTTACGTGACTAGCTCTCTAAGGACTGAGCTCTCTCTACTGTCTTACATCCTCAAGTAAACCTGTATCTCCATCCCATGTAAAAGCCTGACCGATAACTCAGAAATACTCACCCAAGACAGCAGAATGCTCAAATATTACTTTGGTTTCAAGCTCAGAAAAAAAGTCATGGAAAGTTTATATAATCTTCTTCATATGAATTCTCAGGGTTCAGGAAAGCCTTGGTTCTGGGCCAAAGTAAGAAGTGTTGCACTACTCAGAAATGGTTTGGCTGGTCAGAAGGGTTCGATAGCTGGGAACTGAAGCAGTTTGCACAAAGTGTTGGTTGGATGAGCTGGAAGAGTTGCCTTCCTGTTGGCAAAGCCTTCCTAAGGGAGGCAAATGTGAAGAGCGAGTGTGCTGCTTCTCCCACGTGTGTGATTGTTTTTCTTTGATTCATTTATTTGCACGAAGAGGCAATCTCTCCAGATGGGAGTGATGGACAGAGTCTAGACATCGTTTATTGGCCGGTGACATGGAAACAAGTCTGCAGTGTCTACTATTTCTTTTCTTTTGGATTTTTCTCTCCATTTTACCATTTTTTGATATTGCATATTCTGAAAAATTAAACGATCCTGACACTTCGAGTAACTCAAAAGCTAAAAGACATATTTCCCACTGTGTCAGGAATGGCTGCTCCCATTTCCTGAGACAGTAGCTCTGGCCCATGGTTCTGTCAGGAAGGACTGCAAATCACTATCATGTTTGTGTCTGGCTTTTCTGGTTTCCTCCAAGGTGGCATGCTAAGTAAATGAAGAAGCAGTGGCTCGAAATACACCAAGAGCAGTGCCTTCTCCCACTGGAATGCTTCTGAAACAAAGCTTACTGTCTTCAATTATTTAACTGCATCAATTTAACAAACCATTACCCCGTGTTCACTAGGCACCATGTGACCCAGTAAACCCTAGAACTTGGAGTCATTGGTACAAAGTAGTGTCAACAACCCTACTGCTCCATTTAGTAGAAGAGATACGTCAATGATTTCAAACATATCTCTTCTTTGCAATACAGTGACTACTGACTTATCTTCATGTCACCTCTTGTCTCTGATATTCTGTGCTCAAACCTTACTGGGATCATTCGACTTCTCCCCAGATTGCTTCTTGGTCTCAGCTATAGACAGGCCTCAAAGTATATTTTTATGTTTTGGGTCTTGACTTAAAGGAGACTTCATTAGAAAATTCTTCCTGACATTCCAAACTAAGTTAATTTCACCCTGTATTCACAGAGCCAAGTGCTAGTCACACACCTTATGCTCAGGATCCATTCATTGTATCCCTAGGCTATGATACATGCCTGATACATAGCAGGAAAGGAATTCCCATTGATGAGTGACTACATGAACACACTGGAGCTGCAAAAGAAGCACTTTTCAATGTTCCTTTATCCAAAGTCCTTTCATAAGTAGTTCTTTTTGTTTTTTGTTTTTTGTTTTTGAACACTACAGAGTTTCTTTGGTACAGAAATAATGTTACTGTAAAAGTTAGCTGGAGATATGCCTACAAATGGCAGATGTCTGTGTCTTGATAAATCTGTGAAACTCTGAGTTAAACAAATGAAGCTCATTTCTTTTCATTACAGAAAGGCTCAGAACATTTAAAAAATGAATGGCTTCTATGTAAAGTGTTAATCCCCACTTGCTTGGGTCAAAGAATCCTTTTGTGACCTACACATCACTGTCTATTGGCCACCCATCCTACTCCAAACATTTTCAGGGCCATAAAGAGAATGAGGGAATTGATAATTACAGCCCTGTGCTTTGACCCTGCTGTCCAGTTAGAAACCATGGCATAAACCAGCCAGATCAAGATATAATCAGACAACCAAGCACACAGGAAATCTGTACAAATCCCTACACTGGTATTACTGAGAGACTAAATGCTGAACGAAGTAAAGATAGAGAAGGCATTTGCTCAGATCATTGGGGAAGGTGCATCCTACAGGTACAACAGATGAGCTGCAGTCCTTATGCAAATGCCTGAAGAAACTGTGGTCCAGGAGTGGTATGATGGCTAACCTTGGTTGTCAACTGATCTACACATAGAACCAACAGAAATTTCTCTCACTTCAAGAAGCACATTACAATATAGCACACACACACACACACACAGAGAGAGAGAGAGAGAGAGAGAGAGAGAGAGAGAGAGAGAGAGATTCTGGAAAGAAGCAAAGGTAAAAAACTCACTTAATAGCTGTTTGGACAATGCCTTAATAAAGAGGAAGTTATTCAAACATGCTGGGATTTTAAAATTTTCTGATGACTTGTGTGTTTGTGTTTATGTTGAGAAAATATAGTGAAATTTCATAATGCACAATTTCCACTCAGGAACATGAGATGCCAGCTCAGACATCAGATAGATCCAGCACAGCTTGGATGACTTACTCTTCTAGCTCTAGCATGAAAGAAACTCAATAAAGTTTTATTCAAATTTGATGACATTTTTAAAGACGTAGAAATCCCTCCATTTCCAGTGGTGTGGTAGAAAGCTCTTCTTCATTATTTTAATGAAAATGCTGGAGGAGGATGGGGCAGGCAACACATCGAGGATCTCAGCACACAGATGGCTGAGACATGAGGACTACCACAAGTTTGAGGCTAGCCTTGTTTACATGATGGGCTATAGATGCCAATCCTATCTATGGAGTGAGACCCTGTCACAGGAAATTCCTTCCCTGGGAAAAGCCTGGGAAAAGGCTGAATTGCCTATTTATATTTTCTTTATGCAATATAGTTTTATAAAATATTGATATATCGTAAGTCAATGAACAAACAGACAAAACAAACAAACATAAAGGGGAAAGGGATTATAAAGGCATGCTAAGGAGCAAATAGAACCCATATTTGGAAAAAAGAGTATCTACTCTATGTCAGGGAAGTGTGCCATACCACCTGCTACTGACCCAGGAGCAAAACATACAGTGTCTCATGAGTATGCAGGGTCTGTATGATGACTTTATAAAAGTCAGCGAATTGTAAGGTGAATCACTCATTGTAAACTCAGACCATCTGAATGCTTCTGGATTCATGTTACATTAAAAGCTACTATAAACATATTACATCATGTTGATGAAGAAAGTATACAGTAGCCCCTGTACTGAGACCCACAGTGGATGCTGAGACCACAGTGTGAGTGGTCACAACCACCTCTATTTTCTCCATGCACAGTACCTATGATGCAAACTATCTGATTAGCCTTTCAACGGCCCTATAAACAGAAAATACTTTTATATTTTTATTACATACCCATCTCACATTCCTGTCCTCCTGCTGCATGCCTTCCCTGTCAGGATAGACTAACACCCTCAACTAGGGGACAAAATAAATCCGCTCTCTAAAAAAGAGAAAACAACACAGGATACCTGGATCCGGGCTGCCCTTCATCTTGTGGGGTACATAGTAGGCCAGCACTTCTCATCCTTTCTTACAGTGAATTCCCTTGATTGCCTCTTATTCTGTTTCTGTGCTTATAGTTGCATTTAACTTGGAGGCCAGAGAAGAGACACTGGCACCAACTTCTCATGTCCTAGGTCCCAGAAAGACTTTAATGGATCACAGCCCTCAATGCTGCTACCAGGGCTGTGGATGTCAGTGACAACAGATTAAATAGGCATTCAGTTTCCTTTGATCCTCAGACTACATTCTGTTAAAACAGATTCCTCTCTGTAGAGCTTGGGTCATACATGGTCAAAGGCCTGTCAGGGTGTACTTGGTTTTCAGTGTTAGCAATTTTTATTTTTATTTTGATTTCTTCCCAAAACCTCTGTGCTATTACCGAGGGAGAAAATAGATTAATGGCATTTCCTTTTGTGTAGTAAAACCCAAGAACTTTCCATCTACTGTGTCTTTCCCCTGTAGGAATGTGTTCCTTCTGTCTATGACATATCTTAAGAATTTTGTTAGCATGTCACACAATCTCTTGGCCTCTTAGAGGTCTCAAGGACTCCACTGAACTTATGTAATTGAGCAAAAAGACCTTCCTGAGGGGCACTGAAATGGAGACCTCCACTGCTAAATCACTAAGCAGCTTGATAGTTCTCAAAATCTTTGGCTTTGGCCTAGAGCAGTGAGTGGTTCTCAACCTTCTTAATGTTCAACCTGTTCATACAGTTCCTCATGTTGTGCTGACCCACATGCATAACATTATTTTTGTTGCTAATTTACTATTATAATTTTCCTGCTGTTATGAATCATAATATAAATATATAATATGCAAGGTATATGCCCTAGTGAAAGGGCCGTTTGACTCTGACCCACATGTTGAGAACTATTTGTCTAAAGAGAGCTGCTCATTACATAAGATCATTCATTGCTTTTTCAAAGAACTAGAATTGACTTCCAAGCACCCATATCAGACATGTCACAATCACCTGTAAGTGCAGCTCCAGGAGATGTAGGGATGTGAGAGCCTTCTGGCCTCTTGCTCTCTCTCTCTCTCTCTCTCTCTCTCTCTCTCTCTCTCTCACACACACACACACACACACACACACACACACACTAGCACATGCACACGCATATACACAATACATATACACAAAGACACATAACCCAAAATTTAAACCTTTTAAGTATTTGGATCCTAAGAAGACATTGCTGAACCCTGGGGTCAGTCTTGGAACACATGTGAAGGGTGAACTATGAATAAATGAAGTGCTCTTGCCTCCCTAGGATCATCTGATTTCTCAGCCAGGGAAATTCAGCCTTACCCTCAAATATAATCATGTCTTAGTATTAGTTCTTGGTGTTCCAGGCCTCCTGTTTGACTTCACAGTAACATCTGAGTACCTAAAGATAGGGAGGATGCTTTTCTAGACTTGATGGAGAATGAGTGACAAGTAAGCAGAATACTACACTTGAATGACACACCCTCCTGATTCTGAAGAGCACCATAATCATGGTGATGTTCCTGAGTCCAAAGTCACTCAGACATTGTGATCCTCTTCTTATCAAAATTCCCAATCTCTGTTCCTTTATCTTCCTTAAGAAATAGCTGTACTGCAGCATTGGTCTCAATTGCAAATTCCTCATGCCCACCCAAGGTATGAGTGGGTGTTTCCAGTCTTCTTTATACCACATGCCAAATGCCCATCCTAGAAACCCTGCCACAACTCCACCATTTTTACCTCAGTACGTTTTTGGGGTGGGGTACATCACACCAAGGCCACCTTGAGCACAGCTTCCTCTTCCATAGCATGTCCTTAGAATTTTGTAACACAATGATCTGAACCCCTACCCCCTCCTTAGCCTTTCAACTCAAGACAGAAAGCTGAGGGCCTACACTTCTGTTTTTAACTCTCTTTTCCACTACCCATTAGAGTATGGGTCAGAAAGATAGGAACCCTTCTTTGTCCCTTTGTCAAGACAAGACCTTCTATATTCCATTATCATCTGTTCCCTTGGGTAGGATTCATTCATGGGACTCTCATGCATCAGTACTTACCTGATATGATCAGAAGCCTTCTCATCCATCAAGGGTGTGCAAGGGTTAGTGTGAATAGTCAACAGGACACAATCTACAATCATCTGGGATGAGAGTCTCAGTGAGGGCTTTGTAGATCAGAGTGTCCTTTGGTCCTGTCTGTAGAGCCTTGTCTTGATAACCTTAACTAACATGGGAAGGCTAACATTGGAAGAAGGCAGCACCATTGTCTGCTTTGGGGGCGGGGTCCTGGATTGTTAAGAGTAGAGAAAGATAACTGAGCCCTAAGCCTGCATGCATTCATTTTCTCTCTACTTTTGTCTATAGATGCCACCTGCTTCCTTGAGTTCTCTGCTATAACAGACTGTAACCTGGAGTTGTGAGCTATAGTAAAACTTTTCTCCCCTAGACCATCTCTGCATCAGGGCAACAGAAACAAAATTAGGATAGGGCCCAAGTCAGAACTCATGCCAAAAGTATTCTAAATAGGTGTATGAGCACACCTGTTCCACACAGGCACCACACACCTGTTTCACACAGGTGTCTTACCATCCTGGTAACTTTGCCATGCATATTTGAAACACTCTTCCCCCACACTCCAGGAATTAGTGAAAAAATTGGGTTGACTTTGTGTTGTTGTTGTGTGTGCTGTGTTTATATATGCACATGCATTTGCACATGTGTGCTAAGACAGTCTCATTTTGTAGTTCAGACTGATCTGGAACACACAGTGTTGGCCTTGTATTCATAGAAATCCTCCTGCCTCAATTTCCCATGTGCAAAAATGACATGACAACATTATTGGGTTCATGTCACATCAACAGAGAAGAAGGTGAATACTGTTTTTTTTTTTTTATCAACTTCAGGGAAACTTAGAATCCATAATGAGATAAAATTAGCAATGGCAGGTTTAGTAATCAGACACAGCAAATTGTCATGTTCCTGACATAGGAACGGTGGAGACATGTTGCAACATTTATCGCTATTTAGCATCCAGTTTTCATAAAGCAATCTACTGTCAACTCTAATTAATTCTACCTTTCAACAAGGAACTTAGGATTGGCTGCTATTGTTATCCCATTCTTATATGTCAAGAAGTTGAAGCAGAGAGGTTAATTAAATGACTTAGCCTAATACCCGTGGGCTATGTTGGCAAGCTTGTGTCTTAACAGGGTTGCTGGCACACATACCCCAAGGGATGGAAACTTAAGCAACTCAGTTCCAGCAGGGGGCACCAGCTCCATTGTAAATTTGGGCACACCCTAGCTTTCTATGAATTCAAAATCTTACAAGATGGTATACCCAAGAAGAAAATGGACCCTTAAGTGTCTATATATGGTGGCCTTCCTCAGACTCAAAGTACTAACCTTAGCTGTTAAACAGAATCCAACACATCAACAGGTGCCTTTCTACTGTGTTTTGAAGAGTTCAAACCTTTGGCCCAAAGTTCAATTCATTCTGATGTTTAGAATCTTAAAGATAAACATCCACTCCTTAAGATCCTAAGAATTTGACATTCCCCCCTCCTTTTTTTTTTTAAAGACAACAACAAAACTCTCCAGGAAAGTCAGCTCCATTATGGCTGCTGCTGTCAGGGCCTGGGGAATTCTTAGATAAGAGCAAAGCAAAGGAGGGTGAATGCATGAATGCATGGCGTCACAATCACCCAGGGGTGTCCTACAAGAAGGTGAGGCCCTGCCTGATTTCCTTCTTTACACTCTTGTTTATGGCTCTGTCCTTCAAATTCATTCACATTTGGGCTCCCATTTCCTACTCCTTAGGTGACAAGCTCTAAAGATAAAATAAATAAATAAATAAATAAATAAATAAATAAATAAATAAGTAGCTAGTATTCAACTTTGAGCTCTATGGTGACATTATAAGTCATCAGGCATCCTTGACTGTCCTTGCTCCTAAAAAGAAAATAATTATCCAGTCAATCCACCATAATCTTTAATATAGCACAATTTGACAGCCATAATGACCTCACCCAGTCAAAAGCAAACACTCGATTAGTATCTCTCCTGTCCTCCAATGGCTATGAACCACTTGAAAATGAGTAAATACATATTTGAGACAGGCACAGCAATTCTCATCTCCCATGTATATCCCAGCACTCCTGAGAGTTGGAAGACTGAGGCAAGAGGATCATAAACTCAAGGCCAGTCCAAGACACACAATAAGTTGAGACCTGTTTATGTTACATATCAAGACCCTGCCTCATTGAAAGCAAAGAAGAAACATGGATTTTTGATTTCAAAATATCATAAAGGTCAGATTTATCATGGAACCAGCTCACAGGTGAGAGCAATGCTGTTGGCCCTGTGGGGCATGTGCTGAGAGGGAAGGGCCCACTTCCTTCAGCTTCCGGAGACAGGTTATGTTGAAAGGGTCCTAGGAATCTCTTCCATTCTCTTTCTCTACATCAACATGCCAGTTCCAAAAGGGGATTCATCTCAGCAGAATTCTCTAAAGCTTTGAACTCTGAGTGTAAGCTGACACCCATTGAGTAGCTTACTCCTGCTCTTCTAGGAAATGAGAGAATCCCAAGTCACTAGACACATAAATTCTGTTGCTTCCAACCTGTCTGTGATCTTCCTAGTAAGGTACAGATAGAAAAATGGGAGGCTTCTACTTCTTTGAAGTGATTATTTTGATTATTAAATGCAATATGGCTGTTGATTGGTTTAAAGGTATAAAATAGACACATATCCCAGTCATTTCCTTGTACCAAAGGGATTCAAGATCACTACTGAAAAGTTAATTCTGAACTGCAACAAATAGAATAGATATGTTGGTCTAGAGGCAGGGGTGTGGAGAAAGGAAAGAACATTCTCTAGATTGAGAGAAAGAAGACATCTCTGCTGAGCAATGTCCCTTGTGTAATACCAGGCCTTAAACCTGGTGATCTCATGATCTATTGAGTCTACAGTGTTGGCAATTGACAAAGGGAAGCTGACTCTTAAGGAAGCTTCAGCTAGTCCAAGTTCACATAACTACTGAGGTAGTGGAGTAAGCACTCCAGGCTTTAGCCAAGCTTTCAAATTCTCACTCCTTTGCCTCTCTTATCAGAAACCCACAGACACAAAATCCCGAGTTGTCCCCACACAGAGGGATTAGATCACACAGAGGGCAAGAGTCATTGCCCATATTATATTTCCTAAATTCTTCTAAAGCTCTCTGTATATTTTCCACATATTTTACACAAATTCTGTCATTTTGGGTGTTTTCTATATGATTCCTTTGAGTTTAAAAATATTTCCAGACATACCTACACAAGAGTCAAATGTGTTGAGTATATTCAAGTGCCTGTGTTGAGCCAGGCCACAGCTGGTTTACGTAGCATTCATTAGGTAAAGAATGTTAATTGGCTTCATTATTCTTTATTCAGCAATAGTTGATCCCTAGAAACGTACAATGGTATCAAAGAGAAAGATACTGCCAGCCTATCTAAAATATGCTTCTCCATCTTAAAAAATGCTCAACTTCATTAGTCATTAGGGAAATGCAAATCAAAACAAGATTCACCTTACACCAGTCAGAATGGCTAAGATTAAAAATTCCAGAGATAGCAGGTGTTGGAGAGGGTGTGGAGAAAGAGGAACACTCCTCCACTGCTGGTGGGGTTGCAAATTGGTACAACCACTCAGGAAATCAGTCTGGCGCTTCCTCCAAAAACTGGGCACCTCACTTCCAGAAGATCCTGCTATACCACTCCTGGGCATATACCCAGAAGATTCCCCACCATGTAATAAGGATACATGCTCTACTATGTTCATAGCAGCCCTATTTATAATTGCCAGATGCTGGAAAGAACCCAGGTATCCCTCGACAGAAGAGTGGATGCAAAAAATGTGGTATATCTACACAATGGAGTACTATTCAGCCATTAGAAACAATGAATTCATGAAATTCTTAGGCAAATGGATGGAGCTAGAGAACATCATACTAAGTGAGGTAACCCAGACTCAAAAGGTGAATCATGGTATGCACTCACTAATAAGTGGATATTAACCTAGAAACCTGGAATACCCAAAACATAATCTACACATCAAATGAGGTACAAGAAGAAAGGAAGAGTGGCCCCTTGTTCTGGAAAGACTCAGTGAAGCAATATAGGGCAAAACCAGAGCAGGGAAGTGGGAAGGGGTGGGTGAGTGGACAGGGGGAGAGAAGGGGGCTTACGAGACTTTCGGGAAGTGGGAGGGGGGGCTAGGAAAGGGGAAATCATTTGAAATGTAAATAAAAAATATATCGAATAAAAAAAAATGCTTCTCCTTGTTTCCTCTATAACATTTGAGATCATAAGCCAAGAAAAGGCCAGAGGTTATGAACTCTAGGAACATGGCTCATTTACATGTAAAGTTGTTATTCCATGTTGCTTTAACAGAATGCTCTAAGCTGGCACTTTATAACATAAAGATGTTTGTTTAGCATACAATTACAGTGACTTCGGGGATCTAAACTGCTTGAAGTCAGCATTCTGCTAAGGATTTACTGTCCTTTTCTTTTTTTTTTTTTTAGAATTACTTTTAAAAAACATTTGTACATGAATACACTGTCGCTGTCTTCAGATCCACCAGAAGAGGGCATCAGATCCCATTACAGATGGTTGTGAGCTACCATCTGGTTGCTGGGAACTGAAGTCAGGACTTCTGGAAGAGGCCTTAACCTCTTAGTGCTCTTAACCACTGAGCCATGTCTCCCACCTCAAGGATTTACTATATAAATTAAAGCATTACAGAAAAATGGAAAGGAAAGTGTTTTGAGAAGGGGCCAAATTTTAGCTTTGTAACAACCCACTCTTAACAGAACTCACTATGAAACGAGCATGAAGGCCCCACTTCAGAAGCACCACACTAGAGACCAAGAACGCAAGCCTCTCGGGGACAAACCACATCCATAGCACCAGCTGACACATTGGAAGATGCTTGCCCATTGGAAGGTCTGGTTACCTGAGACTAGCACAAGACCTACGAATCTGTTCCCAGCAAGGCCAACGTGGTACACAGAGAGTCAGGGATATAAAGTTTGGAATCCACTGTTGAAAGTCAGCTTTTCAAATTCTAATCAAAACTTCAAGTGCACACCAGTGTTGACACACGCTTTTTCTAGGAAAAAAAAGTTTGTAGCTTTAAGTGGATTTTCAAAGAGTTAGAATTAAATGCAAATTAGCATTTAATGGGTGAACCAGGAAGCTTCAACTTTAGATGCTATACAGGCTGTTCTCAAAGACAATGCTATTGTTAATATCATTCATGATAAAAACATAGAAATGAAAATCAGAACATTCTAGTGGCATTAGTTTCTGATATTACATAACTAAGAAAGTCAAAATAAATGATACAAAACAGACACATACAATCTTCACATGAAAAAAAAACATATTATGGAGAGGCTGGTATTTTTAATTTTCCTTCTGCAGATTGATCTACAACAAACCTGTTTGAATCTATGTTACTATGGTGCAAAATAACCTGGAGAAGTTTTATGTAGTATGATTTGTACCAGCAGACTATCAACACCTATTCCATATTAAAAGCAAGTTCTCAATGGTAAAGATGTCATCTCAATATTGCTGCTATTGGGGTACATATTTCGGAGCTGGAATCACTCTACTTGACAAATCACCTCTATAATTAGATCACAGAGCATACATATACATGCACATGTGTGCTATCTGCTCATACTTGTATGTATTTATATGTATATGTGTACATGTATGTGCATGCATGTGGAAGGCATGTGTGTACATGTACATGATGTGATAATGTATGTGTGTGTATGAGCATGTATGCCTACTTATGAATGTATATGCATATGTGAATGCATATGTGTCTGCATTTTCATTTATGTATGTGCATTTATGTATGTGTGTGCATGTGTGTGCATTGTGCCTGTACATGAATTTGTGTCTGTGTATTTTGGGAATAGCAATAGCTGACCAATGCACATGAAGTAAGGTTTCTGAGTCAGTCATCTTTAAATGTGCTGGAATAAAACGAACTTTATCATCACCCAATGCTGTATGATGCTTTAAAATACTCCAACTACATCAACCACATTGTCCCACAATATGTGAAGGAAAAGCCTGTGAGGAAAAAATAATAAAAAAATCCATAGAAGGTGAGAAGAAGAAAGCTGAATAGCTGATTAGGTGGGGAGAGGAGTGGAAAGGAAGGGCAGAGAGGAGCTGGGGAAAGGATGACTAGCTGGGGAAAGGATGACTAGCACTGGGCATACTGAAAGAGTCATGTGGATACTTTATAGGCTTCACACACACACACACACACACACAGAGAGAGAGAGAGAGAGAGAGAGAGAGAGAGAGAGAGAGAGAGAGAGAGAGAGGCATCCACACAGGCAAAAACTAGTTTAATTTGACTCATGCTATACAAATACAATGCTTATCTCAAAAGCTACTCCTACCAGAGTCTAGATGTGAGTTTCCTCTCCTGAAGTCATTAAAGACATCTTGGAGACCCTCAAACAATACAGGCTACAATATAACCATTGCTCTCTGATGCCTGCCAGAACCTGATAGTAAGAAGCTATTCCTGAAGACAATGCACACTTTGATCACAGGTCATAAAGAAATCAAGTTGGTGACTGGGATGCTTCCTCCATGGCTCACTTTCATAGTGGCAGGTACAAGCTACTAAATAGGAAAGTCGCCAACAGTTCTAACTGGCTGGGAACACTGAATTGTAATAGCAATAGGTCTCACAAGAAATGCCCATGGGCACAAAAACAAATGGCATGAGTGTTACAGGAGTTACCAACCTCTTTCTGATTACACAGAAGGAATCACATGACTGATAAGAAACCATGGCTGGAGAGCTCATAGGCCCCAGGGGTGAACCTACTACAATTATTTTGCAAGATGGATCTAATACCATACTGATCTCTCGATTTATATCTTGTCTTAGTTGCTTACTATTGCTGTGATCTAACACTGACCAAAGGTAACTTGGAGCAGACATGGTTTGTTTAACTTTACAATAGTTCAACATGGAGGAAATAACTCAAGGCAGGAGCCTAGAGG
This sequence comes from Apodemus sylvaticus, assembly GCF_947179515.1. NCBI lineage: Eukaryota > Metazoa > Chordata > Mammalia > Rodentia > Muridae > Apodemus > Apodemus sylvaticus. The sequence continues at coordinate 68,826,270 of NC_067479.1, forward strand.
CAGAGACCATGGAGGGATAATGTTTACTGGCTCACTCTTATAGTTTGCTCGGGTTTGCTTTCTCATAAAACCCAGGACCACCTGCTCAGGGATACTACCATCTGTGGGCTGTGCCCTCCTGTATCAGCCATTAATGAAGAAAATTCCCTTAACTTGCCTACACCCCAATCTGATGCAGCATTTTTCAATTAAGCTTCCCTCTTCTCGGATGACCCCAGTTATGTCAAGTTGATAAAAAAACTAACTTCCATCATTGGTCCTTTGACAATATAACACACACATACATCATTATTTAACAAATTACATTTCCCCCTTTTTAATTTATTCCTAATATCTCATGTTATCACAACACAAAACATGCTGTAATTTTTTCAAACACTTAAAAAAATTCAGTCTCTTTAAACTATCCAATGCCTCTTCAAAATTCCAAATAACTGTGGGATCCTATAAAAGCAAAAATAATGTACATATCTCTTATTCTAAGAGGGAAGAAACAGGCACATTTATAATCAGATCAAAGTAAATCCAATAATGTAAGAAGCTCAGTGTTTGGTGACTGGGATTCACCCATGATGTTCTGAGCTCCAACGGGCTTGGGTAAACCCATCTCCCTGGTTCTGTACTACAGCCTACACTGATTGCAGACTCAGGCTGGTTCCACTCTGCTGCTGTTCTTTGTGCTCAACACACTATCCTGGCATCTCCATTATGATTGGGTCTTGAACTACAACTGGGTTATACCTTCACCAATAGTGGCCCTTCCTGGGCCCTCTTCCAAGACTCCCATATTACCATATGGTACCAAGCATCAGCCTCTCTCAATGACCACTTCACGCATTTAAAACCAGTATCACATGGGATCACTGAACTCTCAATCCTGTTCTAGATCAAAGTTTCAATCACTTCTACAAATCAATAGCATCTTACCCCCAACGCAGACCAAATAGCATGCTCAGCTTTGTAAAAATTACCACTGCCCCACAATCCTGGTTCTTGTTATTTTCTTTACTGTCTGTTTCTGTGATAAAACATTGGCCAAAAGCAACTTGGAGAGAAAAAGATTTATTTTACTTTTCAGATTGTATTCCATCGTGACAAAAAGGTCAGGATGGGAACTCAAGGCAGGGATCTGGAGACAGGAACTGAACTGAAGCAAAGGCCACAGAGGAACTCTGTTTACTCTCATGGCTTGCTTAGTTTGCCTTATTGTAAGAAAGCACAACTGTGGTCACCTCAGTGGGCTGAGCCTCTTATATCAGTCGTTAATAAAACAAAAGTTTAACAAAATACAACTTTCTTTCCTCTGATATGACCTGGCTTGTACCAAGTCAACAAAATATTAACCAGTGCATATACTATACTTTATACTCATAATGTAGTTCTCAGTCTTCATCACAGAGTTTTGTGTGTGTGTGTGTGTGTGTGTGTGTGTGTGTGAGTGCGTGAGTGTGTGTGTATGATCATGTATGTGAGAGTATGTGAGTGTGTGTGAGTATGTGTGTATGAGTGTATATGTCAGTGTGTGTATGAGTGTGTATGTGAGTGTGTGTGTGTGTGTGTATGTGTGAGTGTATGTGTGTGTTTCAGGGTGGTAAACTCAGACACTTACAGTTGCCATGTGTAGATGACAAGGGTTTATGGAGTGCCCGTGCATAAGTGTCATAGGTGACAAATCTATATCACACACCCTTAGCTAAGGGTATGTACATTATTTTTGGTTCAGGGACCATCATGGAAGAGGAGAAAGAATGTAAAAGCCAGAAACTATGAATGATCAAAGGCAAACATGGTCTTCTACACAGGACAGTACCACTGCGCTCCTGAACTCCCAGCTTTTGTGGTTGCCTACTAAGGCCTACACAAGATCAAGCCAGTCAACATAGCAGCCTTGGCCTTGCCAGCCCTCAATCCTGGAGGAAGAGCTACTGACAGATCATGATGGCTAGCAGAGGAGGAAGAACACCGTCTTTAAGGGTGTGGGCCCTGGTAGGCTGACTGTGTTCTATTTCTGTCCATATATGGCTAACACAAATTCAACTCAATGAATTATAAATAAAGAAGATAAGAAGTTGGGAGGGAGTGGGAGGTCCGGTTGGTTCTAGGAGAATATGATTAAAGCGCATTGTGTTCATGTCTGAAATTCCCAAAGAATTAATACAAATGTTACATTTTACAAGATACAATGTGAGTGCCGTGGCTTCATAGCTAACCTCTCTCTCATCTTATCTTTGGAATATGAGACGGCTTCTTCCAAGATAAACAATACATTTCTAGCCAGAATTCTTTGATAACAGCAGTCACTTCTTACCTGATAGTTTGCCATTTTCCATATTAGTCCCTGATAGGCTACAGTGGCAGTTCAGAAGATGGGGCTCAGAGGTAGGGCACAGAACTGTATCTGCAGCTAAATACTAGGATGGAAGAAAAGACAACAAAGGAAACGGGCCTGAGAAGCTTCAGGAAAGGGTGCCCACCCCACCGGGATAGTTACCACCACATGCTTCTAGAAAGTCTGGAGACAGAGGTGCCTTCTTCAGCACTTCAATTCCAGCTTTCCAGTCTGTTGCTTTAGTAAACTAACAGCATGGTGATGAAGCCTTCATACTTTCGCTGATATGCCCCCCTTTCAGTTATGCCTCAAGAAGTTCATTAAATTTTAATCATTTAATCTTAAAGAAAATAAGTGTTTTTTCTTAATCAGAGATCTTTATAGGTTTATTTGTTCTGTCTGTATGAGCCGCCACTCTGAAGTCTCCTAAGAAAACAAGGGCTGGAGAGATGACTCAGAGGGGTCATCTCTTTTTACGTTTAAAAAATAAACAAAACAAAACAAAGCTGAGTGACCCCCCCAGATCTCTCTTTGGTGGTGAAAGTGTCCTATCTGCCTCTTAAGAGAATCCTTGCCTCATGTATTAAACACAGGAGAATCTATGCAAAGGTGTATTGCTACTGGCCACCTGGGGATACATGGAGAAGTTCTCTCTCTGAGAGAAAAGCATCAGGCAACATTTCATGTAGCATGAAGAAAAGATCATACAGGCAAAAGCACATGCAAAATGCTTGTGTCCTTTAAGGGCAATGTAGAGTCTAGAACTTCAGCCTTATCCTGCCCAACCTCAATTCCCATGCAGTGCACAGAAAAAATAAATAGTATTCCTGGAAAGACTACGAAGAGTTTTGAAACTAAAACTTTCACTCAGACTTTGACACCACACATGTACTTTTAGAGGGCTGCATTATATGACTCTACAACTGAAGAGAAAACATCAAAACATGTTGTCTCATGCAAATATGAAACAATGGACCGTGTCTGTAGCATCTGCTTCAAGTTAACTGCAGATGTGAAATGTTGATAGAAATTATTATCAATGGTGGGTGTTTTATACTTTACATTGTATCACAATTTACTTAATTGGTTCAGACATATTTTAATAAATTTGATCTTAATCCAATCAGACAGAAATATTCTGAAAGATTTATGCAACTATTATTATGACACCTGAGAACTCTCAAGCAAAACACTTTCAATGGTATCCTCTTGTATTTAGGAGTCTGGGCTTTGATTTTCAGAGAATCTATGACATGTCCATAGACATTATAATATTCTTTTTATTTGAAGAAAATTTTACTGCTTTAATGTTAAAATCTGAATGTTTGGATTTTGGAAAAAGACTGAGAGGAAGAAGAAAAGACACAGTTTCCATCCAAGCACACGGTTATCCAGCCTAGTAACTGTCTGCGTCTGAATCAACACAGGAAGGTGACTGCAAGATGCCCATCCTCCCAGCCAGGTCACAGCCATGACATGTGAGCCAAGTGAACAATCCCGAGAAGAGACATCTTCAGGTCATGCTGGGGTGAAAGACACTTGTCTAGGAAGCTCAGTAGCTACTTACAGCTCCAAGATAAACACAAGTGACAGAAGCAGATAAGCATCCTTTCTGGTGCTGACCCGGGGGCGTGGCTTATTGTAATCATGTAGTGAGAGGGGGGAAGAGGAGCGAAAGGAAAAAATGAAAAGGAAAGGAAAATGGAGAGGAGAGGAGAGGAGAGGAGAGGAGAGGAGAGGAGAGGAGAGGAGAGGAGATGGAAGAGGTAAGAAGGGAAGAGAGAAGGGACTGGAGAGGAGAGGGAGGGGAGGAGAAGAGAGTGGAAAGGGGAGGGGAGGAGAGGGGAAGGAGAAGTAAAACTTTATTTTCACTGAAAGCACAGCGGCATCCTTCCTGTTTGATCAGTATTGTCACCTGACCCCATAGACTGTGCTATCCATGCAGGAGACATACATGAGTGTTAATGTTCTCACTAAAACTTGTGGACATTAAAACTCACTTCACAGTCACATTCAACAAGTAGCCCCTGTTCATGGCCATTGAATTCTCTATTGGTAGGCATAGATTCAGGACATTGCTTTCCAACTTCAAAAAAGACCTAATTGGCAGCTCTGCTCTGAACAACTGCCTAACAATTACCTGAAGTCATAAAACAGTAGGATGTAAAACCCCCAATGGGAGGAGGTATGGACATCCTAGCGCAGAAGCTGCCCAGGAAAGTGGACCTGTTCTCAGAGCCACGGTGAGGACAGAAAACAGAGCATGACTCAGAGTAGGGACTCTGAGATATTCTAGATATTTATTTTGAGGACCAAATTCTCAGGAAAAGAACACTGAATCATATCAGTCCTTCAATTTCATGCATGTGTACGGATGTGTGTGTGTGTGTGCGCGCGCGCGCGCGGGCATGTGCGTGCGCACACGCGCGTAACAAGAAAATGCTTCTTTTTAAGCTTTGGGGTAATAAGTCCCCTGTTGGCTACTATCATTTTTAGTATTCATTGTAGACATAAAGTCAAAGTGTCTCAGAGAGGAATGGTCCACTGTGACTCTTGATGACAGGCAGAAGTACATAGAGATAAAAATTTACAACACAGGGCATTAACTCAGCCTTGGTTTTGACAGTAGATCTCATCCCTTGCAGACTCATTGTGTGACTTATGGTGCTAACCCACCTTAGCGGTTCAATGCACCATTAACTTTTATCTTCAGGATATTCCCCACATGAAACTCCAATAAGCCCCAGCAATGTAACACAGTAAATTTCTCATGAGTGGGGATCACTAATGTGTCTCTATAGAAAACATCATTTTTTCACATATGAAAATGGTTAAACTAAAAATTTAATGACTAGATCTGGAAAAGCTCCTTTAGGCCAGAGAAAATGAATTTAATCTGTAATGTGATTTATGGCCATCAGAGCACCAAACCTCACTGCACAGCCATCGCTCACAGTAAAATGTGCTATGATAATGCACTCCTTTGGATGATACCCAGCTTTGCCCTGCAGGTGGTTTTTAGTGATGCCTGGCTTTGTCTTTCTGGTGGTATTTGGTGATATCCAGCTTAGCCCTAGAGGTAGTGTTTGGTGATGCTCAGCTTTTTCCTAGGGCTTGTATCTGTATCTCGATATGTCTTGTATCTCGACAACTCTTTTAAAGACAGAAGACTACCTACATCTTTCAGCTCTCAAAATTGCTGATGTGTGACTAAAAGAATTGTCAGAAGTCATGCTTTTCCATTCTTAGAATTACAGTGTTCTGTCCTATCATGAAAATAATGTATAATAATGAGGGTAAGGGTAAAAAGGCAATGAAAGAAGACAGCTACTTAAATTAGGCCATGTGCACAATTACCCAATGTATCGGGAATCGCAGCCCCTTACATTGTCAGGCATGTAAACTTGTAACATAAATTCCCATTGGCAGGCCTAGGGCTGTATTTTCTTAAGGATTTTGGGACCTTTCACTCCACAGGAAATGCTGATACAAGGCAAGATCAAGGGATGGTGCCTTGATTATTTATAGCTGCCTGACAAACAAGTGAGGTTTGATTTAACTGTGTGTTGTTACCGAAGGATTAATCAAGATTTATGAAACTGCTTAACCATTTGGATATGTATTTATTATTTTCACATAATTGTTTTTATACAATTAAAGTAAACTAGGAATGATAAATACATTGAAGAAAAATATTATGGCATGTCCAACACAAGAGAAGCTGAACTGTGCTATTTGAATGAATCCATGTTGAGGCATCTAAATATTATCATCATTTCATTTTTAACCCTTGAAATGTAAATTTTAGTATATGATGCTTTTTGTTGCTTTTCTCTTATTCTCTCTATTAGATACTGCTGTGTAACAAAATAGTGCCCTAAACCACCACCCATCTATCATGTCCTGGGGTCTGGGGACAGCAAGAGGACATGGCTACGGTGGGTGCTCTACTTCAGGGCGTGCCATAAGCTGCGACCTTAGGGGCACTCTGTCATTCAGGGCCACTCTGACTCAGCTGAGACAGAACTAGCTCCTCGTTCTCTAGGTATCTGTAGGAAAATTCCTCTCCTCCCAGTCTGGTGGGCTGAGGGTTTTTCAGAACCTTCAGTTCAACATTGCAGATATTTCCTCTGTTCCTCTGAAGCAAGTGGGGAGAACTTGGGTGTTATTATGGAAGATGAAATGGTAGAATATCTTTGATTAGTGTCTCAGATAGTTTTATTTGTTAACTTGACACCAGCTGGAATCATTTGAGAATAGGCAACTACAATTGAGAAAATGCCTCCGTGATATCAGGCTATAGGCAGACAAGTCTATAAAGACATTTTTTTAACATTAGTGATTGATGTGGAAGCACCCATTCCATCATGGGTGGGGCCTCCCCTGGGCTGATGGTCCTAATTTCTGTAAGAAAGCAGGCTGAGAAAGCCATAGAAGTAAGTCAGCAAGCAGCACTTCTCCATGATCTCTGCATCGGCCACCTTCAGGGTCTCTCCTAGTTTGCGTTCTTGTCTTGGCTTTCAACAATGGTCTGTGATTCAGGACATGAAAGCCAAATAAAATGTTTCCTCCTCAAGTTGCATTTGGTCATGGTGTTTCTTCACATTAACAATAACCTTAACTAGAACAATATAGAGTAACTGCATATATTCACAGTGTTTGGCATGCTGTTTCAATACATATAGAATGTGTGCCTTTGGGAGGTTACCATTTCCAAATATGCCTCATAAATATATACAATTCATTTTATAAACAGCCCAAGGGAATACATAAATCATGAACTACAAACTAATATTAAGAGGATTAAGAAGAAATATGTGAGGAGAAAGCAGAAATGGATTCTGTTCTGTTTTGTGTATTACCTCTGTGAAGATCAAGTACAGCATACCCTGAAACTCCCTGCTCTGACATCATGGGGAGTTCAGGATAACCCCAAAGACAGGAAAGCTAGTAGCACATGAAAGTGCTTCTGGGAGCATGAGTTGGGGGTCGAAGAATGTGAAGGCAATGGCAAGGACCCAAGGAGACAAGAAAGGAGAGATCTGAAAGGAAGGGAAGGGTGAACAGCCACAGCAGTGCCAGCAGTGCCCTGGAAATGGGGGAAACAGTAATAAACACAGACCCAGGAGTCTAGAGAATAGGGAGCGGGCTTTCTATTTCACTTTTGAAACGCTACAAAGGAGTAAAGTAGAAAGAGTTACATGTTTCCACTCAATTCTGTACCTATGAAGGCATTAGAGGTGATGGGGAGAGTATTTTCATTTGCTTAATGGAGTGGAAGTTAGATTGTAATGGGTTTGGAACACTGAGAGGTATCACCATGCCAATAGCAGCTCACACCACTACACACACACACACACACACACACACACCTGTTTTGTTTTTCCTCCCTTCAGTTTGGTAAATTTTGGTAAAGTATGTTGAGAGTGTGTAAAATTATGGCACTCAAACAGTATGATGGTAGAAATGGTTGCCAATGAAAACATTAAAATTATCATTTTGTTTATCTTATCATGTATGTGTGATCCTTGGAATGTTTATATGTAGTTCTACTCATGTGTTTCTGAGCCCTTAGATATTAGAAGAGGGTGCTGAATCCTCTATAGCTGGAGTTACAGGCAGTTGTGAGCTGTCATGTGGGTGATGGGGACCAAACTCTGGTCCTCTGCAAGAACAGTAAACACCTTTAGCAACTGAGCCATTTCTCCAGTCCCATTAAAGATTATTGTAAGAGTGCAAACCTAAACATATATAGAATGTGTAACTATAGAGGACATTTCAAACTACCTTAAGAACATCTCACAGGTTGGTGAGAGTAAAATGTCTGAAGAGGCGAACTGTGATTTCTCTGTGCTTTAGCAGACTGTCGCTCTACAGGGTCTTTCTCAGACACAAACTACTCAGTTCTGCTCTATTCAAGATGCAGACATCTGGTCAGATGATGGAAGAACAGAAGGCATGTGGAAAGGGGGCCAGCTTGGTGGCAGATAGGAGTATAGCACACCCTTTCTATTCCCACCCAGGCTCAAGTGGAGCTGGGAACTGTAGTCCCAGAGAGAACAGTCACCTCCTGGCTTTATTTCCACATTCTGGAAGAGGAACTTGCTTTGCAGTACGCAGATGGCTGCCTCTTGCTCTATCTACGTCTGCTCATATTCACTATGTACAGCCTCACCCCTGTGCTCTCTCCACCCTGTGAGCATGGAAGGGTTGAACCTGTTAAATACTTGAATCCTGTATTTCCATCCTTTGGGTTTCCAAATATTTGTACTTAATCTACCCATTTTCATTCCTACATGTAAATAGGCAAAATTTCATTGATCAAAAATAATTTTAAAATGTCTACTTTGCAGGGGGGGGAGGATTATGTTTTTTACATTTTATGTATGTGAGTGTTTTGCTTTCATGTAGGTCTACATACCACATGTATGCAATGTTACCAGAATAGATCAGCATATATTCTGGAACAGGAGTTAGATGTGTTCATAAGCCTGTGTGTGTTCTGGGAGCCAACCCAGGTCCTCTGGAAGAGCAGCCAGTACTCTTACCACCAATACTGCTGAACCACCTCTCCAACCCATCTACCTTTAAAATTGTGCTAAGTATAGAACGCAGGGCATCTTGGATGTGTCAGACCAGGCTGGTCCTTGATGTCCATTTTCAAATTGAACTAATTATGTATTTCCAAAAAGATAATATTGAAGTACCTAACCCCCAGAGAACATTGTAAAAGTCATTATTTGGGATTTAGATCTTTGCAGAGATAACCAAGTTACGGCCACATATTAGACTGGGCTCTGATGCCATTATAAAGAGAAAGAGCTAGAGACAGAAAACCAAATGCCCACTGTGTATGAACAGCATGAAAACAAAGGCTTGAAGGCAGAGGAGAATGGGTGAGTCTGAGCCAGACACTGTGGAGGCTGGTCAACACTGAGCAGAAGCTGAAGCAGTGAGGACTGTCACAGAACCACTGGGAGAGGACAGTCCAAGAAAGCTGAGATGTTGTTCTGGTATCAGGGTCCTCCTGGGTGAAGGCCAAGAGGCCCATGTGAATCTGAGTGAAGAAATAATCAAGAAAGTGTCCTTATGGCCTAAAACAGCAAGTGAGAAGAGGAGCAGGAATCTGAGAAGGTATAGTAAGGATTAGGTACCACAGGGTGGATAGGAAGGACGCTGCATTAATAACCCCAAAGCCCTGGAGTAATCAGTAATAGCCCCCAGGCTTTAAGATAAGCAAGGTAGGTGTGTTATAGGGCAAACAAGTGGGCTTGAGAAGATTTTATTAAGAAGGCATTGTATGATAGGTTTTAAGCCTTCTCTGTGTTTTAAAGATATATGATATTGAAAGTGACACTGGTGTAGTGTCCCAGAATAGCATCCTGAAATTAAAAACGAAAATGTTTAATTTCAATGAAAATGTCCAAGAAAAAGAGAAGGAGAGGTATTCAGAGATGTAAATATCTGTGGTTACACTTTTCCATTTGTAACCTCTATTCAAAATAGTTTACCTCTTATGTATTTCATTTTCATCAGTAAAGTGTCTTTTTTTCTGGAATGTTCTGATGTGCTCTCCATTTCTGTGTCACGTAGTCAGGTGTCCCCCAACTCCCAACCCTGGACAGAAACTTTGGAGGAAACTTTTAAACAAACACATTTGGATCTAGAGCAGACCAAATCCCAACTCCAAAGACAGCTTTTTAATAGAATAGAATAACATATGACAATATTTCAGAATATACAAGGTTTTGGACATCTGTGAGGATGAAGCCAGTGATCAGAGGGAGAGACGAGAGTGGAGAAGAAAGAAGGTTTAGAGATAAGCGGTTTTTGAGAGTGAGAGTAGAGAGAGTTAGAGACAGGGGATTTGTGGATAATTTGCTTCTGTGGTAGCAGAAGATGCTATAATCCATGAGAATTTAGCAATCAAGTGTTTTTTTTTTCCTTTTTTCTACTGAGACTGATTATCTCAAAAGGTCAAGCCTTTTGAAGTAAAATAGCACACTTTAATGGAATCTATGAGTCTGAGAAGAAAAGAGATTAGAAAAGGCAGGTGAGGAGTCATTGAGTCTAATTCTGAATGAAAGATCCATGATTAGAGACCAAGTAGGTGGAAAGAAAGACATAGAGATTCTCCAGGATCAGAGCAAGGAGGTGGGAGGGACTTAGGAAAAGGAGTCAGAAATAGGAACCTCATAGGAGGAAGGAATCCAATAGCACAAGAATGGAGACACAAAGCGAGAGAGTGTTATGTGTCAGGGTAACAGAATCTCATTCTGAAGCAATCCCAAGCAGGACAAGACTTGTCGGAGAGAGATTCCCTTAATCACAATGGAGAGGCACTTTGGAGTTGAATCCAGTGGGTGGCAAGAGCCAGCAGAAGCAAATGACCCATACTCGGGAAGCTCAAAAAGGCATTGTGGTTGTTGGGGCATGGACCTTTGAAAGGGGCCCATTGTTCTCCTCATGTTCTTCCCACCAAATGTAAGCTAGGATACAGTAAAAATGGTAAACTGGACCACTCCATGGGTAGAAGAAAGGTTTATTCAGGGATCAAACTGCCAAAGCTAGCTGGGGTAAGGGGTAGAGAGAATCAAAATGACAGAGAAGCAAGTGGATTTTATAGGACAGTCAGCATGGTGGGATCTTTGACTTGATACAGACTGTTTGGATTGACCCAGAGTTAGATGTCCTTGCTCAAGGTAGTTTACCTTGGGGATGATGTATCAATTGGGGTTTCCAGGTAGGTTAAGGGGGGCTCCTAGTAAACAGTAATCTGAGTCTGTTTACCCAGTTACAATCCTTGTTTACCGGGTCAAAGCCCTTCTGTTTAGGGCATTGTCACCAGCATTTCAATTTAGGAGCCTTCTTTGAGCCTAATATCATAGCAATGATTTAGTAAACTTTTGGCTGAAGGCATGCAATCAGATTAAAAGAAAAAGTAATTAAGAAAAATCCAATATTGAAGAAGAGTTTCATCTGGTGAGATTGCTGAGAAAGTGTTTATATTGAGGAAAGTATTTCACCGTGTATATTTAATTTGTCTTAACATAGGAAGTAAAGTTGTCTACAGAAAGAAAGGGATTGGAGCTAAGTAGAATGCTCTGTACATAGGGGTGCAGAGCATACTATTTAGGGGCCACTAAGTTTAAACTAGAAATGCAAGGAGGATTTAAGTACTAAGTGTTGTGTAATAGCAATTCAGTTACTTCTTGCTTTTGCCTGGATATTACGTTTTGTAATTGATCTAACTTCCATCTAGACATGGAAAATGTACCAACATTTCACTCTCTGAAAAATGAAATATGCTCAGGTTTAATTGATTAATTTTGTCCCCCTTGGAAACCAGCATCCTGACATCAGCCATTCCATTCCTACAGGGTTGACTCCCATGATGTTTTGTCTTGGTCTTTGAGGGAGTAGAGAGACTGGCGGAGGTGAGTATATGGAGAGGAAACATTTAAAAGAGATTTAGAAAATAGTGGAAAGGATTTAGAAACCACTGAGTAGAAAACTCGAATTTCAAATACATTTCTGACAATTTGTGTACTCTTGGCTCAGGTATTGTGGTGGTCTACGTGAGAATGGCCCCCATAGGCTCATAATACTGAAAGCTTGATCTCCAGTTGGTAGGAATGTTTGGGAAGGATTAGAAGGTACAGTCTTGTTGGAGAAGATGCATCTATGGGGATGGGCTTTGAGGTTTCAAAGACCCACACCATTCCCAGTTAACTCTGTCTTGTGCTTGTAGATTGAGATGTGAGCTTGTGGATAAGGCTCCAGCACCAGGCCTGCCTACTGTCATGCTCCCCACTCTAACGTTCATGGACTAGTGAATCACAAATTAAATGCTTTCTTTCAACATCTTGGTTATGATGTCTCATCATAGCAATAGAAAAGTAGCTCAGAAAGGTATGAAGCCACAGGAATTCTTCTTTGTTATTAGCTAGGATCCTCCAGATTAGACACACCCTGCTTTCTAGCTTCCATGTTGAAGTCAGCTAAGGAGAAATGACAACTACTCCTTATACTTTCCACTTGTCATGTGTCCAGCATATCAGTAAGCCTCAGATACCAATGAAGGAAACATGGGGACCTCTGCATAGTATTACCCAATCTTCCTTCTGGCCTTCTAATATCTAGAACTTCTTGTATGGGCAACATAAGGTTTGAAAATCTCTCAAACCTAAGAATTTTATGAATTCATTGTTTCTAATGGCTGAAAAGTACTCCATTGTGGATATATACCACATTTTTTGTATCCATTCCTCCACTGAGGGACATCTGGGTTCTTTACAGCTTCTGGCTATTATAAATAGGGCTGCTATGAACATAGTGGAGCATGTATCCTTATTACATGCAGGGGAATCCTCTGAGTACATGCCCAGGAGTGGTATAGCAGGGTCCTCCAGAAGTGTCATGCCCAGTTTTCTGAGGAACTGCCAGACTGATTTCCAGAGTGGTTGTACCAACTTGCAACCCCACCAGCAGTGGAGAAATGTTCCTCTTTCTCCACATCCTCACCAATACCTGCTGTCTCCTGAGTTTTTAATCTTAGCCATTCTGACTGGTATGAGGTGAAATCTCAGGGTTGTTTTGATTTGCATTTCCCTATGGAGCCGGTAACATCATCCTAAGTGAGGTAACCCAGTCTCAAAAGATCACTCATGGTATGCACTCACTGATAAGTGGATATTAGCCTAGATGCTTGGAATACCCAAGACATAATCCACATATCAAATGATGTCGAAGAAGGAAGGAGTGGCCCCTGGTTCTGGAAAGGCTCAGTGCAGCAGTGTAGGGCAATACCAGAACAGGGAAGTGGGAAGGGGTGGATGGGGGAGAGGGGAGGGCTTATGGGACTTTGGAAAGTGGGGAGCCAGGAAAGGGGACATCATTTGAAATGTAAATAAAGAATATATTGAATAAAAAAAAAGAGAAAATCTCTCAAACCAATCTGGGAAATCAGCTCAGTAAAGCACTTGTCAAGTGCTCTGTCTGTCTCTCATCTCTCTTCTCCTCTCCTCTCTCTCTCCCCCTTTCTCTCATCCTTCTCTTTCTCCTCTCTCTGCCCCCCCCACATGCACACCTCTCCCCATTTTGACTTCCACGGCCTCAATCCTGGAGCCAGAGGGCAGCTTCCCAATAAACCTGCCTATATATACTCAAACAAACAAACGAACAAACAACCACTTGCCAAGCAAGCAGCATGTTCAATCGTCAGAACCTACATAAAAATCTGGGTGTCATAGCACTTGTAATCCCAGCACTGGGAATGCAGGGACAGGTGGATTGCTGGGCTCAGCAGCTAGTAACCTAGCTGAATCAAGAAGCCACAACCCAGTGAAGAAGAGGCTCTCTCAAAAATTAAGGTTGACAGCACCTAAAATATGACACCCCACAACATTGACTTACATGTATATGCATGTATACATGTAATTGTACATGTCTGTGCTGTGTGTGTACATGTATGTGTCCCTTAAAATAATGTATAGGGGAACTTTTCACGATGATGATGACACCATTAAACAAGGAGCAAAGTAACTTATTTGAGCATGAAGTTTCACTGGCCATTAACCTAGGTACTCAGTATAACATTCCAATTTCCCTGTTCAGCTAAAGGACCACTGTAAAGAGTGATGGCCCCATGGTTTGTGTATGAAGAGTTATAACGACCTGAAGAAGATAGAAATCCAAGATGTGCCAAGGTTACTTTGACGAAAATTATGATGGAAGTATTTATTAAGATTTCTGATAAATAAAATACCTCGTCTGGTATGACATATTTGTGAATTTGAACTATTTCAGGCCAATTTTCTGCATAACCCCACATGTGCTTCCCAGCTGACCCATATCTCTAAATCATCTGCTAGAGATCACCCAGATAGTGAAAGCATTCTCCAGGATGGGACCAGGAAACAACACTGTGTGAAATGCACCATAAGTGTGGGATTGTCAGATAGATAGTACTAGATCGCCAACGGCTGTTTCTTTTTCTACAGTAACCATGGAATAAAAAGGATTAGTGACTGTATTTTCAACTGCCCCAGAAAACACTAAAAACAGCCGAAAATGCTTTATCAATACTATGAAAAGTAATTTCTTCAAATTTAAGTTCTACAGTCTTTGGGTAGTAAACCCTATAAAAATCAGAGCACATATTCTATAAAAGAAAGAAAACCAACTATTTGTCTAGTTTGTAACAGATGGGTGTATAATAGAAGACTATTCACTCCTAGCAATATCTGTCAATCAGCCACGATGCAGTATTTGCTGTCAATTTTGTGATCTGTATCAGATAACAATGTTACCTTGCTCAGCTGTGTTAAGACTCATGTACTGTGGGCTATATTAAAAAATTATGAAAAATAGAAATTTAAGAAATTCTGTAGATCATTTTATATCTACTAAGATTTTTCTTTTGAAATATTCAGGTAAAATTCAGGACTTACTTGTCTCACACAAATAAAGCTTGAGTGTTTTACTTCATCGTGTTTGGCTGGAAGTAGACCTAAAAATCTGAGCGTCATAAAGAAGATATGGTCACCATCTCCTTGCTGTTCATGAAGAAGCAATGCAGACTTGATGCACAGAAGCCAAGTTCTTTAAACAATCACTCAAGCTAAGTGCTCTCAGAAAAGTAACTGATGTCTTGTAATGACCCCTGGCTAGGTTCTCTTACTCATTTTAACTAATCAAGTCCATCTCAGCGCACCTCCCTCCAGACTGCCCACATAGGAGCAAAATAAAAAAGCAGGTTAGATGGTGCCCTAGCCATCCCTTCACTGTGCAATGCATTGGCTGCTCTGCCTACTAAGGGCAACTGGGTTTGAAACTCTACCCTGCAAAGATAGGGAAATTAATGAGGTCTGTGGCCATGGCATTGATCCCCCTGTCTGTGTCCGCAGCTGTTCCTCTCTGGGTCCCTGAGATCACCGCCTGAGAGCAAGATAGATTTCGAGCACATCACGGTATGCTCTTGCCAAGGTCACCATTCGATAGGCTGCAGCTTCCTTGTTGCAGCTCTAAACTGCTATTCTATGCGTTTGTGAGAAGATTGGGAACATTGTGGGGCTACCCTGAAAAAGCCCAGGCTGGAGATAAAACTTTGAGGCAGATTTTATGCTAATGACTCTGTTTGATTTGTTTGTGGCAAGTCTTTTCCCAGACACTCTCATTCCAGAATCACAGACTTCCCAGCAGTGGGGAGGGCAGAGTGGGCTGCATTTCCTGAAGAATTACCACATGCCAGTGTAGAGAGCGTCACATCACATCACAGTCACTTCATTCTATCAACCCAACTCGGCGGGACATCCTTCATTTGGCTGGATGACAGCTTCCACTGACTTCCTAAATATGAGAGCTGTTTTAAGTTCATATCTCTTGAAGACACTGGCAAATGACTCCTGACACTGTGACATTTTTTTAATGTATCCAGGGAATGTGTCAGCAAGCTGGGTGCATTCATCTGTCGAAAATATTCCACACGTAAAAGGCAAACCAGAACCTAAGTGCCCCTCAGCCTGCAACCAGGCACCCTTGCTAATCATGTGCGAGCCCAGGACAGTACGACCACAGGACAGTACAACCACAGGCATTCATAACTGCCCCGCACATCTCCACTGGAAGACGTAACACTCATTGACTCCAGACACTGGTGGTTTGGAGAAATTTCTTTAAAACTTTCTGACTTCAAGTCTCATTCTCAGTGGTTGTCCTATTCTGACAGACAGGGTACTTGAGTGATTATAGCATCCTATGTCCTATAGCCCATTCTACATATCTGCTCTCTCCCGCAGCCCACAGACAGGGTTGTAAGCAACTGACGAGATGGCAATCTTCCGTAGTTGCTGCCATAATCTTCCATCTACAGCTGACATGTTTATTCTTGGACATTTAAACCATGGCACAGAAAGCCACGGAGGAAAGCTGGTTATAAATGTTAGATTTGATTGGGAACGACATTCCAAAATAAACATGCCCAAGCCCAGCCTAACATTCTTCTGGGCATCCATGCTGCATGGCAGTCCTTCACACAGTCAGCAGACTCACGAACACACACAGGATATTCCCTTTCACAATCACAGCAGGGCAGGCGTGACTGTGATCCGGTAAAAGCAGAGAGAGGGAGGCAGGCATCAATGGGGGCAGATGTCATCAGAGTCAGCAGGGTCTTGAGTGAGGAAGGTATTAAAGCCCATCTTTCAGCATCAGAAAAGAGAATCTTTATACACATAGAGAAATGTTGGTCCTGGGAGATCAGCTGGGAGGTCTCTTTAAATTCCCCCAGTTCTTTGATGAGAGAATAAAGGAATAAGTAGAATAGCTAGAATGTTAATAAAGGGGGTGAACACGAAGAGAAATGATCGCTGCTCAGAAAACCCAAGCAAATAAAGCTAAAATAGAGAAAAATAAAAAGGAGGGTGGTTTTAGGGGCATATTTTGCAAACTAAGGAAAAAGAAGGGGACGTATGAGAAGCAAGGGTGGTGAGAAAGTGGGACAAATAAACAGATCAGCTTTCAAAATAAGAAGTTTCTAAATGGCCAATTTTATCTACATCCCTCTGGGCACGAGGTGATCTGGAAAAATGCTGAACCTCTATAAGCAGGGAGAAATTCTAGCGAAGCTACACAGACAGTATCACAAAATGCACAATTTGAATGATGGAGCCTTATTTTCCTGTCTGGAATTAACTGTCAGCTCCCTCATCCTATACAAAGAAACAGTGTGGTGCCCCTCAGCCGCACACAGGCCAGACCACCGGAGCACTGTGATTAGGTAGCAAGAGTCAACTTGTGACGGGTCTTTGATGCTCATTCTACCGTAAACTGGCGTTATCCTGACTGATTGTTCTGAAAAAACAAAACAAAACAGGAGACTATGGAGCCAAAGACTAACAATATTATTGTTCAAAGCATAAACAATAGACACTATGTTAGTTGTACCAGTTCCCCAAGGCCCAGGCCACACTGTAGCCTGGAGAGATAAAGGACACTCATATCTGCCCCAAGTCACATTGTAGAAGAGAAACTCTGTACTTGGGGTGTTCAGTGTTTTTACAGTAAGCTGAGGCAAGGCTGATTTCGGTGCAGGGCATCACATATGTCTTGAACTTGTACAGGTCCTGTGCATGTGTCATAGTCTCCAAGTGTTCATATGTGCATTTTCCCTGTTGTGTCTGGAAAGTGTTTCTTTAAAATCATATACCACCTCTAGCTCTTAGAATTTTTCTTCCCCCTCTTCCACATATATCCCCGAGCCCTGAAGATTAAGGGGTGTCGTGAAAACATACCATTTGCAATTGAGCACTTCCAATTTCTATACATTGTCAAGTTGTAAGTCTCTGTGTTAATTACCATCTACTGAAAGAAGAGCTTCTCGGATGAGCATTGAATGGTACACTGGTCTATGGGTGTATCTATGCACCATTATGAGTTCTTTTATTGCTATATTTACTTAGCAGAATAATAGTACATTTTCTTCAGGTGCCCATGAAAAATATGGTCTCAGATACTTGGCCCCATTAACAGTAATAGGTATGGGTTCCACCTCATAGAATGGGCCTTAAATTCAATCAAAAAGTGCATGGTTACTCCCCTAACATTTGTGCCACTATTGGCACCAATGGGTATACCATTTAAGCAGATTGTTATTATAGTTCATAGGGGTCATAGCTGGGTAACATTGATGACTACTTTTCTGGTAGTGTGTATAACACCTTCTAGCACAATGAATCCTAGTTAGAAGAGGTGAAATACTAGATAAACTTCTCCATGCTCTAAGCCCTAAGCATGTGGCATCTTTAGCCAAAGAATCTTACTATCAAGTTGTAGATCATAACCAATAGCATTGTCAGTAGGCTGTAGTGTCTGGAGGGTCAATGGGACCCCTTTGGCCAGCAAGTCAAAAAGCTATAACCCAACCCTAACACTGGGGGTTTTATTTGGTAGCTTTGTTTTCTCCACTATAGAAGTTAGCAATATCCAGATGCTAAAAGAACATTTAAAAGTTCTTTTAATACAACTAAAAAGTTTTGTTTTTTGTTTTTTTGTTTTTGTTTTTGTTTTTGTTTTGGATTTTTCGAGACAGGGTTTCTCTGTGTAGCCCTGGCTGTCCTGGAACTCACTTTGTAGACCAGGCTGGCCTCAAACTTAGAAATTCACCTGCCTCTGCTTCCCAAGTGCTGGGATTAAAGGCGTGCACCACCACCACCCTGCCCTGTTTTTTTTTTTTTTTTTTTTTAAATGACAGTTCTAGTTAACCAAAAATATTTAGATACTAAGTACTCTATTTCTGCAGAGTAAGACACCAGTATCTCTCATATGCCAGAAAAAATTATCAATGTTTCCTTACTCTAAAGTAGTAGACACTCTAGCCAGATTGTTGGTGGTATTGGAGAAGGTAGATTAGAGGACTGGGGATTTCATCCTTGCTTTATGGTGATGACTCTCTTCTATTGCAGTATTTATGCATGTCTTGTGGATAAGATAGAGTTCCTCCCCAACACCATGTCTGTCAGATGAATCTTGATCTTGTTCTGATTATGTCAAGATGAAATTAACCCCACTACTCGTGTGTTGGAACAGTTGGCCCACAGTTAGTGCTGCTCTTTGAGGATGTTATGTAGCCTTTAGCAGGTTGAGACTTATTGGAGGAAGTAACTCACTATTAGTATTCAGAGTCTCTCTCTCTCTACCTGCAGGTCAGAATGTAACTGGCTCTCTAGTACCATTTCTGCCTACATGCCTCCAAGCTTCCTGACACAGTAAAAATGAACTAGACATCTGAAACTATAATCAAGCACTTAGTTAAATGCTTTGGCTCATAAGAGTTGCCTTGGTCATTTTGTCTCTTTATAGCATTAGAACAGTAAGACAGAAGTTGGTGCAAGGGACCAAGGTATTGCTGTAATGGGCCTGACCATGCTGCTTGCTGTTTTAGGACTTTGGTTTAGGATAGCAGTGGTTCAATGCTTTAAGTAGGACTTAATGTGTCAAATAGTAGGAGCATGGAAGAGAGTGATGCTGAGAGCAGTGTAGATTATATAGCCAGGTTCAAGAGGTTTTAGAAGAGAAGACTATTAGTCAGTGGCCTAGAGACCATTCTTATATTATTTTGGCAAAGAGTATGGCTGCCTTCTGTTCTTGTCCAAGAAATCTGCCTGAGGCTAAATTGAAGAGCTTTGGGTTAATGGTGTTGGCAGAAGAGACTTCAAGACAGCCTAGTATTTACTCTGTTATGTGGTTACTGGTGGCACTCTTATGCAGATCTATAATATAAAAGAGCAAGCCAAGCAAGAAAAATACAAAATGTACAATTTGAGAAGAAATGGAACACCAGAAAGTATAGTGGAGCTAAGTCAGGAGACAGGGAGATAGTCATTATAATGGGGCTATCCCAAATGGTGGCAGCCTGTAAGCTAGCCTAATAAATAATATATATATATATATATATACACATATATATGTGTGTATGAAGCAAGCCATAAATTTTATTATATTTATAATCATATATAATAAATCATATGTATGTATATGCATATATAATCAATTCCAATAAGATTTAATGAGTATGCACATTCATTAAATCAATTATGTTCTTATATAGAACCTAATATAAATGGAAAGTTGCCTAACATATGGAACCACTACATGCATCATCATGGAAGATTCTTGGTTGGCATGTGAGAGAACCTCCATGTGATTTCCTTTTCTAAATCCCATAAGAGAGTCTCAGTGCTCTGTTGAACTAGATGTGTCTCTGAAATTGCAAATTTGAATGGAAGAATGGAATTTCAAGAAAAATTGGACTTACTTGAATGTGATGCAATGGTCTGTGCTTTGCAGCATGGAATACCCCTCATCCCCCCATGGCAGTAAACGTTACCATTTTACCTTGGCTACTTAATTCTCCATTATTAATACACTAATTTTGATGGCAACAGTAGAGAGAATAATATAGAAAACTTTTGTTTTCCTTTGTTGGTCTGTGTCAGCATTACCTAAATATTGGTTTCTCTACTCAGCCAAACTCTCACATTCTTCATATGATTCCAAAACTAATAAAACTAAACAGAGCCTTGCTCACACGGGTGATAGAAAGGGCCTTTGAATGTCACATGGATGCATGTTTACATATCCAACCTGAATACAGCTTCCAAAATCTGAATCTCATCTCACTTTATGGGTTGATTCATGCATGCCTTCTTTCAGAGCCACACAAAACTATGTCAAGTAAACATATTAGGTACACTACAGGTATGAATAAATGGAGGTATAACCTAAATGAGAAAGTGAAATCAACTTACCTTTTTAGATACGCTAAGGGTGACTGTTTTGAAGATTTAAATATGATATATAAATATATCTCATATATATATAGGATTATGCATAGCAAAATAATTACAGTGCATTGTGGAAAGAAACATTTACTGAAAAATATAGATCTGTGCTAAGCCTACTTTTTTATTTATAAATTTATAAACATCTTTAAACCTGTCTTTTTTGTCTATTAAGTGTGCATGTGTGTGAGAGTACATGTGTGAGTATGTGCACATGTGTGCATGTGAATTTTGTATGTGTGTGTGTGTGTGACACATGCAGTACTCACATGAATTCACTGTGCTAAGTGAATTAGCTTGATTTTTTCATAAAAACCCTCTGAATAAGCATGTTTCCCATATAGGAACAAGTATTATAAACAAGATTTGAAGCAGTTAAAATTATCTCAGATAACCAGACACAGCCTGTGTAGGTTGGAATCCAGGTCGTATGCATTGCTCTCCTGAGCGGTAGTCCTCTCTGCTGCTTTTCACATCTGTGGTTTAATTTCTCAGACCCAGTGTGATACATCCACAAACCACCCTTCTAATGCCTGGCACATAGTGCCCACCCACACTCAGTAATGCTATATGTGCAATTAGCAGCATTCATATTTTATATATATAATGCTTTCTGCAAAGGGTTGATGCCTGTGCTTATCAAATGATAATAGTTCTTGCAAAGCTTATCTCTTTTGAGAGGCAAACCCACACATGTCCTTTCTAACCTTCCCTGACATAATTGATTCTCACCATTGAATGCTGGTCTTGACCTATTTTACCTTTCCTCTCATTCCAGCTTTTTAAAAGCACTTCACATTCCAGCTCAGTGCAGAGAGGCCTTGCTTTCCCATTACACATTTGGATCTCTAAGGGCACTAACATTGTTTTATTCACCCTTCCCTCCCTAGAGCTGTGCACAGCATTGAGCTGAATCACACACAATGAAGATGTGTGGAATGGATAGAGTAACCCGGTTTGGGTTTTAAAACGTCTAGTAAAAACATCATTGTTTGATAAAACCCAAGAGTTTCTACTGCATTTGAATTTTTTCTGACATGAAGAAAATCTGTAGATGTGTGAAGGCTGCATAGATCCAGGGAAACCTTCAGAGCAACCTGAAAAGCAAACACCATCCGAGGAAAGAAGACAGTGGTACCCAGTGTCTGGCTGCTTCTCCACGAGCTGACTGGAAGATGCAGACTTCCAAGCCCTGTCACTTTGCGCTAAAATTGATGGAAAGTAAGCGGTCTGTCTACACATTGATCAGTGAAGGACAAGTCCTGACTCCTCAGCTCAGTTTGCTCTGTAAAATGTCCATAGCCAGCAAGTTGGGCTCAAAATGAAAAGTGTAGGGAAGATAACACATACAACAGGAAATTAGCAATGGAAACAAAAAATCCAAAAGATATTTTCAGAATCCAATCTGCTCCTGGAAATTGAAATACAACTACAGTCTATATGCAAATCAGGTCACCTGCAACCCTGGCCCGTGGGCTTGGATTCATCTTCCATGACATATGTATGCCTACTTCTGTCACCTGTTTGTTCCATCTGAATCACTTTCATTAATAGATCGGTCAAGCTGTGTCTACATTGCAAGACTTCTGAATTTTCTTGTGTGTACTATGACAGAAAGGGAATTTTTATACTAGAAATGGATGTAAAGGGGCCAGGTATTGGGTTGGTGGAGCATTCCTGCTCCTGGGGGAGTTGGGAGCTGGGATAAAGAGGGCAGGAGGGAATGGCTCCCCACTGAGGTTTCCCCTACTGCCTCAGCCATGGCTCTAGGAAGTCTGTGTCATTTCCCATATCATTCATCAGCTTTACATACAAGTTAATCCCAAATGCAGGTCCAACCGTGACCAGCACCAGTCTGGACAGTGGAAACCACCTCCGTATGGCCACTCCTTCAGACTCAACCTGACAAGTCTTCCCATACTAATGCTCCATCCATCTTAAAATGCCTCAATCATAATTACAGCTGACTGAAAGGAAAAAAAAGTTAACCAAGCATGTGCATTTTATTTGTTTAAGTTTAATTGATTGGAAAGGGATCAAAACCCAAAAGTTGTACATATTTTTTAAACAAAGAGTTAGCCAATGCATAAACCTATGTCTCAATTATCCAAGTCTCCAAGTATTTCCAAGGAATTGAAGCCTTTTTATCTATTCTCTATAGGTCGGTGTGCATGTTATTAACAAGCCCAAGGCAACAATTCACATATTAGAAACAACTACAAGAAACAAAACCCAAGTGCAATTTACACAAATGTCTGCTTTATGTAAGTAGAACTTAGCTTTCAACTTCATAGAAGGATTTCACCTTTCTTTTTCATAGTGGATTCTTAAATCAGGAGTCAGTGATTTGAAAGACATTTTTTTGTGATTATAGGTTCTAGTCTGACATAATAAAGGGAGTGAAATTCCTGGACCAAAAAGGCTTCTGTTAGCATTTCTTGGCATACGATATAGAGAATGTTGTCAAGATCAGGGATGGAGATTAAGAATTCCACACACAGGATATAATCACAAAGAATAAGGCGTGGCTTTCAATTCTATACCCTAAAGTACAAGAAATTACCCAAATAATTGTACAGACAGAAACCAATGGTTTCTGGCCTATTGGGCCAGCTCCAGGTGAGGCTGTCAGTAAACGTCTCAATGTTGCTTATATACCAATGATTTCATAATTCTAATTATACTAATGACCCACTTTGCCACATCTGTAGGGAACACATCATACCTATACCTTGTCAATATCTTCTTAAGGATTCTTTTCATAAGCTTGTTCTCATGTTTGTTTATTCACTTTTATTTGTGAGACTGAGGATGGAAACCAGGGCCTTGTGCATACTAGGCTACTTCTGTACCAAGAGGCTTCCTTGGCTCTGGGGTTTATGCATTTGTGAAATATAGCATCCATGTTTTGACACATGTATTAATTAAAGATCAAACAGTACATCACTTCCAATCTCCATGTATTAACTACTGTTCTATTGCTGTGAAGAGACACAATGACCAAAGCCACTTATAAAAGAAAGGATTTCACCTTGCCTAAAGTTTCAGCGGACTGGTTCATGGTCATCACGGTGGAGGGCATGGTAGCAGGTAGGCATGGCACAGGAGTAGTATATCCTGATCTAAAATCCTAAGGTAGGGAAAGAGGGAGACTAGGCCTGGTGTAGACTTTGAAACTCTAAAGCTCACCCCCAGTGATAGACCTCCTTCAGCAAGGCCACACCTCCAAGTCCTTCCAAAATAGTTTACCAAGTGGCAACCAAACACTCATATATATGAGCCTATGGGCCCATTCTCATGCCAGCGACCACACTCCATAATATCTCTTTCTGGCTACTTTGAAACATATATCATAATACTGCATTGTCCCCCACTGTGCAAAAAATACCAGAAGTTGTTCCTACATTATGGCAGAAAAAAATTCACAATATACACCTGATGGGATCAATATTAAGAAGTGAATATATAAGAGACACAATAGTAATAACATTAATTAGCTGGTTTTTAAATGGGCAAAAGACCTGAATAGACACTTTTCTAGAGGATAATTAAGTGGCCACCAAGCATGAAAATAATGTTCAGTATTACTATGTAACAGTGCTGTGGTGAAATATCTGAGGAAATTAGCTTTTAAAGAGAAAAAAAAGAATGGGTGAGCTAATGCTTTGGGCCTCTGTCCAGCTACTACATCATGTCTCAAGCATGCAATGGAGGAGACCACACACTTCATGACCAAGAAGATGAAGAGAAAAATACTATGGTTCTAGGGCATGCCTCTAGTTCCTTCCAGCAGGCCTTACTTCCTAAAGGCCAGAGAGTCCTTCCCAAGAGCACTTAGCACAGGAGACTTTGAGGGCTGCTCATTAATTTGAGTAAGAGCAGTCGCAAACATTCAGGAAAATAGACAGTGGTTATTAAGTGGGGTTTAAGGCATTCAAACATCTACTACGATCGTTAACTAGTACTGAGCTAGTTAATAAGATGCACAAACCAGCAGCTGGACATCAATCCTGTACATCTTCATCGAGAAAGTCAGATAGCAGTGCTGCCTGTTTTATGCTGAACCCCAACTTGCACATGCATACAGATTCTTGAGCATGGCTCCCTATGTGAAATGAATGGAAAGTCAAGCAGAGGATGATAACTGTGGGAATCCACACCCCAGTCAGAGGGAGGAGGAAGAGACCTGTCTATGTGCTCCCCAAATTGCCAAGAGACCACAAGACAGCAGTCAGCTGAGGAGCATTGGAGATGAGGAAGATGAAGGGACTTGACAATAAATTTTAGTCCACAGGCTACACCCTGTATTTTAAAAGCACGAAAGAACACTATTGCACCAAATAATTTAACTGTCAGAGGAATTGAAAATTATATAATGATATTGTATCAATATTAGTTTTCCCAGTTTACATAATACCACTGACTTCAATATGATGAATATTTAGTGTTTAAAGAAGAAAAGTAAGGCAACAGAGGTAGCATGCAGGCTTCAACTATTATTTCTTTCATTAAAATATTATTTTGACAGAAACTGATAAGTGTTTCTTTCAGAAAGT
The DNA here is from genome assembly GCF_947179515.1 of Apodemus sylvaticus. Classification (NCBI taxonomy): domain Eukaryota; kingdom Metazoa; phylum Chordata; class Mammalia; order Rodentia; family Muridae; genus Apodemus; species Apodemus sylvaticus. The sequence continues at coordinate 68,851,496 of NC_067479.1, forward strand.
TTTCAAAAGTTACTTTCAGTATAAAGTCTTGGGAAAAGTTTCATACTTTATTAATCAGATTTCCTACATGCTGAAATTCTTTATTACCAAAGGCAGACTTTCAAGACCTATGTAAATATCACCATATTTCAGAGGAGAGAGTCTAGGGACGAGGCCTCAGGAGTCTCTTTCCCCATTCAATGTGGAATGCAGACTGGTTTGATCTGGTACAGCTAAGGAGCTGCACTAAGCTCCTAGCTTCTGATGGCTGCTGGGGGGTGGGGTGGGGCACAGTCATGTTTCTATGGCAGTGTGGCTGCTGGAAGGTTGCTCATGTTCTAGGGAGTGGACCAAACCCATGAACAGGAGCGCAGCACCAGCTAGACTTGGTGAGTTACTAGAAAGGGAGAGGAAGGGACAGAAGGTGGGAGGAGCACATGCTGGGAAATGGAGGAAGGAGGGAGGTTAGAGGTAGATATGAGCACATACTCGTATGAGATTGTCAAAGAAGAAATAAAACTATTCAAAAACCACAAATAGAAAGAGATGAAAATCCATGCTGACCCTGAACAGCTTTCCATACGTTTTCTTAAATGAACACAGGTGCAGTTGGCATATATTAGGAAATTCCCTCTGAATCAATTTATTTTTTAAAATATGTTTTACATTTATTTATTTAGTGTGAGGGGGCATTGTTTAGGGCATAGGTATAGAAGTCAGGGACAATTTTCAGTAGTCTGATTTTTTCCTTCTACCATGTAAGTATTGGGGTTCAAACTTGAGTGATCAAGCTTGGGGACAAGTGCCTTTACCCACTGGGAAAAATCTCACTGAGCCCAAATCAGGATTTCTTAAAGGTACATTCAAGAGAAGATACTTGTCCCCATCTCCACATATGAGGTCCAATTCCCTTTATTTGGTAATACAGCTGCCAAATGCTGCTAGCTACCATGAAAATACATTGAGCAACCAACCAATGTCCTTCTGTGCTCTCATGGCACTGAGAATACACAGATTGGTTTTCATGACTGCTCTGTGGAGTTTATAGGTTAACATGAGGTACTCCAGCAAAGAATGCTCTAACCTCCGGAGAATTTGGCAATGAGTTTGCAAAAACATACAGTAAGAGAAGAGGGCCTTCAGCTAAGCGTAGAATAAGAGTGAATCCAGTTACAAGCAGAACCTGAGGTAACAAAGAGTAGACCACAAAGAGGGAAATGGCCATGAGGCTTCTTGAGAGGCTGACATCAGGGATATAAGAGGGGAAGAGAAATAAAGGTAAGATGACTGATGCTAATCCACAGCAGTTCTGACACAAAATATACAACAGAGCCTGAAGGATCTTTGAGAGGGGATTTAGGAAAATAACATTTATCATTGTATAGAGACATTGATCAAGACACTGGCAAGGTTCGTGCCAGTGGAAAGTACCCACAGTCCCCTGGCACTGTGAGGCAAGGGGAGAAGAGTTGAAGCATCATCTCTGCACCATAGCCTGGGAATGGACAGGAGAGGCAGATCTGCTGATAGGCAGAATGCACCTGTCTTCCTAGACACAGCCTGAATGAGAGAGCTATACAAATGAGCGCCTAGGTCTCTCTCACCTGCTCCCTATCACTTGCCAGAACATCGCTTCAACTAAATATGGCCAGAGAAATGCAAGCAATGGAGTCTGAAGCTATCTCCAAAGACACCACTTCAGTAGCCATGTAGAACCAGCTCTATATGCTGTCGTAGACAAAATATTTCATAAGAAAGTACACAGTCTAAGAGTTCTTTCTGTACTCCATACAAGCATGGATGAGGAACAGAAAAAGAAAACAGTGGCATCCTTAACGGTTGCAGACTGCAGTGAAGAGCCACTGGAAGAATTGTGTGCATACCTAGCTCTGTGATGGTGATATGCTGGATACAACTTGTGTAATTGAATGGGGAGGCCTAGCCAAATCATGGTGAGAGCATCTCAGATTCAGAACCAAGATGAATGACATTCTATATAGATATTGTGATTTATAATCCTCAAATGTACACTTAATGAAGAAACAAGTCACCCCCAAAGCTGGCACGCCTTTTCCATCATTAACAATCCTACAAGGCATGTTCTATCCAGAATGTTCTGATAAATTCAATTTTTATGAAACAGTACAGTGTTGTGGATGGCGCTGGTGCTTTTTGTGCTTTGATATTAATTCTGCTTTCCCAGGAGGGGCTGTCTCTAGAAGGAGAAATGAGTCATGTACTCAGGTGACTTCTTGTGAACCTTCCCCTAATAAATAAATAAATAAATCACTGGGTGAGTAGGTGGGACTTCCAAGTTGGACAGAGGAAGAGAAGAGTCAGGAGAGAGATGGGGGCTTTTGGACAGGGACAGCAAGAATACAAGATGTAGCTACTAGTGTCTCCTGGTTTAGATGGTGAGTCCACCAGGATTCACAACAGGAGGATTTAGATTTAATATGCCTTACTAGATTATGATTCTAGTTGATGCACCTAGCAATTGAGTTACCGTTGATTCTGAACTAAGTTTCTGTGGTGTTTTACTTCACGCAGTGACTCAACTGGGTTCCAGAGAGAAAGGTATGTTGGCAAAGTGTGGGTTTGCCAGAAGTGCATCACAAAAGGCCATGGGAGTTTTGAAGTATAGGGCTGGTGTAATAACGACCTGCCAGTAGGAACTTACGGAGTTGGGTGGAGAGATTTCAGAGCTCTGAGTCAGTCTCCAGGAGATGAGAACAGGTTGGTCATTGCCTGCCAGTACCTGGTCAGCCAGCCTGCCAAGGCCTGCCAGCATAGCATGAATTGCATTTTAAAAAAAAACATTTCCCACAACAGCACAGAGAGTATTTTAGTAGCATTGATTTGTGCAGAAATCTTTTTTTTTTCTCTGACTTAAAAAATAAAAAGAAAGTTGAAGACTTATCCTCTAAATCACAACTGCTTAGAACAAGGTTATTCTCAGCCCACATATCTCAAACAGAATATCTAGTATGACAGTCAATCTTGACTTTCAACTTTATGGACCCTAGAATCATGTAGGAGTCAAGCCTCTGGGTGTGCCTGAGAGATTTTACAACTTAGGTTAACCAAGGTAAAAAGGCTTGCTCATTGTGGGTAGGTATTTACCTGTGGGCTGGGGTCCTGGACGGAGTAAAAAGAGAAAGACAGGGGAGCATTCACTGATGATGCTATGTGAGCAGTTGACTCATGACTTCCTTGCTGTAATGTCATGCAACCCCAAACTGTGAGCCAAAACAAGCCCTTACTCCCTTAAGTTGCTTTTGGTGAGGTATATCATCACAGCAACAAGAAAATTAAGGTTATATCAGGTTTAAAACAACAACAAAAGCAAAAACACCTTCCTAGCAGTCACTTTGAACAAAAACAACAGAAGATAGTCTTCCCATTAAAGCCATACAGGAAAAAAAATCCTGTTAATGTAATACAATGGTTAAGCTTCACTGTCAATGGGATTTGGAGTTCCCTAGGAGATACACCTCTGGGATATTCTGGAGGAGAATGTTTCTAGAAATGTTTGACTGAGGAGGGAAGACCCAGCCTAGCTGTGGTTGGTACCTTGCTTGTGCTTGATCTCCTGATTTCATGAGGGGGGGGGGGATGGGGAAGTGAACTGAGCACAAGCATTTGCCTCTATCAGCTTCCTGACATTGGATGTAACATGCCTCTCTCTGCCACCATTCTTTCCTGCCACTGTGGACTGCATCTGTGAACTGCATCCTTAGATTGAGAGCCTAATACATGTGAATGCATGTGTATAATTGAACCTTATCTCTAAACACACACATTCCTCTTTGGTACTCTACCATGCTTCTTCACTGAAAAGATGAAGTGGTGTTCTGAAGAACAATCATGAAGGAGTAAACTAGGGAAGGACAGGACATCTACTTACTTGCATGAGACTAGTTACTTATCTTGAACAGCCTACATCTCTGCCAGATGAGCTGAGTCTTCTCCAAGCCTGGATTCACGCAGCTCCACTAAAGATTCTTCTCTTTCTTGGCAATTGCTTGCTGCTTATATTATCTTGGTGAATGGCTTTGTGAATATGATAACTTTGAGACTTCTAAGTTTTATGAACTTCCTCAGCCTTACAGGTTTCCTAAGCTTCCAGTGATTCCTTAGTTCCCTAGGCTTTTTCCTTCCTCCGTCCCAAAAGGGTCATTTCCATTTGGAGGAAATGATCACACAAAGTATGAAGTAAAGCTTTTTTCTCATTTGGCTTCCCTGAGAATCAGGAGGCTAAAGAAACATGGAATCATAACTATACCAAATCAGATACAGTCTCATGAAAACATACACACACAAACACATGCACACACACACACACACACACACACACACACACACTTTTTTCCTTGAGGTTTGGCCCAGAAATACATTTTTAAAAAAAGAAAATCTTCATGTCACTTTCTGAGAATCATCCTGTTTCTTGAATAGGAAGATAAAAGCATCTTGGCTTGGTTCAAGCCCAGCATTTGTGAAAAAACTGGAGAGACTAAACCTATGCGCCTTGTCAACACTGACATTCAAATAATAATAATAACGCTACCTTATTCTTATGGCTAGACGTCTGGAATCCTGCCACAAGGCTACCTGGTGGTGAGTGCACAGTGTGCCTTGGGAACAAAGCAGGACAGGACAGGACAGGACGTCCAGAATACTAGGAAGGATTCTGCCTTGAGGGCAAAGCCAAGGTAAGTAGAGGCAGACAACAGTACCCAAAGAAAATTCACTGAACTCTGAACTTTGCAGACTGAGGAACAGGTAGGAGGGGTGGGTAAACAGAAAGGAGACTGCCATAGGGAGGGAGCCATGGGTGTTGCCCACACCCCTGGGGGGGGGAAGCCAGCAGTAAGGGGCTTCAGGCTCTTGGAGGCCATTTGAAAGCTGGAAGCCCACCCAGCATCTCTCAACCCTCTTTCCAAACTGCTAGTAGCTTCAGACAGAAATGCACCCTGGGGGAAGCCGTGTTAAGCTTGAGGTATAAGAACAGAGGAGCCTAATTAAGCAGATCACAGTCTGTTCCAGCCTGGGGTCACCAGGAGGCCACTTCCAACCTTTCTGTAAAATGAGGGCAGGAAACTTGGGAGGGGGAGGCAGGGCAGGAACCCAACACTTCAGATGACCCTCCTTAGAGCTCCTTCTCAATTAACAGGCTAATTAGGAGCTCTGCTCTGTCTTCAGTCAGCCTCCCTCTGTGTAGAGGTTCCTGAGAGGCTGACAGAGCAGGCGCATGCGTTCAAAGGGGATGTCAAGTGGCTGAGATTTATGTAAACGAGGGCATTGTGTGTTGAGGAGGCAATTGGTATGTTTGATCTTGGCGTTATTGATTTACCTTTTGCACGTGACAGCATCCATTAAGTGAGATAAGTAAAAGTTGATGTGCTCCTTTCAATTGTCAGCAGGCAAGGAGGCATCATTTCATTGGGTGTAGCTTCCATCCATCCATTATCCGTCCGCTGAGAATGAAACCACTCTCTTACCACACCATTACCTGAGATGACTTATGTCTCTCGCGGCACAAAACCTCCAAGCTTCCTTGACTTTTTTGTGGATCCAAGTTGTGGTTTAAAGGCTGAAAGTTATGGAGAGAAGAAGTGACAGGTGCCCAAAGATGCTTCATGCTTGACATTAACAACTAATTAAAATCCTGCACTGACCCACACCAAAGTTTCTGTTAAAACAGACATCATTTACTTAAATTCCTAGGCCTGCAGAACCTCAATCACTTGTGAAACCATAACCTTTTACTAGGAGAAACTCAATCATGACTGAAGTGTTGATGATTCAGCTGGTTGGATTTCCATATAGTAAATTTTGTTTGATCAACTCTCTGAAATACTTTAATTAGTAGAGGCCATATTCCATGAAGTACATAAATCAGGAGTTACTGCTGGCTGAAGTTAGGACAGGCCTTTCTTGGCACAGCCCCAAGGTAGTGCCTATAAGTCATCAAATGGCCCTGACACGCATGGTGATCAATCACATTGAGCCTCTGATCGTGGGCTGTGGAAGGCCAGTGATGACAAGCTGTGCCAACAGAACCCCACTCTTATACTCTGGTAGATTCTTATCCACGTGTTTCAAACACTATCCAGCTTAGAAATCAGAGACTATTAAGCAGGTGTAGCAATAACTGTACAAGTTAGTGTCTTTTACGGAATATTTCAAAGCTGGGTATACTAACTCATATGTGCAAGCTTAACTAGGGAAGCTGAGGCAAGTGGATCGATCACCAAGGCCTTTCTGGAATATACAGTGATATTCAGAGCATCCTGGGCTGCAGAGTGAGTTTCTGACTCAATGAACTATTAATATATAATATATTATATAATTAATATATATTAAATTTAAAATGTATATATTTATTTTATAATACACATATATGCATACATATATCCGTGACATATATCCATATATATGTGTGTGTATGAGTGTGTGTGTAGATGGATGGATGGATGGATAGATATATAGATAGATAGATAGATAGATAGATAGATAGATAGATAGATAGATAGATAGATAGACCATCCACCACAGAGCCCTATAGCTTTAGTATGACCATCGCCTGTACCTCCATCATATGTTTTTCTTGTTTTAAGTCTATCCAGGAGACTACTGGGGACCTTTTCTTACTGTTGTGTGTCTGGTACCTAATGTAGCACTGTATCACTATTTGATGAAGTAAACTGAAGAAGGGGCCAGGATACTACCAATGGTATGTGACAACAACAGAAGGACCCCTAAAGCAGAATGTAATGTCAAACACCCCAATCTCCCCTCCATTCAGATGTACAGCCAGCATAGGTTCCTTTAAAGAAGCCCAGCATTGTGCAGCTGTCCTGTGGAGAAGGATCAGCGGAAGGAGAGGGCTGAGTGGGAGAGTCGGAGCACAGGAGGAGCTGAGCAGGCGGCCTGCTCCACCCTTCGCCAGTTAAACTCTACAAATCGTGATTTCTAAGCTACGGCACACGCTTGCCTCTTCTGAGACCCTGCACTTGCACTCTGAGACAGGAGCCCAAGAGTATGTTGGAGGCAGGAAACATAACTGAAAGACCAAGGCTGCTGGGTGCTGCCATGAGGCTCCAGAAAGGTCAGCTCATTTCTCAAGCCCTTATCTGCCTTCAGAGCACAAGCAAAGTCCCATGGAGCAAGGCCCTGGAAATGCTGAGGAACAGCAGTGGCCAGGAGAAGCAAGGCCTTGACCTTGGGGAGTTCACCTTCTGTAAGAAGCATGTGATATCATGTATACTTCAATTTTTAGAGGCTCTGGGAGCTGGGATGAGACAGACACAGGCAACATTGTAAAAGGAGCTGAACTTCTGTTAAGTCATGACTTCAGCGGTCTTCTAAAATAATAGAATAATAATAATAGGATTATTAGAATAAAGAATGGATAGGATAATAAAAATATCTAAAAGCCATGTCGATTGGCTGATTATTCAGATTTATAGCTAAGAACGATCAGGCAATTAAGCAGGTAATAGAAAGAGGTAGATACGTAAGGTGGGTGGATGCTCAGATATCTGAGGAGTAATGGACTATGGACAGGTATGATAGGTAGAGAGTAGACAGATAATAGACAGACTTCAGGCCATCCGCGTCTACAGTTCTATCTCTAATTTCTCCCTCTCTCCAACAGCCCATGAGCATTTCTTGTTACTGCCTGGGTCCTGGGTGGGCTCAGACCTATGCACACTATCTAATCTCTTATATCTTTTCTCAAACTTGGCAGTCACTAGACTAGTAGTTTAATATTGATACTTTAATACCAGCCGTCTGATGCATTTCATCCACGGACGTTTGCAGGCTCTGTGCTGAGAGCCATCCCGGCTTTATGTTTGTAGGACATAGCTTTTTTATGTCTATCAACATTCCACGGCCCCGTACTTTCCTGGTTTACACTGTAAGGAACTGGCATCATTTGATGGCTTGAGAGTGAATGTCTCCTCTGACAACTTCAGTGTTTTAAAAGATAACAAGGCAGTGAGAAAAGGGAAGAGAAGGAAAAAAGAAAAGAAAAGGAAAGGCCCAGGTTATCCTCTCTCTCCATTCTTGAACTAATAATGTAATGGTTTGGACACTTTAACAAAACCCTCCTTGGTCTCAGAACCTGTCCACATTGTTAGAGGTGGGGAATTATACATATACACATACACATATGCTCACACACACACACACACACACACACACACACAATTGCCTCCAGCCGTAGGAATCCTTTTGCCTCTGATCTACTGAAACCAGCCTTTTGGTTAACCTCCTTGTTTACTAAAATTCCAAGCCCACAGACTGATTTTCCTTCCTTTGTTTTAGCTCCTGCTTCAGAGGCTAGAGGCACTGTGCTCAAAGATTACCGGCAGCCCTGGGAACTCAGCAGATGCACCCACACAATACCACGTCTCATTCTCTGGGAGGGTGGTGAAGCTGTTTGAATCTGACTTTTACAGATTACCAGTCCAACAATTTCAGAGGAGAGAGAGAGAGAGAGAGAGAGAGAGAGAGAGAGAGAGAGAGAGAGATTCATGATCAGTTAATATCTTAAATAGGCCACCTGCCCTTCTGTTAACCCTGCATTTCTCTACCGGGGACACGGCATAGAATGACATGCTTCAGATTTTGGGAGTCTCAAAGGTGAAAGCAAGTTTGCTATATAGCACCTTCTCTGCTATTGAAGAGAGGTGAGCATCCAGCCTCTCTGGAGTCCTATTGTTCACCAAAGAGTGGAAGCACACAATGGTGTTCTAATAACTGACAGTCTTACTTTATATTGCCTGGAACATAAAATGAAATAAACTTGATGCAGAAGATGCTGTGCTAGTGCAGAAGATGCTGTGCTAGTGCAGGAGATGCTGTGCCAGTGCAGGAGATGCTGTGCCAGTGCAGGAGATGCTGTGCCAGTGCAGGAGATGCTGTGCCAGTGCAGGAGATGCTGTGACAGTGCAGGAGATGCGGTGCCAGTGCAGGAGATGCTGTGACAGTGCAGAAGATGCTGTGCCAGTGCAGGAGATGCTGTGCCAGTGCAGGAGATGCTGTGCCAGTGCAGGAGATGCTGTGCCAGTGCAGGAGATGCTGTGACAGTGCAGGAGATGCGGTGCCAGTGCAGGAGATGCTGTGACAGTGCAGAAGATGCTGTGCCAGTGCAGGAGATGCTGTGCCAGTGGAGGAGATGCTGTGCCAGTGGAGGAGATGCTGTACCAGTGCAGGAGATGCTGTACCAGTGCAGGAGATGCTGTGCCAGTGCAGGAGATGCTGTGCCAGTGCAGGAGATGCTGTGCCAGTGCAGGAGATGCTGTGCCAGTGGAGGAGATGCTGTGCCAGTGGAGGAGATGCTGTGCCAGTGCAGGAGATGCTGTACCAGTGCAGGAGATGCTGTGCCAGTGCAGGAGATGCTGTGCCAGTGCAGGAGATGCTGTGCCAGTGCAGGAGATGCTGTGCCAGTGAAGGAGATGCTGTGACAGTGGAGGAGATGCTGTGCCAGTGAAGGAGATGCTGTACCAATGTGGGAGATGCTGTGCCAGTGCGGGAGATGCTGTGCCAGTGTAGGAGATGCTGTGCCAGTGCAGGAGATGCTGTGCCAGTGCAGGAGATGCTGTGCCAGTGTAGGATATGCTGTGCCAGTGAAGGAGATGCTGTACCAGTGTGGGAGATGCTCTGCCAGTGCGGGAGATGCTGTGCCAGTGCGGGAGATGCTGTGCCAGTGCAGGAGATGCTGTGCCAGTGCAGGAGATGCTGTGCCAGTGCAGGAGATGCTGTGCCAGTGCAGGTGATGCTGTGCCAGTGCAGGAGATGCTGTGCCAGTGCAGAAGATGCTGTGCCAGTGGAGGAGATGCTGTGCCAGTGCAGGAGATGCTGTACCAGTGCAGGAGATGCTGTGCCAGTGCAGGAGATGCTGTGCCAGTGCAGGAGATGCTGTACCAGTGCAGGAGATGCTGTGCCAGTGCAGGAGATACTGTGCCAGTGGAGGAGATGCTATGCCAGTGCAGGAGATGCTGTGCCAGTGCAGGAGATGCTGTGCCAGTGCAGGAGATGCTGTGCCAGTGCAGGAGATGCTGTGCCAGTGCAGGAGATGCTGTGACAGTGGAGGAGATGCTGTGCCAGTGAAGGAGATGCTGTACCAGTGCGGGAGATGCTGTGCCAGTGCGGGAGATGCTGTGCCAGTGTGGGAGATGCTGTGCCAGTGCGGGAGATGCTGTGTCAGTGTAGGAGATGCTGTGCCAGTGTGGGAGATGCTGTGCCAGTGCAGGAGATGCTGTGCCAGTGCAGGAGATGCTGTGCCAGTGTAGGATATGCTGTGCCAGTGAAGGAGATGCTGTACCAGTGCGGGAGATGCTGTGCCAGTGCGGGAGATGCTGTGCCAGTGTGGGAGATGCTGTGCCAGTGCGGGAGATGCTGTGCCAGTGCGGGAGATGCTGTGCCAGTGCAGGAGATGCTGTGCCAGTGCAGGAGATGCTGTGCCAGTGCAGGAGATTCTGTGCCAGTGCAGGAGATGCTGTGCCAGTGCAGGAGATGCTGTGCCAGTGTAGGAGATGCTGTGCCAGTGGAGGAGATGCTGTGCCAGTGCAGGAGATGCTGTGCCAGTGCAGGAGATGCTGTGCCCGTGCAGGTGATTCTGTGCCAGTGCAGGAGCTGTGCCAGTGTAGGAGATGCTATGCCAGTGCAAGAGATGCTGTGCCAGTGCAGGAGATGCTGTGCCAGTGCAGGAGATGCGGTGCCAGTGCAGGAGATGCTGTGCCACTGCGGGAGTTGCTGTGCCAGTGCGGAAGATGCTGTGCCAGTGCAGGAGATGCTGTGCCAGTGCAGGAGATGCGGTGCCAGTGCAGGAGATGCTGTGCCAGTGCAGGAGATGCTGTGCCAGTGCAGGAGATGCTGTGACAGTGCAGGAGATGCGGTGCCAGTGCAGGAGATGCTGTGCCACTGCAGGAGATGCTGTGCCAGTGCAGGAGATGCTGTGCCACTGCAGGAGATGCTGTGCCAATGTGGGAGATGCTGTGCCAGTGCAGGAGATGCTGTGCCAGTGCAGGAGATGCTGTGCTAGTACAGGAGATGCTGTGCCAGTGCAGGAGATGCTGTGCCAATGTGGGAGATGCTGTGCCAGTGCAGGAGATGCTGTGCCAGTGCAAGAGATGCTGTGCCAGTGTGGGAGATGCTGTGCCAGTGCAGGAGATGCTGTGCCACTGCGGGAGATGCTGTGTCAGTGTGGGAGATGCTGTGCCAGTGTGGGAGATGCTGTGCCAGTGCGGGAGATGCTGTGCTAGTGCAGGAGATGCTGTGCTAGTGCAGATGGTTTTCTAGTCCTAATTCAGGAGAGGCTGATCTGGTATCAAAGATGCTGAGGAGGCTGTTAGGAATGAGTAGTTAGGAGACAGGCTAAAATGAGTCACCCCAATGGGCTTTTGTTTGAATAGAAAATTTCTGTTAATTAATTGTTAAGTATTTTTGCCATATGATAAAATTTTTAGGGCTTAAATGTATACATTTTGTGAAACTGTAAAGCCTGGAGGAAGAGGAACAGGAGGAAGCAGAGGAGGAAGAGCAGGAGGAGGAGAGCAGGAGGAGAGGAGAAGAAGAGGAGAAGGAAGAAGAGGAGGAGGAGAAGGAGAGAAGGAAGAGGAGAGGAGGAGTGGAGGAGGAGGAGAGGAGGAGGAGGAGAGGAGGAGGACGTGGCAGAGGAGGCGGCAGAGTAGAAGTCATAGTACATGAGAAGCCTTTTCAGCTGGCACCGTGGGGCGCCAGCCTTCTTTCCTGTACCTTCGAGTGCTGCTTTGTTCTCATATGTGCACTGTTCTTTGTGGTTAGAGCCTGAGAGTCCTGTTCTAAGATCATTGATTAACTCATTTCATTCTTAAACTGTGAATCACTTACCTCCTGCTATTCCCATTTTGAAGAGAAGGCAATGGAGGCTCAAAAGACAGTAAAGAATGTACCAATATCATGCAACAAGAAACTAATGAGCAAGCCTTGCCCATCACACAGCCCTCCTTGTGCCCATCACGCAGCCCGCCTCGTGCCATCACACAGCCAGCCTCACGCCCATCACACAGTCCACCTCGTGCCCATCACACAGCCAGCCTTGTGCCCATCACGAAGCCCACCTTGTGTCCATCACACAGCCAGCCTCATGCCCATCACACAGCATGCCTCAAGCCTCTGGAGCTACACTGCCACCTGTGGGCAACTGCCACGGAACCACACACTACCTCATTTCTAAGCTTGCATGAAGACCCTAGGTAAAGAAGAAAAAATGCTGTTTAAGGACCGATTTCTCTAGGAAACCAAAAGCAAGAGCTACCTGAATCTAACCCCAGACTCAAGGCTGTTAAAGCCCTCTAAGAGGATGCCAGGCCATGGATGGGGTTTGTAATCCATGAGAAATAAGAGAGATATCGCAAGTTTGCCTTCTGCTCCTGAGTGTACCTAACCCTAGTCCTAACCCTAACCCTAACCCTAACCCTAACCCTAGCCCTAGCCCTAGCCCTAACACTAACACTAACACTAACACTAACACTAACACTAACCCTAACCCTAACCCTAACCCTAACCCTAACTCTAACCCTAGCCCTAACCCTAACCCTAACCCTAACCCTAACCCTAACCCTAACCCTAACCCTAACCCTAACCCTAACCACTTATATAACAGATCAATAGCCAGATGAGCCACTTCTTGGCTAGGTGTCTAATTCTACTTGATTCTAAATTAGCCTTCCTTCTCAGTTTACAGATCTAGAGAAAGAAAAAATATATAATATATAATATATATTACATAATATATATTATATAATATGTGACTGTATTCGCTAATGATTCATATATTATATATATGTCTGTGTGCTATGTAGTATGTATATTATATAACTTTATATGTTTATGTTATATATTATATACATGAACATATCTATCTCTCTCTATATATATAGATATCAATATAGATATTGAGATCTTTAGAGAACACAGCCACATAGGTAGCTTCAGCTGGAGAGCAGTCAATTGCCCTTGAGGCCTATGGCTTTGTGGTAGATTCTTCCTTGGATTTGGGACAAGGGCTGTGTGAACACTGGAGACACACATGGCTGATTCAGCAGGTCTGGATGGAATCCTTCCAGCATCTTCACCATAAACTGCTCTGTAGAGTGGCCAAAGCCCAGGAAAGTTCCCTTCCCTTCCTCAAAGGGACTGACTTTCGCTACCAGTCACTCAGAAACTGGTATACACACACACACACACACACACACACACACACACAAAACATACACACACACACACATACACACACACACATACACAAACACTCAGACACACACACATACAAACACACACACACACACACACACACACAATCACTCAGACACACATACAGGTGTACACTTCAACTTTAGCTGTCCAAGTTCCAGGTGCAGGCTTTCTCAATAAAAGCCCGGCAGATGAGTGATATGTTTGCTCAGAATTCCTTGGCTTCGCTCTCAACCCATTTACTACAATTTTTAGCTCTAGTTAGCAACAGAGAGAGCCCTGAGCCCTTGTCTGGTGCTTGTGCACCCACCACACTGTTTATGTTGCATTTTCCCCCAGTTAGCTGACAGTAGCCACTTGATGCTGGGAAGTTTCCATTAGAATAATTGATTTTAAGACACCATCCCCCAATAGCCAATTAAGAGAAGAGCTGACCTTTCAAGAGAGTCCTCCCATTTGTAAAATTTAATCAATCATGGTGATAGAAATTCTTGCAGGACAAAGCGAAACTCAGAATGTTTGGACCATCTGGAAGGTCTTGGGGCCTCTTGAAGTACCTCATGTAGTAGACCAAGTGAGTAGAGCTCCTGGGCTCTACCTGATTCTATTGTAGTCTTTTTGGATCTCAATTCCATCTTCTCCTTCATGAATTCAGAAACAAATATGCATAGGCACACACCCACACACCTACACACACACACACCTACACACACATACATCTACACACACACACACACATACAGGTATACACTTGTGGGCTTCCAGACACACCTAGTCAGGTTCTGTGCTGTAGAAGGTCAGCAGTTTTCAACCATGACCGTTGTCACCTATTAAATGCACTATGGTGTGTCTGACAATATTTATACTGTCATTTTTCTCAGGGATTTTACTCCTGAAGAATTTCATCTCTTTATCCTACCTGACCTGCAAAGAAACCCTGAGTACCCCTCTTGGATCAGTGTAGACAAAGGCTTGCTCCTGAGGGCAGTGAGCAGTCACACAAGCGCCCTTATCTTCTACCCCATCTTTATTTACACTACACCATCTCAACATCAAAGTCCAGAGAATCTTTCTCTAGTCTGGTGTTCGGTAGTTTGCACCACTTCTGCTCCTCTCATAGCCAATACCTGCTCCATGCACACACCTAGTTTGAAAATAGGGGAAGGCTGCACAAGTCTGTATTACCCAGCAGGGCCCCGCCCCATTTAGGGACTAGAAGGGATTTTGGTGTTGAGTGAGCTCTGCCTTTTGCACAGGCTGGCTTGATGTTACTCACAAGGCAAAATGATTTCTGAATACTGCCTATGAGAGCTCTTCTACAACCCCTATGGCCTCCCAAGGAGCCTGCTCTAACCCAGCCACCCCTCCACCCCACCTCACCCCACCCCCAGTGGGAAAGGAAGTCCCAAGGGCCTTAATAGCTGGAGCTGGGAAGTTGTCTTCCACTTCCCAGTGAGTCAAAAATAAAGCAACTGTTGTAGGTTTAGTGCCTTTTCTTTCTTTCTTTTTTTAAGTTCAGGGCAAGAGGGGAAAGACTTAAGAAACCTGATCTTCCCTAAACTCCACCCTGCTCAGAGTAATCAGGTAATATCCATTACACAAAGAAGCGCATGGGTTCCTCAGCCACAATACTGCCCATTGTTTATGCTTTAATTAACTTCTGTTTTACTGATTTATTTTTAAAAAAAAGTAGAAGAAGAAGATGAATTAGCCTTCTGCAAGGGGTTGAGTTATTGCAAGCTGAAACTCCTCATACCTATCTTGGGAACTTCAAAGAGTAGCCAAGTTTGTTTATGTGCAGGAAATCAAATTAGCAAGACCATTACAGTGGCTTCATGGCATTCGTGGTAGGGCTGGTGAAAAAAACAGTAATTGGAAAGTGCTTCTCTGTACCCCCAGCCTGCATCTCAGCCTTTCCAAGCCCTTTCCCAAGCCTAGATGGCTGGCTAGCTAATGATTGAAGGTTTGCAGGGATCTGGCTGTTTTGCCCCCCTCACACACTGAAACCCAAGCCACTTCACAGGGAAGGGTTCAAGTGGCCCAAAGGAAGATGAAGACAAAGGTTAAATTTGGGAGAGGTTTTTTTCCCCCCAATGTTGTGAATGAAGACAATAAACTGGAAAATAAGAAACGCATTTGGATATGTGATGAGAAATGAATTGAAGAATTCAACCAAAACAAATGCTGCTTCTTTCAAAAATAAAATACCACAGCCTGTGGAATATGTGCTGGGGATCTAAAGACTGTCTGACCACAGTTTAGGCAACTCAGAAGGGGAGTGATTATAATTATGCTCAGTGGCAGCACATCCTCTTTCTGCAGTAGCCATACACATAGGGAAAAAATATAGTTATTTTGGACTGCTCCACAGCTCAGAGGGAGCATTTGTGTTGAAGACTTAGAGAAATGATCTGGCAAAAATCACAGACCCTGATTAATAGCTTTGTCCAAAAGTTTGGGTGCATGAAAATGTAATAAAAGGATGTGTTCGTAGGAATCCCCTAATGTAGCCTTTGAAGGAATCAGAGCTAATAAAATAAAACAAAATATGGATCCAATAAAATAATCACAGATTCAAAAGTCTTTAGCTCTTTATGGTCAGAAAATAACTGCATTAAATTCGCCACCGCTCGGCTGCTCACCACCGGCAAGATAATGTCTGTTAAGCTGGTGCCAGAGCCAACCTTTGAGGCATACTTGGAATGATCTAAAACTCTCAGGTGGCAAGCTGTAAAAGGGACTAAACCAGAACAGAAAATAAACCTTCTAAGCACCAAAGCATAAATTACCACACTCTAATCCTGAGTTGTTAAAAGGAACTGCTCCCGGACTCCTCCAAAACAAACCTCTTCCTGTGACATGGAGACACTTAATTCAGAGCCCCAAGTGTCTATAAAGCATGGCCAAAATGTCAGCCATAACAGAAGCACCCAGACTGTAGTCTTCCAGATGATAGAGCCCTTAAAGGCAATAAGCTATAATAGGCTGGTCTCTGTAGTGTTTAGAAGACGTTTAATTGCATCTAGACATCAAGCTATTCCTGAGGTGTCCTGGAGAGTGGCTAAAGAGAAATTCATGAGTAACTTCCCTTCTTTTCCCTTAGGGGTTGTATCAGGAGAATGTTGGAACTGAAGGTAGGGGTGTAGTCTTGGCTACTCTGCACTTAACTGTGCGACCTCAAGTAAATTATACAGAGCTTTTTCACCTATAAAATGGGGATAAAAAAAAAAACCTACCTTCCTCTCAGGGCAGAGAAGAAAAGACATGGAGCTGAAATCCTGCATCCAACCAGGATCCTGTGTTGATGAGAAAAACCTGAATTTCTAAAGGTGTTTGTATCTTGCTACTGAACACCGAAATTTTAAAGCTGATGATATAAAGAATAAAAGAAAGCATTTTCTTAAAGATTGATTTTATTTATTTATGCGTAAGTGTGTCTCAGTGTGTGTGTGTGTGTGTGTGTGTGTGTGTGTGCGCGCGCATGCGTGCACACTTGCCTGGGTAGATATGCACACCTGTGCTTCACAGAGGTCACAGGATCGCCTAGTATTCCTGAGTTGGAATTCTAGGCTTATTTCTGGGTGCTGACACACAAACTCATTGTTCATAACTACTGAGACATTGAACATTCGCAGTTGCATCGATGGAACGGGTTACCTGGAAGGGAAGCTGGGATGTATGGGAAGGCTACAAAAAGAGAGGAGAACGAGATAACACCTGCTATTCAAGGTCTCAAAGTTTAATGAAGAACTCCCAATGTATATAGGCAAGGGAAAAGGCTGGAAGCTTCTCAGCAGAATCAGTTCAGTTGCTCCACAGGTGGCTAGTGTTTCTTAGGAGACTGCAAGTCCTAGAAGAACAATGGGCTTCAGCTTGGTCTGAGCACTCCACCCTAGGTGGAGGGGGTTATGGCTAACACAGGAGTTCACACTCAAAGGCTGGGAGAGGAACTTCACATTGGTGCCACATGTCAAGTTCCTGCCAGGTGGCATGACACCTCAATAAGGCTCTCTACACATAACGACTGAGACATCTTTCTAAACCCAGAAACATTTTGTTTTTAATTAACAACATCACTTGAGTAAATATTTGAGTACCTATCTTACAGTTATTTTATAAAACTAAAAGTTTCAATGTTGAGATTTAAATAGCTATTATGTACTGTGATAAGGATGTGAGACAGGAAATGACCCTTGTGTCAAAGAGCCATATTGTTTATTATTCTTTTGTTAGTATTTGAATAAAATAGAGTCACAGTTTCTCAAGTCATTTTAGAAGAAGCAGATAGGTTTAGAAAGTATGCTTATTGTTGAGACACCAGAAAGAGAATAGATTCCTATCAGATATCCAAAATTCATACTGGGTCTGGAAGCCATCCTTTATAACACCATAAAAGAAAATTGTAGGATCAGGGTGGCTGTGATGGCACAGGACTTTAATCCCAGCACCTGGAGGTAGAGGCAGGCAAATATCTGTGAGTAAATCCTGTCTAGAAAAGCCCCCTAAGCAAAAAAAAGGGGGGGGGAGAAGGAGAAAACAGCTGGAGAGGAGAGTCAGTGATTAAGGACATTTGCTCTCCCGCAGAGAACCACAATCCTGTTCCCAGCACCAACATCTGGCTGCTCAGGACCACCTCTTAGTGCACCTCCAGGGGATTTGACATCCTTTTCTAGCTATCGAGGGTGCCTGCGCACACATGCACATACTCCCACAAGGACACACACAAACATGCACAGGTACATGAACAAATAATAATAGATCTATATAAAAATTAAAACAGGAAGTAGTTGACTCCTATCTGGCCCAGTGAGAAGTGGAGAAAAAAATTGAGACTAAGTACAATCAAGCTAACCACGATTTGGTATGACAGATAAGCCCAGGCCCCGCCCAGTCTCCAACATCAACCTGTTAGGACTGTCCTCATTTAAATGGCAGGATTTGCCCAAAGAGAATTGAACCAATGGAACCCTGCCTCATCCATAGTTCCAGGCAGGCAGCTCTTTTTCCTGCTCTGCCTCTGGTCTTAGGAAGTGTTCGGAGCAAGCTTCTTTCTCTGCTCTGTTCTCACAAATGAACACCTCAGTGTCCCCCAGTCTCCAACCACACAGACTAGGATAAGATTTTAGCACTAACCATTTATTCCTAACTGAAATCACTTGAACTCATTCTGAATAGTTAAAAGGGTAAACATACACTTTTTAAATAAAGCATTAGCCTAGTTAACACAGACTTAGTAAGGCAGACAACTACTTTCAAGATCACTTATTAAATTTAAAAGTAAATAAATAAATTTGCATGCAGGTTGTGACCAATCCCAAAGGAAAGTTTAACTGCATGCTTTAACAAATGATAAAACATAGAGCATGTCCCTGTTTCTAAATAGTACTAAAGTGTTTCTCAGCACACTCACACCTCATTAGCATGCAGAGTGATAGCATGTCCTTTACCATATATATGGGAAGAATGGTCTGACAAGTTTCAGAAATTTGCCCCACTTCATAATGCTCAGTGGATTTTCCAAGTTCAGGGGTGCCAAGTGTTTTGGGTGCTTTTTAAGAATTAAAATTTCTTGGCCAATCGTATCCATTGTATACATACATTGGAACACATCCACCCCCATCCACCCTGTGTTGCACCTCCATCCCACTGTGGTCAACTTCTGATCCTGGCCATAGGTCTCTTTCCTTGTTTGTGACTTGTTTTGTTCTGTAACACGCTGAGTTTAACCAGGGCCATCTGTGTGAGCAGTAAGTATGGAGCTAACCGATGGAGTCTGGTGGCTGTACCACTGGACCCATATCTTTTTTTTTCTGCAACATAATGTATGTGTGTTTGTGTGTGTGTGTGTGTGTGTGTGTGTGTGTATTCGATATATTCTTTACTTACATTTCAAATGATTTCCCCTTTTCTGGCTCCCCACTCCCCGAAAGTCCCATAAGCCCTCTTCCCTCCCCCTGTTCCCCCATCTACTCCTTCCCACTTCCCTGTTCTGGTACTCCCCTATACTGCTGCACTGAGTCTTTCTAGAACCAGGGGCCACTTCTGTGTTCTTCTTGGACATCATTTAATATGTGGATTATGTCTTGGGTATTCAAACTTTCTAGGCTAATATCCACTTATCAGTGAGTGCATACCATGATTAATCTTTTGAGACTGGGTTACCTCACTTAGTATGGTGTTCTCCAGCTCCATCCATTTGTCTAAGAATTTCATGAATTCATTGGTTCTAATGGCTGAATAGTACTCCACTGTGTAAATAAATTTTTTGTATCCATTCCTCCATTGAGGGACACCTGGGTTCTTTCCAGCTTCTGGCTACTACAAATAGGACTGCTATGAACATAGTGGAGCATGTGTCCTTATTGCATGCCGGGAATTCCTCTGGGTATATGCCCAGGAGTGGTATAGCAGGGTCCTCTGGAAGTGTCATGCCCAGATTTCTGAGGAATCGCCAGACTGATTTCCAAAGTGGTTGCGCCATCTTGCAATCCCATTAGCAATGGAGGAGTGTTCCTCTTTCTCCACATCCTTGCCAACACCTGCTGTCTCCTGATTTTTTGACCATAGCCATTCTGACTGGTGTGAGGTGAAATCTTAGGGTTGTTTTGATTTGCATTTCCCTAATGATTAATGATGTTGAACATTTCTTCAGGTGCTTCTCAGCCCTCCAAAGTTCTTCGTGTGAAAATTTTTTGTTTAGCTCTGTACCTCACTTTTTAATGGGGTTATTTGGTTCTTTGGGTTCTACCTTCTTGAGTTCTTTGTATATATTAGATATTAGCCCTCTGTCAGATTTAGGGTTGGTGAAGATCCTTTCCCAATCTGTTGGTTGACGTTTTGTCCTTTTGACAGTGTCCTTTGCCTTACAGAAACTTTGTAGTTTTGTGAGGTCCCATTGTCAATTCTTGATCTTAAAGCATAAGCTATTGGTGTTCTATTCAGAAACTTTTCCCTTGTGCACATGTCCTCAAGGGTCTTCCCCAGTTTCTTTTCTATTAGTTTCAGTGTGTCAGGTTTTATGTGGAGGTCCTTGATCCATTTGGAGTTGAACTTAGTACAAGGAGATAAGAATGGATCGATTCCCATTCTTCTGCAAGCTGACCTCCAATTGAACCAGCACCATTTGTTGAAAAGGCTATCTTTTTTCCACTGGATGTTTTCAGCTCCTTTGTCGAAGATCAAGTGACCATAGGTGTGTGGGTTCATTTCTGGGTCTTCAATCCTATTCCATTGATCCACTTGCCTGACATTGTACCAATACCATGCAGTTTTTATCACTATTACTCTGTAGTAAAGTTTGAGGTCTGGGATACTGAATCCCTCAGAAGTTCTTTTACTGTTGAGAATAGTTTTAGGTATTCCGGGTTTTTTGTTATTCCAGATGAATTTGAGAATTGTTCTTTCTAGCTCTATGAAGAACTGAGTTGGGATTTTGATGGGGATACTTCATGCTGTTTGTGGCTTTTGTGAAGGGTGTCATTTCCCTAATTTCTTTCTCAATCTGCTTATCCTTTGAGTATATAAAGGCTACTTATTTGCTTGAGTTGATTTTGTAGCCAGCCACTTTGCTGAAGTTGTTTATCAGCTGTAGGAGTTCTCTAGTAGAGTTTTTGGGTCACTTAAGTATACTATCATATCATCTGCAAATAGTGATAGTTTGACTTCTTCCGTTCCAATTTGTATCCCTTTGACCTCCTTATGTTGTCTAATTGCTCTAGCTAGGACTTCAAGAACTATATTGAAAAGATATGGAGAGAGGGGGCAGCCTTGTCTAGTCCCTGATTTTAGTGGGATTGCTTCAAGTTTCTCTCCATTTAGTTTGATGTTGGCTACTGGTTTGCTGTATATTGCTTTTACCATATTTAGATATGAGCCTTGAATTCCTGTCCTTTCCAAGACTTTTAGCATGAAAGGATGCTGAATTTTGTCAAATGGACCCATATCTGAAGAGATTCCTCCTCCCTTAAAATCTTCAGTAGCCCATAGTTTCGCAGAGAGGGATGGGTCCCCATGAGTCCCTCTCTGATTTATGACTGGCTTTAGCAGGTCCAGTCTTCTGCAGGCCCACCAAGGCAGCTACAGCAGCTGTAAGTCTATAACTTCCAGAGGGGGTAGCATTTTAGCATTCTTCTCCCTATCTTCCATGTCATACATTCTTTCTCTTCCTGGAGTCACTCATTTATCATCATTTATTTATTTATCTTTGTTGCATTTTCAGCTGTCAACTTTCTTTCTTTTTTTTTTTACTGAATATATTCTTTATTTACATTTCAAGCGTTATTCCCTTTGCTGGTCCTCCCATCCCCCAACTCCCAGCAAAACCCTAACCCATCCTCTCTCCTCCTGCTTCTATGAGGATGATCCCCCACACAACCTACTCCTACCTACACTCCCTCAATTTCCCTATGCTTCTATCGAACCTTTATAAAATCAAGGACCTCTCCTCCCATTGATGCCTGACAAGGCAATCCTCTGCTACATATGCAACCAGAGCTGTGAGTACTCCTTAGTTGGTAGAGTAGTCCCTGGGAGCTCTGGGGAGGAGGGGTAGCTGGTTGGTTGATATTGTTGCTCTTCCTATGAGATTGAAAAGCTCTTTAGGTCCTTCAGTCCTTTCTCTAACTCCTCCATTGGGGACACCATGCTCAGTCCAATGGTTGGCTGCTAGCATATGCCTCTGTATTTATAAGGCTCTAGCAAGGCCTCTCAGGAGGCAGCCATATCAGACTCCTTTCAGCAAGTGTTTCTTAATATCCACAATAGTGTCTGGGTTTGGTGACTGTATCTGGGATGAATCCCCAGGGTGGACAGTCACTGTATGGTCTTTCCTTCAGTCTCTGCTCTACACTTTATCCCATATTTGCTCCTGTGAGTAATTTGTTCCCTTTCTCAGAAGAACCGGAGCACCCACACCTTGGTCTTCCTTCTTCTTGAGCTTCAGGTGGTCTGTGAATTGTATCTTTTTATTCTGAGCTTTGGGGCTAATATCCACTTATCAGTGAGTACATACCAGGCGTGTTCTTTTGTGATTGGGTTACCTCACTCAGGATGATATTTCTAGTTCCATCCATCTGCCTAAGAATTTCATGAATTTGTTGTTTTTAATAGCTGAGTTGTACTCCATTGTGTAAATATACCACATTTTCTGTATCCATTCCTCTGTTGAGGGACATCTGGGTTGTTTCCAGCTTCTAGCTATTATAAATAAGGCTGCTATGAACATACTGGAGCATGTGTCCTTATTACATGTTGGAACATCTTCTGGATATATGTACAGGAGTGGTATAGCTGACTCCTCAGGGAATACTATGTCTAATTTTCCGAGGAACCGCCAAACTGATTTCCAGAGTGGTTGTAATAGCTTGCAATCCCACCAGCAATGGAGGGGAGTTTCTCTTTTTCTACATCCTTGACAACATCTGCTGTCACCTGAGTTTTTGGTCTTAGCCATTCTGACTGGTGTGAGGTGGAATCTCAGGGTTGTTTTGATTTACGCTTCCCTGATAACTAAGGATGTTGAACATTTCTTTAGGTGCTTCTCAGCCATTGGATATTCCTCAGGTGTAAATTCTTTGTTTAGCTCTGTACCCCATTTTTTGCACCTTTTTAAAAATTATTTTTATTCGATATATTTTTATTTACATTTCAAATTATTTCCCCTTTTCTAGGCCCCCACTGCCCGAAAGTCCCATAAGCCCCCTTCCCTTCCCCTGTTCTCCTACCCACCCCTTCCCACTTCCCTGTTCTGGTTTTGCCCTATACTGCTTCACTGAGTCTTTCCAGAACCAGGGGCCACTCCTCCATTCTTCTTGTACCTCATTTGATGTGTGGATTAGGTTTTGGGTATTCCAATTTTCTAGGTTAATATCCACTTATTAGTGAGTACATGCCATGATTGATCTTTTGAAACTGGGTTACCTCACTTAGTATGATGTTCTCCAGCTCCATCCATTTGCCTAAGAATTTCATGAGATCATTGTTTCTAATGGCTGAATAGTACTCCATTGTGTATATATACCACATTTTTTGCATCCACTATTCTGTTGCGGGGTACCTGAGTTCTTTCCAGCTTCTGGCTATTATAAAGAGGGCTGCTAAGAACATAGTGGAGCATGTATCCTTATTACATGCTGGGGAATCCTCTGGGTATATGCCCAGGAGTGGTATATCAGGATCTTCCGGAAGTGACGTGCCCAGTTTTCTGAGGAACCATCAGACTGATTTCCAGAGTGGTTGTACCAATTTGCAACCCTACTAGCAGTCATGGAATGTTCCTCTTTCTCCACATCCTCACCAACACCTGCTGTCTCCTGAATTTTTAATCTTAATTGAAGCTTTGGACCAATTGGATTTGACTGATATTTATAGAACATTTCACCCTAAAGCAAAGGAATATACCTTTTTCTCAGCACCTCATATTACCTTCTCCAAAATTGACCATAATAAAAAAAAAAATTCTTGCCAACTGAATCCAAGAACACATCAAAACGATCATCCACCATGATCAAGTAGGCTTTATCCCAGGGATGCAGGGTTGGTTCAATATATGGAAATCCATCAATGCAATCCACTACATAAACAAACTCAAAGACAAAAATCACATGGTCATTTCATTGGATGCTGAAAAAGCATTTGACAAAATTCAGCATCCTTTCATGCTTAAAGTCTTGGAAAGAACAGGAATTCAAGTCCATAGTAAAAGCAATATACAGCAAAGCGGTAGCCAGCATCAAACTAAATGGAGAGAAACTTGAAGCAATCCCACTAAAATCAGGGACTAGACAGGGCTGCCCCCTTTCTCCTTATCTTTTCAATATTGTACTTGAGGTCCTAGCTCGGGCAATTCGACAACATAAGGAGGTCAAAGGGATACAAATTAGAAAGGAAGAAGTCAAACTATCTGCACCCCATTTTTAAAAGGGTTATTTGATTCTCTGGAGTCTGACTTCTTGAGTTCTTTGTATATATTGGATATTAGCTCTCTATCAGATATAGGATTGGTAAAGATCTTTCCCTATCTGTTGGTTGCCATTTTGTCCTATTGATAGTGTCCTTTGCCTTACAGAAGGTTTGCAGTTTTATGAGGTCCCATTTGTCAATTCTTGAACTTAGCGCATAAGTTATTGGTGTTCTGTTCAGGAAATTTTCCCCTGTGCCCATGTGTTCGAGGCTTTCATCCCACTTTCTCCTCTATAAGCTTTAATGTATCTGGTTTTACATGGAGGTCCTTGATCCACTTGAACTTGAGCTTTGTACAAGGAGATAAGAATGGGTCAATTTGTATTTTTCTACATGCTGACCACCAGTTGACCATTTGTTAAAAATGCTTTTTTTCCACTGGATGTTTTTAGCTCCTTTGTCAAAAATCAAGTTAGCTCCTTTGTCAAAAATCAAGTGACCATAGATGTGCAGGTTCATTTCTGGGTCTTCAATTCTATTCCATTGATCTTCCTGCCTGTCTCTGTACCAATACCATATGGTTTTTATCACTATTGCTCTGTAGTAGAGCTTGAGGTCAGGGATGGTGATTTCCCCCAGAAGTTCTTTTATTGTGGAGAAAAATTTTCACTATCCTGGGTTTTTTTTGTTATTCCAAATGAATTTTAAGATTGCTCTTTCTAGCTCTATGGAGAAATGATTTGGAATTTTGATGGGGATTGCATTGAATCTGTAGATTGCTTTTGACTAGATGGCCATTTTTACTACATTAATCCTGCCAATCTGTGAGCATGGGAGATCTATTCATCTTCTGAGGTCTTCTTCAATTTCTTTCTTCAGAGGCTTGAAGTTCTTGTCATACATATCTTTCACTTGCTTGGTTAGAGTCACACCAAGGTATGTAATATTATTTGTGACTATTGTAAAGGGTGTCATTTCCCTAATTTCTTTCTCAGCCTCTTTATCCTTTGAGTAGAGGAAGGCTACTGATTTGTTTGACTTAATTTTATATCCAGCCATTTTGCTGAAGTTGTTTATCAGCTTTAGGAGTTCTCTGGTGGAATTTTTGGGGTCACTTAATTATGTGATCACATCATCTACAAATAGTGATATTTGGACTTCTTCCTTTCCAATTTGTATCCCTTTGACTTCCTTTTGTTGTCTAATTGCTCTAGCTAGAACTTCAAATACTATATTGAATACATATGGAGACAGCTGGCAGCCTTGTCTGGTCCCAGATTTTAGTGGGATTGCTTCAATTTTCTCTCAACTCTTAAATAGAGGAAATTGAAGCCATTTGATTTCTTATTGAGAACTTATTATATCTTTCAACTTTTCCTGCATTAGTCAATAAGAGCTTTCTCACAAGCATCTCATACCAAATGAATTGGTCACATATAAAACACCTAGAATAATTCACATCTTGTTTCCATTACCACCACTTAAATTATGCACCCTTCCCCCACCCATCCCCCCACCTCGAGTTAATACAAAGTTTATCCAGGATGGGTTTGTCTGTTGTTTTGTTTTGTATTTTATCTCAAAGGATTTGTGTACACGGGAAATAGTCCCTAGACAAGACAAAGATGCCAGGAAAGGATCCTAGCTGGAAGGCACATGTCCATGGAGAGCCGCAGGCCAGCACTGAGACCCTGAGTATGCTTATTAAAAGCAGAGCAAAGGATTCAGACCAAGAGCAGGCAGGTTCCAGAGCTGGGTTTGTCTGTTGTTTTGTTTTGTATTTTATCTCAAAGGATTTGTGTACACGGGAAATAGTCCCTAGACAAGACAAAGATGCCAGGAAAGGATCCTAGCTGGAAGGCACATGTCCATGGAGAGCCGCAGGCCAGCACTAAGACCCTGAGTATGCTTATTAAAAGCAGAGCAAAGGATTCAGACCAAGAGCAGGCAGGTTCCAGAGCTGGGCCTTCTGCTGAACTAAGAACTATGTGTTCTTAGCTAGGTATAGCTATGTGTTGCTCTAATGCACACATACATAAACAACCTATAGAGAGAAAGCTTTACTTCAGATCATGGTTACAAAGGTTTAGTCTGAGACCATTGACTCCACTGGTCTGGCACCCATTTGAAGAACTTGTACCAGTAAAGCTTCTCGGTTCACAAGGGCACAGGAAACAGAAAGTGGAAGAAACAAAGATCCCACAATCCCCTCCAATAGCATGAGCCCAATGATCTGTAGACTTTCCATAGGCCCTGGCAACGTTTCCACCACCTCCTAGTAGTCCAAACAGAAGAGCCAAGACTAATACATATGGGCCTTTAGGGGACATTCCATATCCAAGATATAGCATGTACTCTGAAAGACAGTTTTGTTTTTGTTTTGGTTTGGGTTTTTTGTTTTTGTTTTTGTTTTTTGTTTTTTGTTTTTTGTTTTGTTTTGTTTTGTTTTGTTTTGGATTTGTTTCTTTTCGAGACAGGGTTTCTCTGTATAGCCCTGACTGTCCTGGAGCTCACTCTGTAGACCAGGCTGGCCTCAAACTCAGAAATCCACCTGCCTCTGCTTCCCAAGTGCTGGAATTAAAGGTGTGTGCCACCACTGCCTGGCTGAAAGACAGTTCTCAAACAGAAGAAATACACATAAATTGGGTATGCTTTATGCACGCAACCCAGAGAATAGAGGCATAAACAGTGACCTTGCAAACCTCTGGTATCATGGGACTATTGAACAGTGTTTAGTTTCCATCTGACAGTGATTCTTCATGAACTCAGCTACTGTTAGAAAGTGACTCTTGTGATTAGAAAGTAAATGAGAACAAAGAAACATAATCCTCCTAGAAAACACTGACAGCTAGTGCTCACCGCAGACAGAGTGCAGACCCAGACAACCCTCTGGGACTGCCATCTGCCTGTACAGAGTTGGCATTAGGCATTTACTTACATGTGTGAGAGGGAAGACCAATTTTCACAAGTAAACTATTGATAAAGGTATGAAATCCGAGGGAGCTTGAAAAAATTGAAGAGCATCTCCAAGGACTGGTAACAGCTTTGAAACAAAACAGAAATGCTTCTTCAGTGTGTGTGTGGGGAAACAAAAGCTTATGCAGCTATCAGAACACCCAAGAAGCTTAGCCTTTATCAAGTCAGAAGGCTTAATTCCTTAACTAAACTTGACTAAGGGGTTTGCAACTTGTTTTGTGAGCCCAAATAAATTAACATTAATATGTAAACCTTCTAGGAACACCCACAAACATAACTATGCTAGCATTTTTTTCCTTGACAAGATTTAATTCTCTGATGTGAATTCATCAACAACACCTTGTAAAACACTTCAACCAGTTATTATTACAGATAGAAACTTAAACTATTCCAATCAAGATGTATCAAAATCAGATCAATAAATCCAGAGGCTATGGCAAGACTTGCATGCATGATATTTAGTTGTTTTTCTATTCTGTGGACCTATTTATATGGATGCATGCACTGATGGATGGATGGATGGATGGATGGGTGGATGGATGGATGGATGGGTGGGTGGGTGGGTGGGTGGGTGGGTGGTGGATTGTAATGGGTGAGTGGGTGAGTGAATATGTGGATGGGTGGCCTGCTTGGTAGGTATGCTGATGGATAGAGAGAAAAAGGATAAGTAGATAAGTAAGAAAGGCAGATCAGAGGAAAAAAGAGAGAAAGAAGGCTGGGTGGGGCACACAAGAGCCAACTTTGCCTATAAAGCCTTATCTGTTTCTCAGCTTTTCTTTAATTCCTATGTATATACTTAATGTATGCATGATTGACTCTCTTTCCTTCTTATTGATATCAACCTAAAATCTCGATGACTGGACCAGATTCTTAAACAGCCACCAAACCCAGACACTGTTGTGAATGCCCACAAGCATTTGCTGACAGGAACTTGATATAGCTGTCTCCTGAGAGACTCTGCCAGACAAATACAGAGGTGGATGCTCTCAGCCAACCATTGGACTGAGCACAAGGGCCCTAATGGAAGAACTAGATAAAGGACTGAAGGAGCTAAAGGAGCTTTCAGCCCCATAGGAGGAACAAAAATATGAACCAACCAGTATCCCCAGAGCTGCCAGGGACTAAACCACCATCCAAAGGTACACATGGAGGGACCCATGGCCACAGCTGCATATGTAGCATAGGATGACTTTGTACATCAAAGGGAGGAGAGGCCCTTGGCCCTGAGAAGGCTCGGTGCCTCAGTATAGGGGAATGCCAGAACAGGGAAGCAGGAGTTGATAGGTTGTTGAGCAGGGGGAGGGGGAATGGGATAGGGGTTTTGGGAGGGGAAATCAGGAAAGGGGATGACATTTAAAATGTAAATAAAGAAACTATCTAATAAAAAGTGAAAAATAAATAAATTCTGACCCATAAAGGTGCCAATACAACACTGTATACACCTGCCTCTAGAGGTGTTCCAGGTGTGGCTGCTATGTCACTTGTGTGCCAGTAGGTGACAGAGAGGAAAGAGGTTAGGTCTAAGCTCAGTGTTCTGACCTGTGAACGTCTGAATGATTAGTATCCTAATACTCCCTTAAAATAGAAAGCCTCAGACAATAACGAGGCCAGAGCCAAGGGTCCCAGATAGGGAGCTAGTCTGAGATGACCACCAGTATGATGCTGTGCAAGCTTCCATTGGCTTCCAGGGCAGGGAGCCAGCCAGAGATTAGAACTCCACCTGGGACTGCAGGTCCTGGGCAGGAGTAAGCCAAGACAGATGACTTTCACAAGGGGCCACTCAGGCAGGTGAGGAACAAGCCCCATGAGACTGGCACCATAGGGCCTGGATAGGGAGCTAGCCTAAGATGACCACCAGTGCTGCATTCTACTGGTCTGTGGCAGGGTGTAGGGCAGAACATGCCTGAAATAACTGCTACCAAGTGCCACAATGCAGAAGTGGGTAGATTGGAGACCTGGCCCTGGGGTCATGGGAGCAGGAGAGCTGTCCCTGCCCCTCATCAGCAGTAGCACTCAGAGGACCAGGCCCTGCATCCTACCTGAACAGCACAATACCTGGGTATAGTACTCCTGAAAGAACTCTAGACAATCAAAGACCCCAGGCATCATTAAGAAAAACTAGTAAGTGGTGGAGAAATGGAAGAGAAAGAGAAACAGAAGGAGGTGGGTACATGAAGAGAGGCAGAACTGGAGACTCGAGGTAGTGAGGAACAACCTAATGTGAATAGCTTGGTGATGCCACCTGGGACCATGGTGGGTCCTGTCCTGTGCTGCCACTGGGGACTATGTCTGGTCTAGCTGCTGCCCTACCAACGTGGAAGAAGGTGACATACCCTCCTCTTCCCTCCCCTGTTGCCAACTGGGGCAAGTGGGAGACCTGGCCCTGGGGTCATGAGAGCAGGAGAGCTATCCCTACCCCTTACCAGAAG
The DNA here is from genome assembly GCF_947179515.1 of Apodemus sylvaticus. Taxonomy (NCBI): domain Eukaryota; kingdom Metazoa; phylum Chordata; class Mammalia; order Rodentia; family Muridae; genus Apodemus; species Apodemus sylvaticus. The sequence goes on from NC_067479.1 coordinate 68,881,027, forward strand.
CAGGACTCAGGAGATCAGGCCCTGCATTGTACCTGGGCAGCACACTAGAACTGATCCTAGTAGCAGGCTGATCAAAGTGAGCAGGTCTCAAGGGCATGAGTGTGGGGCCCTGCCACTTGTCTCCTGTGTGGTAACATGGGCAAGGAAGAGATAACGCCTCCCTCTCACCCCTAGTCACCTATGACATTCAGGAGAGCTGGCCCTGAGCTCATCAGAGCAGGAGAGCCGGCGCTGCTCCTCACCTACTGCAGCAATCTGGAGAGTAGGACCTGTATGGCATAGTACAGCTCGCCATGGATGTGCGTGTTCTTCATGAGCTAGTCCAAGCATGTGAGAGCAAAAGAGCCAGCAGGCTGGTCAGCTCAGACGCCTCTCAGGCACAGATCCAGGGCTTTGAATTGGCTCACCCCAACATCTGCCCCATCATTTAACTGCTGGAGTACACGAAGGAGCAAATACAACAGATCCCAATCTACAGTATCTCCACGACACAAGGCAACAACAGGGTATCTAAGAAGACTCCCAGTGATGCTCTAGTATTGATATAGTAGAAGCCAGAGGACTTATACTAGATCTTCAAGATTGCAATGAACATTTGCAAGCAAAAAAGTATAGACAAAAGTGTACACTATGGGACACAGTACAACACACTACAGCTTCCACAACAAGATTTTTTTTCTCTATTTGGGGGAGGGGGTTGCAAAGGTGGAGAGCAGGTACAAGGGTAGGGCGAGATAAGTGGGATTAGGGTGCATGATATGAAATTCATAAAGAACCAATAACAAGTTTTTAAAAACCCTGCATGCAGGTAATATTTTTTAGTGAGGGCTTGATGGAAGATCTCTTTTATAGTAATGAAGCCATGGAGAAATAATTTGACACCAGATTTTGATACCAAGGGCAGGAAGGAAGTGATGACATTTTACTACTTCGAAGCAGGGTTGCTGGTAAAATAAATAGAGAATAAATAGAGAAACAAATCTGTACTCTTTACCCAGAATACACAGACCAGGACTCCCCTCCATAATCCTCTGAGCAACCCCTCTTGGAATAAAATCATATAAAACAAGAAATACTGTCAACCTAAGTAATAAGAGATACACTTGAAGTGTTCCCAGACCTAAGTACTTTGGAGAGCTGAGGTTACATTTGTTACAAAGGATCCTCTTCTTAATGCATCATCATAGCCTTAGTAATGAGCCAAGGTCTTTGGATAAGTCTCCACTGAATACCTAAGCTCTGCTATACAGGGTTTGCCTGAACTTTTTTTTGTTGTTTTTTTAATATATCACTTGCACCAATTTTATCAAAATCACAGAGGTTTTCAGGTGGTGGTTCATCACAATGAAGTCTGAAAGCAATACAGGTCTGTGTGTGAAGCCTGAGCTTACAAAAGGCTATATTATGGGTGGAAAGAAGCCCTCCTTCCCAAGTGGGACTCCTCTGGAGTACAAGGTCTTTCACTCCCAGTGGGCGGCTCTGTCTATCCCTAAAGTTTCACAGTGACTTCATTGACATTGAAGGTCACCTCTACCTGTTATCACATCCCAAGATGGTGCATGCTCCAGGCATGTAAGCTACTGATCTTTGTACATGGGAGGGGCAGGGCAATGTCCTGAAACTCAATTGAGACTGTGGCTGAAGTCAGGGCCGTGCTAAGGAAGGAGAAAGGGGGAAGCTGCTACTAATCAAAGCCTAAGACGGAAAGCCACACCTGGACGACGAGTCCTAAAGTGACAAGGATCCTAGCTAAGTGGGGTGGACTCTGATCAGAGGGTTACCTTTGTCTAAAAGTTGTTTTAGGTTTCCTCTTAACATTCCTGCTCTCCATCTTCACTTGTCTCTCCAATGTGTCCTTCAGTGCATGCATCCCTTACATTTTAATTTATCTGTTTGTCTCATTATTTGTTCCTCGCCTTAAACAAAACAAAGATCTCTAAAAGAATAAGTTTACCTTAAGGAATGTATCTATATCAATTAATAAATATTTAAAGCAGAGATCCCATAAGTGCTTCCCCCCCACCCCGCCCCCGTTCCCGGATACTCATGTTCTATATTCAACAGACTTTTGACTTGCATGCATGTGCATGCTAATAAAGAGTAACAGGTTCAGAAAACAATCAAAAGATATATTCTTTATGGATGTGTGCATTTCACTGAGAATTCAGTTGAGAGATATTAGAAATGCAGAATCAAATCAGGGCTTCTACCTCAACCTGGTGGGAAGAGCATCCACATGTTAACCACATGTGTTATGGTGATACTACGGTGGTACACGTGTGTTAAAATCTGACATATTCCATTCCACTGTGCATGGCAGGACTCGGAACTTGGGGATCTCTATTTACTTCCTAGGAAGCCGCTCCACTGTTGCTCCTGTAGTGCCTGTAGTGTTCTCCTTGGCTGGTGCTAATTTCCATAACCCACACGCTCTTCTTCCCTCCCACCACCACTCAGAACGTGCCAGGATCTAATGACTGCAACTACAGGGAAGTGGGTGTCTCTTGTAATGTTCAGAAAGGCTTTCCAAAGCTCACGAGCTCCCTGCATCCTCTACAAACCTCACGTTCAGAAAAGAAGAAAACTAAAAATGCTTGATCTTAAGCAATCTCTGAAGGCTAAGTTTGTTTGCTAGCCTCTGGCTCTACTTGCAGGTGGTGGTGCCTCATGGAAGTGGGATGGGCCGGAAGGAAGTTAGGCCTTGTGCCCTTAGACTGGACACAGACCCACTCCTTCTCTTTTCTTCCTGCTAGTTGCTGCCTGCCTGCAGCTACCTCAGTGGTGGCCCCACCCACAGAGGACTGGGCCCTCCCCTGTCAATCACTAATTAAGAAAATGTCCCACAGGTTTTCCCTGAGCCTAATTTTATGGAGGCATTTTCTCAACCAAGGCTCTCTCTTCTCAGATGGCTCTGTATCTCCTCCCAGTTGTTATTTTACCCATACGCATTCCCACTCCACAGACCATGTCCCCACCTCCATCATTTAATAGGAAAGTTGTTTTGGTGGCCATTTTGAACCCATCCTTAATGAACACCTTCGCCTCAGACTAAGGGAAGGCTCCTCAGCTGCCTGTCAGGTTTTCAGTCTTGTTCATTAATTCCTAGTCCACAGAATTAGCTTATTTTGGAAGGTGAGAAAATGCCTGGCACTCTCAGTCATTACTAAGAATGAATTCTTTTTAGTCCTTAATCCCAAAGCCCCAGTGACCAGTTCCAACTGCACTTGCTAATGAATGTGCACACTAAGATAAGACCCAGCCCTCATAGCCTGTCTATGAGAAGGATGCTATTTTTGAAATGCCTCTTTTCCCTTCAGTGCTTCCTGTAATTCCTTTCATGTTAATGGGTGTGAGTCTGCAGAAAACCCTATCCTACTAGGAACACAGTCATTCAGAGAGTTTGGAGAAGGATAAATAAGGCTCAGATCCTCCCATGATATGGACAGGGCTTCAACTGTAACCTCTAAAACACACATGACTTTTTTTGTATGAGTCACAGGGACAATGAGGAAGACAGACTCCACAAATTAGTCTTCACAATGGCATTATTTGAACCATTTTAATAGACATATTTACAATTCACTTATAAACATATGTAATTATCAAATGCATAACTAGAGAATTGGTTGATTGCACCTGTTTTCAACCTTGCAATTCTTTTCACAGTAAAGTGAAATCTCTTGCTTGAATGATAAGACCTAGAAATGTGTTTTCACTCTACAAGCCTTTAAAAAACTTAATGGGATTTTTTTCTTTCCTATATATAATAAAGTACATTTTATGACCATTTTCATGCAAATTATCTGTATAAAAAGTGCCAGCATTTAAACACTTTGTCTGTACATATGTCTCTGGACAGAGATGAAAAATATGGGGCCTTAAGATGTTTGCCATTCTAACATGCTTTGATGTGGAGGGCAGGGTTGAGACAGAGTCTGGGAGAAGCATTTTCCAGAAGGTATTGCATATAAAGTGTGTGTGTGTCTGTGTGTGTGTGTGTGTTCTCATTATAATGGGGGGTTATAGTCATGACTAAATGTATAAATTAGTGAATTTTAAAGTCTTATAGTATTATCAACATAAGGCAGTCAAAATGGAGATGACTCTTGAGATTAATTAAAAAGAATCAATTATTTCAGGAAGTATAAAAAATATGTGTAAGTTGGAAAGAGACCCATTTGGAAGCAGACAAGATGTAGCGAGGGTGGCTTTCTTTAGCAGTCTTCAGAAGCAGGGAATACTGCAGAGAAAGGCTGTAGCTTGCAGGAAACAAGGATGTTAAAACTTTGAGAGAACTTCTTTGAGGAAAACTGCCTTAAAGCCTGCTCTGGTGTACTATAAAATGGCCCGAGAAACACCTCACCTGAATACCTCTGTTGTATCAGAGGTGTGTATGGAACAGTTGGGCCTGGGTCTAGCAGGCTGCACCATTGAGGGTGTGTATTCACCAGAGGCTGGTGAGAGGATGCTTTCAACACGCCCAAGAGCAGCTCTGCCATCTCCATCATCAGCCAACTGATGATATTATTTAGGGATAGATAGTCATATGATTCATACATTCATTTGTGTATGTACTTCTAAGCTGGTCCCTCTCTTAGCTTGTGAATAGAGTAGCAATATATGTAGCAATATGTGTGGATGTGAGGGTTATATGGTTTTTGTTTTTATTTTAGTATATCCCTAGGAGTGGATATATACACTAGGAGGATCATATACAAATTCTATTTGTAATTCAATAAAATATCTCCCCACTGGTTTCTATAGTAGTTTCACCAATGTAGATATTCTTTTAGTACCAACTTAGAGCAAGCTCAGTTTGAATATCTTTTTGACAGCATCTATCACATCAACCAAACCCTCTTGGCTTTCCATGACTTTGTAAGGAAGCTGTTTCCAGCTCTTTGAGCAAGTCAATTTCACCAAGAACATGAGGCCCAGCATGATGCATGAGGCTGTGCACACAGTCCTGAAGAAGTGTCAAGATGTGTTCTGAAAGATTTACATAAAAAGCTCAGTGGACCATACTCACAGCCTATGAGGCAGGTGCATACAATTACAAGGCTTCATTTAGAGATGGAGGAACTGAGGCATTTATGATGATTCTTTGTTTTTAACATTTTTCTCAAGGCCATGATTGTATGTTTTTTACTGCTATAACAAAATACTTGAGGCTGAGTACTTTATAAAGAAAAAAAGTTTATTCACAGATTTGTAGTTTTAGGAGCACAGCCCTAGCATCAGCTTGGTTTTAGTGAGGGCCCCATGACAGCTGATGGTATGTAGTGAGAGTCCATGATGAAGAGAGATGATCACAGGACAAAAGTAGAGGTTGAAGATTGGAAAGGAACCAGGCTCACTCTCTTATAATATTATCCTTCCAGAAAATTAATCCATTCAAAGATCAGCATTAGTCCACTTGGAGGGTGGGTTCTACATTCAATTCTACTTTAGTGAGAGTCTCAAATTCTTATAGTTATTTCACATCTCAACAGCCCTGCACTGACGACTAAACTCCCAGAACATAAGAATTTAGGGAACATACCTAATATTCATATCCAAATGTTCCAAAATAAAACAACTGGGTGGAGATCCAAATCATGTGGTGCTATCTGACAGGTACTGACTACCATGAGCCTCCTGACCCCAGAATATCGTCACTCATCCCTTTATGTGTACTTTAAGGGACTGTATAGTCATATCACATCCTGGAAAGAAAAAAAATGGCATGGAAAGAGGGGGGAAATGAGAATGAAGTCAAGAGGAGAAAAAGGAGAAAGAGTAAGAGAGGGAAAAGAAAGAAAGAGGAGGAAGAAACAATGGGACAAATTGTTCATTGTTTGTCACCTCTGGAACTTTGACCGCAGCAATTTACCCCAGAACCTTAGTTGTCTTATTGCCAATATGAAGATGGGCTCCATACTTTAGGCAGCTATTAAAAGGGAACAAGAATTACCATCTACTGAAAGAATAAGCTCCTGTGACGAGGGTTGAGTAAGCCACTGCTCTGTGAGTATAGCAGGATGCCATTGGATTGACCTTATTGATAAGTTCATTTAGCAGAAAATAATGGAGGCATTTTTTCCTTTGACCAATCCACTCTCAGGCTCTTGGCCACTTTGGTAACGTCAGGTGTGGGTTCCATTTTATGGACTAGGCCTTAAATCAAGTTTAAAAATTAGATCGTTTCTCCAAAAACATGTGTGCTACTATATTGAACCATTATATCTCACAGACAGTTTCTGCTGTAAGTCTGAGTGTTTGCCAGTGGGTGATATTGATGACTACCTTTTCCTCTGGTAGCATGTATTGTACAGTCTAGCACCAAGAATAGTAGTCAGTAGGGGTAAATCTTCTAGTTGGGTACCAGCTCAGTTTCTCCATGCTCAATAGGGCATGTTCAATGGAATCTTCAGCAATAGGGCTTTTCCACCAGGCTATGTAGGACAACAGCCTTGGCACTATCTTGTAATGTTTGAGGGATAGAGAGAATAGTTTTGGCCAATGGCCCAAAGGAGATATAACCTATTTCTGGCACTGGAGGCTTCAGTTTGGTGGTATAAGATGTCTAGGTGGGGCATTCTCCCCCTACTATATAGTGACTCCATTTAAATTCCTTTTATTTAAGGAAGATTTTGCAGTAGTAGATCCCCATATGGTTTTGAAATAGTCTTTAGTGTTAGTTGTTCTTCATATTCTCTTCCTTTCTCTGCCCTTTTATTCCCTTCCCTAGATAATCTTCAAAATCTAGTTTGCTCTTAATATCTTTATAACACTATATTTTATTTACCCTTTCTTAGAAGTCCTCTCTAATCCCTTGTCGCCTTACTAACTACCTGACCTCTAGGGCTATTTGAATAAAAAAATCACATATCTAAAGCTGTCAAAGATCCACATAAAAGACAAATATGTGATGTTTGTGTTTCTCATTTTGAGTTACTTCACTCAAGATGATTGTTTCTAGATCTATCCATTTACCTGCAAATTTCATAATTTCACTTTTAAACAACTAAGTAATATTACTATGTGAATGTACCACAGCTTTGTTATCTATTCATCAGCTGATGGACATCTAGGTTGTTTCAAGTTTATGAGTGGTATATAGAGAGCAGCACTGAACATGGATGGCTACTGTCTGCAGTAGGACATAGAGGCCTTTGAGTGTATGCCCAAGAGTGGTCTAGCTGGATCTTGAAGTAGATCTCCACCCAGCTTTCTGAGGAGCAGCTACACTGATTTCTACAGTGGAAGCACACATTTGTACTCCTACCAACAATGGATGAGGGTTCCCCTTCTCTACATTCTTGTCAGGATGAACTATCATTTGTTTTATTAACATGGACCATCCTGACTCAGGTAAGAGGAAATCTCAAAGTTGTTTTAATTTGTATTTCCCTAGTGCCCAAAGATGTTGAGCATTTCTTTAAATGTTTCTCAGCCATTTGTGTTTCATCTTTTGAGAACTTTTGAAAACTCCATGTTTTATTGGGTTGTTTTCTCAACAAGCAGTTTTTTTTTCTGTACTTTGTATATTCTAGATACTAACCTGCCAGGTGTATAATTTATGGAGATGTTTCCCATTTTGCAGGCCACTAGTTTGCTTGAGCAATGCTGTCCTTTGCTGTACAGAAATGTTTGGCTTCTTGAGGTACTACTCATTGATTGTCTGTCTTTTTTTTTAATTTATTGATATATTTATTTACATTTCAAATGATTTCCCCTTTTCTGGACCCCTACTCCCCGAAAGTCCCATCAGTCCCCTTCCCTCCCCCTGTTTTCCCACCCAACCCTTCCCACGTCCCTGTTCTAATTTTGTTCTATACTGCTTCACTGAGTCTTTCCAGAACAAGGGGCCACTCCTCCTTTCTTCTTGTACCTCATTTGATGTGTGGATTATGTTTTGGGTATTCCAGTTTTCTAGGTTAATATCCACTTATTAGTGAGTGCATACCATGATTCATCTTTTGAGTCTGGGTTACCTCACTTAATATGATGTTCTCCAGCTCCATACATTTGCCTAAGAATTTCATGAATTCATTGTTTCTAATGGCTGAATAGTACTCCGTTGTGTATATATACCACATATTTTGCATCCACTCTTCTGTTGAGGGATACCTGGGTTCTTTCCAGCATCTGGCAATTATAAATGGGGCTGCTATGAACATAGTAGAGCATGTATCCTTATTACATGCTGGGAAATCTTTTGGGTATATGCCCAGGAGTGGTATAGCAGGATCTTCTGGAAGTGAGGTGCCCAGTGTTCTGAGGAACCGCCAGACTGATTTCCAGAGTGGTTGTACCAATTTGCAACCCCACCAGCAGTGGAGGAGTGTTCCTCTTTCTCCACACCCTCTCCAACACCTGCTGTCTCCTGAATTTTTAATCTTAGCCATTCTGACTGGTGTAAGGTAAAATCTCAGGGTTGTTTTGATTTGCATTTCCCTAATGACTAATGAAGTTGAGCATTTTTTAAGATGTTTCTCTGCCATCTGAAATTCTTCAGGTGAGAATATTTTGTTTAACTCTGTACCCCATTTTTTAATAGGGTTGTTTGGTTTGCTGGAGTCTAACTTCTTGAGTTCTTTATATATATTGGATATTATCCCTCTATCTGATGTAGGATTGGTGAAGATCTTTTCCCAATTTGTTGGTTGCCGATATGTCCTTTTGATGGTGTCCTTAGCCTTAAAGAAACTTTGTAATTTTATGAGGTCACATTTTTCAATTCTTGATCTTAGAGCATATGCTATTGGTGTTCTGTTCAGAAACTTTCTCCCTGTACCGATGTCCTCAAGGGTCTTCCCCAGTTTCTTTTCTATTAGCTTCAGAGTATCTGGCTTTATGTGGAGATCCTTGATCCATTTGGATTTGAGCTTAGTACAAGGAGACAAGGATGGATCAATTCGCATTCTTCTGCATGCTGACCTCCAGTTGAACCAGCACCATTTGTTGAAAAGGCTATCTTTTTTCCATTGGATGTTTTCAGCCTCTTTGTCAAGGATCAAGTGCCCATAGGTGTGTGGGTTTATTTCTGGATCTTCAATCCTGTTCCATTGATCTGCCTGCCTGTCACTGTACCAATACCATGCAGTTTTTAACACTATTGCGCTGTAGTATTGCTTGAGGTCAGGGATACTGATTCCCCCAGACTTTCTTTTGTTGCTGAGAATAGTTTTAGCTATCCTGGGTTTTTTGTTATTCTAGATGAATTTGATAATTGCTCTTTCTAACTCTGTGAAGAATTGAGTTGGGATTTTGATGGGTATTGCATTGAATCTATATATTGCTTTTGGCAAAATGGCCATTTTAACTATATTGATCCTGCCGATCCATAAGCATGGGAGGTTTTCCCATTTTTTGAGGTCTTCTTCCATTTCCTTCTTCAGAGTCTTGAAGTTCTTGTCATACAGATCTTTCACTTGTTTGGTAAGAGTCACCCCAAGATACTTTTTACTGTTTGTGGCTATTGTGAAGGGGGTCATTTCCCTAATTTCTTTTTCAGCCTGCTTATCCTTTGAGTATAGGAAGGCCACTGATTTGCTTGAGTTGATTTTATAACCTGCCACTTTGCTGAAGTTGTTTACCAGCTGTAGGAGTTCCCTAGTGGAGTTTTTTGGGTCACTTAGGTAGACTACAATGTCATCTGCAAATAATGATAGTTTGACTTCTTCCTTTCCAATTTGTATCCCTTTGACCTCCTTATGTTGTCGAATTGCCCGAGCTAGTACCATAAGTACAATATTGAAAAGATAAGGAGAAAGGGGGCAGCCCTGTCTAGTCCCTGATTTTAGAGGGATTGCTTCAAGTTTCTCTCCATTTAGTTTGATGCTGGCTACCGGTTTGCTGTATATTGCTTTAACGATGTTTAGGTATGGGCCTTGAATTCCTGTTCTTACCAAGACTTTAAGCATGAAAGGATGCTGAATTTTGTCAAATGCTTTTTCAGCATCCAATGAAATGACCATGTGGTTTTTTTCTTTGAGTTTGTTTATGTAGTGGATTGCATTGATGGATTTCCGTATATTGAACCAACCCTGCATCCCTGGGATAAAGCCTACTTGATCATGGTGGATGATCGTTTTGATGTGTTCTTGGATCCGGTTGGCAAGAATTTTATTGAGTATTTTTGCATCGATGTTCATAAGGGAGATTGGTCTGAAGTTTTCTTTCTTTGTTGGATCTTTGTGTGGTTTTGGTATCAGCGTAATTGTGGCTTCATAGAAGGAATTGGGTAGGGTTCCTTCTGTTTCTATTTTGTGGAATAGTTTGAAAAGTATTGGTGTTAGGTCTTCTTTGAAGGTCTGATAGAATTCTGCACTGAAACCATCTGGTCCTGTGCTTTTTTTGGTTGGAAGACTTTCTATGACCTCTTCTATTTCTTTAGGGGTTATGGGACTGTTTAGATGATCTATTTGGTCCTGATTTAATTTTGGTATTTGGTATCTGTCTAGGAAATTGTCCATTTCCTCCAGATTCTCCAGTTGTGTTGAGTATAGGCTTTTGTAGTAGAATCTGATGAATTTTTTTATTTCCTCAGTTTCTGTTGTAATATCTCCCTTTTCATTTCCAATTTTGTTGATTTGGATACTTTCTCTGTGCCCTTTGGTCAGTCTGGCTAAGGGTTTATCTATCTTGTTGATTTTCTCAAAGAACCAGCTCCTGGACTGGTTGATTCTTTGTATGGCTCTCTTTGTTTCCACTTGATTGATTTCAGCCCTGAGTTTGATGATTTCCTGTCTTCTACTCCTCCTGGGTGAATTGGCTTCTTTTTGTTCCAGGGCTTTCAGGTGTGTCACTATGCTGCTAGTATATGCTCTCTCCATTTTCTTTTTGAAGGCACTCAGGGCTATGAGTTTTCCTCTTAGCACTCCTTTCATTGTGTCCCAAAGATTTGGGTATGTTGTGCCTTCATTTTCATTAAATTCTAAAAAGTCTCTGATTTCTTTTTTTATTTCTTCTTTGGCCAAGGTGTCATTGAGTAGAGTATTGTTCAGCCTCCATGTGTATGTGGCCTTTCTGTTGTTTTTGTTCTATTGAAAACCACTCTTACACCATAGTGATCTGATAGGAGGAATGGGATTAGTTCGATCTTCTTATATTTGTTGAGGTCTGTCTTGTGACCAATTATATGGTCGATTTTGGAGAAGGTACCATGAGGTGCTGAGAAAAAGGTATATTCTTTTGCTTTAGGGTGAAATGTTCTATAAATATCCGTCAAATCCAATTGGTCCAAAGCTTCAATTAGTTTTACTGTGTCCGTTTAGTTTCTGTTTTCCTGAGTGGTCCATTGAGGAGAGTGGAGTGTTGAATTCCCCCACAATTATTGTGTTAGGTGCAATGTGTGCTTTGAGCTTTAGTAAAGTTTCTTTTACGAATGAGGGTGCCCTTGCATTTGGAGCATAGATGTTCAGAATTGAAAGTTCTTCTTGGTGGATTTTTCCTTTGACCAGCAAGAAGTGTCCCTCAGTGTCTCTTTTGATGACTTTAGGTTGAAAGTCAATTTTATCTGATATTAGAATGGCTACTCCGGCTCGTTTCCGGAGACCATTGGCTTATAAAATTGTCTTCCAGCCTTTTACTCTAAGGTAGTTTTGTCTTTGACATTTAGGTGTGTTTACTGTATGTAGCAAAATGTAGGGTCCTGTTTCCTTATCCAGTCTGTTAGTCTATGTCTTTTTATTGGGGAATTGAGTCCATTGATGTTAAGAGATATTAAGGAATAGAGATTATTACTTCCTGTCATTTTGGATGTTATTTTTATATTTGAGTGATTATCTTCTTTTGGGTTTGATGAAGGAAGGTTACTATCTTACTTTTTCCAGGGTGTAGTTTCCCTCCTTGTATTGGAATTTTCCTCCTATTATTCTTTGTAGAGCTGGCTTTGTAGAAAGATATTGTGTAAATTTGGTTTTGTCATGGAATGTCTTGGTTTCTCCATCTATTGTGATTGAGAGTTTTGCTGGGTATAGTAGTCTTGGCTGACATTTGTGTTCTCTTATAGTCTGCATGAGATCTGCCCAGGATCTTCTAGCTTTCATGGTCTCTGGTGAGAAGTCTGGTGTGATTCTGATAGGTTTTCCTTTATATGTTACTTGGCCTTTTTCTCTTACTGCCTTTAATATTCTTTGTTTAGTGCATTTGGGGTTTTAATTATTATGTGGCGAGAGGTATTTCTGCTCAGATCCAGTCTGTTTGGAGTTCTGTAGGCTTCTTGTATATTCATAGGTATCTCTCTCTTTAAGTTGGGAAAGTTTTCTTCCATAATTTTGTTAAAGATATTTGCTGGCCCTTTCAGTTGTAAATCTTCACTCTCATCTATACCTATAATCCTTAGGTTTGGTCTTCTCATTGTATCCTGGATGTTCTGGGATACAAGCTTTTTGCATTTTGCATTTTCTTTGACTGTTGAGTCAATGGTTTCTATGGTATCTTCGGCATCTGAAATTCTTTCTTCCATCTCTTGTATTCTGTTGTTTATATTTGCATCTATGGCCCCTGATTTCTTCTCAAGGTTTTCTATCTCCAAAGTTGTCTCCCTTTGTGATTTCTTAGTTGTTTCTACTTCTGTTTTTAGATCCAGGATGGTTTTGCTCAGTTCCATCATTTGTTTGTGTTTTCCTGTAATTCTTTAAGAGATCTTTGTGTTTCCTCTTTCATGACTTCTGCCTCTTGACTCAAGTTCTCCTGCATTTCTTTACTTTTTTTTTTTTTTTTTTTTTTTTTTTTTTTTTTTGCATTTCTTCTTTTTTGGCTTCTGTCTCTTGAGCCTTATTCTCCTGCATTTCTTTAAGTGATTTTTCTGTTTCCTGTTTCCATTATACGGGTTTCTAGCTTATTCATGTTCCCCTGTATTTCTTTAAGAGATTCATTTATGTCCTTTTTGTGTTATTCTAGCAGCATCATGATCAGTGATTTTAAATCCAAATCTTGTTTCTCTGGTGTGTTGGCATAACCAGTACTTGCTGATGTTGGAGAGTTTGGTTCAGATGCTGCCATAGTGCCTAGATTTCTCTTAGTAGCATTCCTGCGTTTGCCCTTTGCCATCTTGTTCTCTGGAGTTAGTTGGTCTTGTCCCTGGCTGGTGTTTGGGCCTCCTGAGGGGCTCTGGGGCTATTACTGCAACACTATATGGCTGGGTTACCCCTGTATCTGATTGCTGATGTGCTGTCTTCCTCTTGGGTGCCCTTGCAGTGCTAGTGTGCTTTGCCCCAGATTGTGTCTGTGAACCAGATAGAGCCCGTTTGCACCTTCAGGGAGTGCTGATGGTGTATGCTGCCGGGACCTTTTCCGCCTGCTGATCACTCTGCTGGGCGGCTGATCTCCCAACCGGGTTGGTGCACACAAGGCTAGCTTGGCCGCTCAGGCCCTGGGTCCACATAGAAGCCTGGGAGGGCAAGGTCCGAGCAAAGTTCCCCTCCAGCTATGACTGTTAATTGGGTCTGTCAGGTGGCCAGGATGGCGGGTGTGTGCGCTCACGCTCCCTGAAAGTGCCGGGATAGTCTGCTGAGCTAACAACCTCCTGGGCGGGTTGACACACAGATGGCCCACCAAGCCGCCCAGTTCTTGGGGTCAGTCCATGTACTGTTGGGGCCTAGACCCCTGCTTTGTTAGCCTCAGGCTATGCCTGTTATGGCTTTGCCTGCTAGAGCTCTCTGGCGTCCTGTAGGCAAAATGGCAGCGCGCGCGCCGGCCCGGGCAAAAAAATCTCCTGGCTGGGTTGGCACCCCGATGCCCCCCCCAAACAGCCCAGAGCCTGGGTGCAGGCCAATGCCCGTCGGGCTTAGACCCACGCGATGTTGGCCTCGGGTCATGTTTGTGTACCTCAGTCTGTCCGATCTCTCTAGAGTCCGAAACCAAGATGGAGGCGAGTCTCTAGTGACTGGCAGGAAGCAGAGTTCTGATGTGGCTTCTGTGCGGTGAAAGGCACTGTAAATCCGCAGGTACTTGCAGCCCGGCTGGCCAGCGAAGGTCAGTGGTCGTGGGTGCAGGGCCTAACTGAACCCTGTGTCGCCTTGGTTCCACTGCTGATGGCCCTTCGGCTGGACCGGCCACTGCTGCACTGCCACCACCATGAAGAGAGGTTTTTAGAACTCTGATTGTCGGTCTTAATGCTTCTGTTTAACACAGAGACCCACAATTGGAAAATGTGTAGAGAAAAAGATACTTGGGCATATCCAGTCCTCAATGGCATGGCTTTACCAAATCTCTCATAACAAAACTCAGATCTATGTGGAGGAAAGACAAAAATAGTATAAGAGCCCAAAGTAGTGGATGACACCAAGAATCAGCATATTTCAGATTCACAGGGCTAATATGTACACTAGCTCTAACCCTGAGAGACTGTGACAGTATGGACAAGTGCAAAACAGACAAACCCCCACACAAAGAAGTGGGAGTGGTTTCAAGGCCCCACCCTTAACCAAGATGTTATTTAAGAGTGATACCTCCTGTCAAAGGGAAAATCAGTTTTCTGCAATAAAATGTCCATGAGCATATCAACCACATAACACAGCAGTCCCTATGTTCAGGAATAGTTGGCCAACACAAAACAGACTGTGTGCTTTATTTGTTGGTTTGTTTGTTTAGTTGGTTGGTTGAATTAAGTTGTTTTAGCTTTGTTTTTATTTTCTTTTGGGGGAAAGCTTGTGGCGGGGGGAAAGACTATGATAAAAATATTGTATGGAAAGATTTAAATGATATTCATAATCATAAACTAAGATAAAGTGAGCAGGAAGCATGTGTTCTGCCTTGCACTAGCATTGCTGTGAGGAGGTGGGGCCTGCTGCTCAATAAACACTTAACCTCTGCTCTTTTACCCACAGTCATTCTTTTCCAGTAGGCTGCCATGGATCGTTTGCCTTGGTTGACGATTAGGCATCTAAATTTCAAGATTTTAGCATAGTCTTGCTTGGGTCCCATTAAATTCCACTCCGTCAGACTCATCATTTGAACCTTACACACTCTTCCCAGTCTCTACCCATCCTGTGCTAAGCTATATCATAACCTTCATCATGCTCAGCATTCTACCCACTTAAAGAACAGCTTAAAACTGGAAAAACACAGTGGTTCCTGACATGAGGCTCTGATTTCCCAGGGCGCAGGAGACTGATTAGAGTAAATAACTAGATGTACTTTCCTAGCTATGTATCCACCTCCCTGGGAGCCACAGTAACATCTACCCATGCTCCTTTCTTCTACACAGGAACAGGAACGCGTGTGCAAACCCAATTTGCCACTGTGGACTCTTGAATCTTCTGATGAGATGACTCTGGACTTCCTTCTGTGGTGTTCCCGTCTCTGCTTGTCCTGTAAGAATACAGTTCACCGCTCAGCTCTGGACACCTGATGTCTCAAAGCCAGAGAACGGTGCTTGGTTCCATGCTGTGTAACGAAGGTCTGACAGTAGAGCCATCTTATATGCCTGTTAACTATGAGAAAGCCCTTTGCCTAGTCTTACTGGGAACAATCCCAGACAGAACAGCTTTGCAAAAACAGGCTCGTTTTTTATAAAGTGTTCACCAAACACAATTTTATGGCACCCATTTTTCAAAATCCAGTGCTTCCAGACAAGAGGGCTACAAAAGGCGATCCTGCACAAGTGAGCGATTGCTATTATCTGACAATTCTCTCTTTTGTGACAAATGCAAGGTGACACAATGATTTATATGCACTAAGGATTAGATTTGAAGCCTCCCCCCAACACACACACACTTGGATGCTCACATGCTGAATGCTTAATCACTGTTTAACAGTGCTGTTTGGGAAGTTTGTGGAACCTTCTACATACATGTAGGGCCTAACCAGAGAAAGTGCTTCACTGGTAATGAAGGGTGGAGCTTGAGGTCTTATAATTTCCCCATTGCATTAAGGTGTGAGGAGGAAAGGAGTCCCACAGCCAGAAGCCATCTGCTACTTTTGTTTCCTGCTGTGATGATATATTTCCCTCAAGCCATCAGCCAAGATACATGTCCCCTCCCGCCTTTAAGGTGCTTTTGTGGGTACTTTGGTCTCAGTGATAAGAAACATTACAAACGCAGAATAAGTTTGAGAATGAAGCACATAGTCTCTCAAGGATAAGACTTTTTTTTCATGGATCTGAAAACATAGTTTGGGAATAAATACGTTGACATGAGCAAAGCTTTGGCCATAAGTTCCTTGGGAGTAGGAAGATAGTCT
This sequence comes from Apodemus sylvaticus, assembly GCF_947179515.1. Taxonomy (NCBI): domain Eukaryota; kingdom Metazoa; phylum Chordata; class Mammalia; order Rodentia; family Muridae; genus Apodemus; species Apodemus sylvaticus. Next base: position 68,897,200 of record NC_067479.1, read on the forward strand.
CAGTCTCCACTCAGACCCAAGTTGCAGTAGATGGAATATGGTCTGTTCTTCCACCCAAATCTTAAAGTTCCTTGGTATTTTTCTGCTCGGTTGAGGCCCAGGTTTATGATAAAGTGGCCATTCCCAGTCCCCACTCCCATTTCTCATTGTTGGGGTTGCAAGTGTACCCAGATTTTCACATGGGTGCCAAGGATCTGGATTTATACTTGCAAAAACCTTTACCACTGAGCCATCTCTCTGGCCCTTGAAAGCCTAGCTTTAAAGTGGAATCCTTGCTGTGGTTTCTTCAGTTCCTACACAGCAATGTTCCAGTTCTTAGTATAAAACTTTTGGGGCCTGCATTTTTAAAAAGCACATCCCAGCCCCCTACCCACAAGCTGTCTTCCAACAATTACCCCTGTAGTCAAAAAGCCTGCAGACAGAGCATCCAATGACTGAGTGCATACCTTCCAATATATCTTTTAATTTTAAGTCCGTCAGCCCACTTAGTAGGCCCTCTACCAGATCTCTTCTTAATTAATAGACTTGTGAATAACCACAACTGCCTTGTGGGACATGCCAAATACTAAACAGATGACAAAGTCACAGTTAGAAATCTGCTCGACACAGGGTGCCTTAATTTAAGCCATACATAGTTGGACGGGGAAAAAAATCACAGCATGGCAAGTACTCAGCTCAATGTATATAGCTCTTGGTCTGTTTCAACTTATGTACATCCCTGGCATGCAGAATATAACAGTCAGAGTGAAAGCAATGGTTCTGATTTATAGCCACCTGTTAGCATAAGTCTGACCTGCACAGGCAAGGCAGACACCATAGTCTGAAAGGAGATTACGCCTTTCAGTTGTATAGGGGGAAGAGCACCCACTGGTCGAAAGACTATTAAACTTTTCCTGGGCCAGAGCCTCAGAGGTGTCCTACTATGTGCGAGGTAACAGGTCAGTGCCGATGGCTGTCTGTTTAATATACGGCCCCGAGTGCCCCACCACTGTCAGCTGGCCCAGTTTATGGATGAACCCCATCTCCTGGGGCTGCAGGGAGGGGCTGGAGTGTCGGGTCCTTCATTAGAACCTGGCCAGAGGGCAGCTCGGATCATAAAGGACAGCTGTCTAATTGGATGTGCTTGTGTGTGCTGTCTTAGCTTTTACAATGGGAATAGGCTACCCGGCCTTTCTAATTAGATTGTTAAACATAATAGCTGACTGGCACAGCAGTAAAGAATTTGCCCTTCTCTTTGTAAGAGCAGAATAGGGCTGAGGAAAGATGCAGGATTTTTCCAGCCCGTTTCCCCCATCATTGTATCTGATGGTAATGAGATGGAGTTTATTTCTTTTTAACCGCTCCCAAAGGCAGACAGGCCAGGTTGAAGTTCGAACTAAATGCGAAAACACACACAGGCAATACAGTAGCCAACATTGGTTTCCCTCCAGCCTCTTGTTGCCCCTAATTGGTGTCTTGTTGGTTGTCACCAGTGAAAGAGCAAGAATTAAATGAGATTGGAAATTGAATTACCCTGTCACCCCTCAAGGTGGTCTCCAGACCTAGGCTGCAAAAAATCAGAGGGGCAGGGTGGGAAATGTTCCCATGTAGGGAATATGTCCTATCTCCCCAAATCCCCTGGGAGGCAGTAGGAAATAGGAAGAAAGCAGAAGAGGGAAGAGAAGGGTGAAGATGAGTGTAGAAGGTGCAGCACAGGACATCACTGTCCCAGCAGTCTGCAGACCCTGCAGCTTTAGAGGCTTCCCAGATCCTCAGAAATGACATCTTCACTTTCAGCTCCTTAGTTTTCCAAAATACTTCACGCTCCTCCTGTCTAGACTCCTTGTCACCATGTCCCACCTTAAAAACATCTGTCCGATGCTCTGAATGACTCCAGTTTCACATTTTTTAAAAAATTTATTTACATTTCAAGTGTTACCCCTTAAACAGTTTCCCACTCTCCTGGAAACCCCTATCCCATTCCCCCTCCCACTGCTTCTATGAGGGTCTTCGTCTACCCACCCATCCACTCCCACCTCCCCACCCTCGATTCCTCTACACTGGGACATCTCTCAAACCTTCATAGGACCAAGGACCTCTCTCCTCCTATTAATGCCTGACAAAGTCGTCCTCTGCTACATATGCAGTCAGAGCCTGTGTACTCCTTGGTTGGTGGCTTAGACCCTGGGAGATCTGGGGGGTACTGGTTGGTTGACATTGTTGCAAACCCCTTCAGCTCCTTCAGTCCTTTCTCTAACTCCTCCATTGGAGACCCCACACTCAGTGCAATGGTTGGCTGTGAGCATCTGACTCTGTATTTGTAAGGCTCTAGCAGGGCCTCTTTGGAGACAGCTCTATCAGGCTCCTTTCAACAAGCATTTCTTTCCTTTTTTTAAAATTTATTGATATATTTATTTACATTTCAAATGATTTCCCCTTTTCTGGACCCCCACTCCCCGAAAGTCCCATCAGTCCCCTTCCCTCCCCCTGTTCTCCCACCCAACCCTTCCCACTTCTTAGCATCCACAATAGTGTTAGAGTTTAGTGACATTATCTGGGATGAATCCCCAGGTGAGACAGTCTCTGGATGGCCTTTCCTCAGTCTCTGCTCTGCACTGTCTCTGTATTTGCTCCTGTGAGTATTTTGTTCCCCTTTCTAAGAAGGACCAAAGCACACACACTTTGGTCTTCCTTCTTCTTGAGCTTTGGGTGGTCTGTGAATTATATCTTGGGTATTCTGAGCTTCTGGGCTAATATCCACTTATCAGTGAGTGCATACCATTTATGTTCTTTTGTGATTGGGTTGCCTCACTCAGGATGATATTTTCAGGTTCCATTCATTCACCTAAAATTTTCATGAATTTATTCTTTTTAATAGCTGAGTGGTACTCCATTGTGTAAATGTACCACATTTTCTGTATTCATTCCTCTGCTGAAGGACATCTGGGTTCCTTCCAGCTTCTGGCTAATATGGCTGCTATGAACATAGTGGAGCATGTGTCCTTGTTATACATTGGAGAATCTTTTGGGTATATGCCGAGGAGTGGCGTAGCTGGGTCCTCAGGTAATAACTATGTCCAATTTTCTGAGGAACTTCCAGACTGATTTCCATGGTGGTTGTACCAGCAACAATGGAGGAGTATTCTTTCTCCACATCCTTGCTAGCATCTGCTGTCACCTGAGTTTTTGATCTTAGCCATTCTGATTGGTGTAAGGTAGAATCTCGGGGTTGTTTTGATTTGCATTTCCTGGATGACTAAGGATGGGGAACATTTCTTTAGATGCTTCTCAGCCCTTTGAGTTTCCTCAGTTGAGAATTCTCTATTTAGCTCTGTTCCCCATTTTTAATAGGGTTATTTGGCTCTCTGGAGTCTAACTTCTTGGGTTCTTTGTATATATTTGATATCAGCACTCTCTCAGTTGTAGGGTTGGTAAAGATCTTTTCCCTATCTGTTGGTTGCCATTTTGTCCTATTGACAGAGTCCTTTGCCTTACAAAATCTTTGCAATTTATGAGGTCCCATTTGTCAATTCTTGATCTTAGAGCATAAGCCATTGGTGTTCTTTCTGTTCAAGAACTTTCCCCCTGTGCCCATGTGTTCCAGACTTTTCCCCACTTTCTCCTCTATAAGCTTCAGTGTATCTGGTTTTACGTGGAGGTCCTTGATCCACTTGGACTTGAGCTTTGTACAGGGAGATAAGAATAGATCAATTTGCATTCTTCTACATATTGACTGCCAGTTGAATCAGTACCATTTGTTGAAAATGCTGTCTTATTTTTCCACTGGATGGATTTTAGCTCATTTGTCAAAGATCAAGTGACCATAATCGTGTGGGTTCATTTCTGGGTCTTCAATTCTATTCCATTGATCTACCTGCCTGTTACTGTACCAGTATCATGCAGGTTTGAACACAATCGCTCTGTAAAAAAACTTGAGGTCAGGGATGCTGATTCCTCCAGAAGTCCTTTGTGCTCATGACTTGTTTCCCTTGGATAATGTAAGAGCTCACTGTCCTGCTATTTTGCATAAGAAAACAGGATGCTGTGGAGCAGCTATGTGGCTGCAGATGTGTGGTGGCCATCACAGCAGTGTTCCACAGAGATAGGATGCCACTATGACCTTGGTCCCTCATCAGGTTGCCTTTCATTTACAAACTGCAGTGTCAGAAGATCTTTCTTCTGAGACTGGCATACCAATACCATGGCCCCATAGTGCACCTTCTAGCACATTTGGTACCAGCAGGAAGAGAGAGAGGGGAAAAAAACAAGCTTAAATGTCCTCAGGAGTACAAGCAGAGTTTCTAGTTAGCATGACCTAAGAGGTCACCACCCCAAATCAGGTTTTGCCATTTTAATTTTAGTTTGATATCCTTCTGGAGGGATGACCACCTGGTTTCTAGGAATATGCATGATAAAAGGAATGAGTGTTTGGATGAATAAGTAACTGTCTATTCTCTGGGGTATTTGAACCTGAACTTGGTCCTCTTTCTCTGCCTATAAAATGCCCTCCCTCCCTGACTTTTCTAGAGCTCAGCAGTGACTGAAGAAGTAAATTCTACTTATGATCACTCACTACCTAAGTTCTGTCCTTTTCTTTACACTGACATTTTGCTGGGCACACCCTGTCCCCAGGGGCCTTTCATGGGGATAGCCCAGGGGTTCATCTTAGTCTGATTTGTTTGTTTTTTATTAATTGCAACCTGATACCTGAAGTTAGGACACCTGGCTGACTCACCCCAGACTCCCTGTGTCAGCCTTTCTACAGTGGTTCCTAGTGAACTCTTGGTGCTCTGAGTCCCTGTGGCTGTTTTACAGTTCCCCTGACCTCAGTTCTTGTAGCTGAATTGTTGATCAGAGATCAACAATTTGTGCTTTGCAATGCATGAAATCTTGGGCTTACTCTCCACCCCTGAGAAAGCCAAACGAAGTGAGGATCTCATCTTTGAAATATCACTTGGGTTTTCTTCCCTTCCAACTTCATGCAGAGGAGACTGGAGAAGAGAAAGGGGGGATTCAGCAGAATGAGTACTGAAGCAGCCGTTTGGCAGGGCTCCCTCTGCTTCCTCTCCCTAGAGGCTGTTTTTTTTTTTTTTTTTTTTTTTTTTTTTTTAGGTTATGGAAGTTTGGGGGTCCGCTGACATAGCTGCAAATGAGGCCTACATAGAACAAATGATAAGTCTATTTCCCCCATCATGAGACTAAATAGCTATACAGTTTTATTGAAGAGCCGCAATGGCCTCTTTTATACAGCTTGCAGATATTTGACTATTGAACCATAAAATCAGCAGACATTGACCCTTGCTCCAAACCTTTGAATCAGAGAACTAGGAGCCTGCAATGGGGACACTTGTGCACAAGTGCAATTGTGCGGCCAGGGAAAACCCAAATATTGGCTTTGTTTTGAAATGGGAGCCTCTTCTGCATTCTGAGACTATGCGATGTTTCACATTCCAGACTCTGCTCTGCACACATGGGTGACTTGCTGCCAGTATTCGTGGAAAATGGCTTAAGAGGCCCTGAAACTGAGAAGTGGATTATGTCAGGGGCTAAAATTACTTGAGAACTTTTTGATCATACAGGTTTTGGAGTATGATCAATTTGACACGTATCCCTAACGACACGAAGATGTGTGTGTCCATATCCCCAAGATAACACGTGATGTGAGAGTGATGGAGTTACTGCCGGGGCTAATCATGTTTTATTTAGTTTGGGACAGGTGTTGAGAATAATGTCTCAAATAGTAATAGTGACTCTCTGTGTTCACATTCCTGGGGTCTTTTGCTTTGCTTCTGAAAGATTATTGACAGATGATTCTGCTCCTCAAATTTCTAAGAAAATAGCTTTTCATCTACATGTGAACACAGCATGCTGATTTTGCAAACACAAGTATCAGACAGCGTAGTTCTGCATGTGTGTGCCAAATGTAAGCTGTGGTGGAGATGTGCAAAGGGAAGGAGATTTATGACAGATAGGCTGTTCCTTGATAACTTCTTATTTTTTTGTCTATTTCTGAAATGAGTTTCACACACACACACACACACAAAAATCCTTATATTCAAACATTGCAAGACAGGGTTAGTCACCAAAGTTGTACTTTCTCTGGATCTCATTTCATGTCAAAAGTGAGTAAAAAGGAAAGAAAAGAATAATGAAGAAGAAGGTCTCAAGGATTGTTCCTGAGTCTTAAGCAATGATAGGCACTGGCTTAGCTACACTAATGGGAAGGCCCCATAGATCTCTGACTTGGTCTCTGACAGTCAGAGAAAGATTGTTATGAGAAAAAGAAACTGGCACCAAAGGCCCTGCCTGAAGCATGAGAAAGAGCTGACTTCATACCCAGAATGCTATGGTACTGAGTGTCAAAGGAAGAGGGGCTGGTAGACCTCTCCTGGAATGACAATTGCAGTTCATCATGCTATAAGTATGGCCCTCGGGGAGCCAATTCAGAGCCTATGGGAGTTGGTTGGGCCATTGGAATTATGGCAGCTCTTAGACAACAATTGATCCTGAAATCAATTTGAGAGTGAATTAACTACTCAAGAGCCAATCCCTAGATCCCTATTCTGGGTCTTGGACTCCCCATGAGTTGTCAGTTTCTCATTTGAACACCTGAGTTGTGATGCCATCTGCCACAAGGTCCTTCATGGAAGCAAGCAGATGCCCTTGAACTTCCAAAACTATGGGTCAACAAATCTCTCTCTCTTTTTCATAAAGCACTAAGCCTTGGGGATTTTGCAACAGTAGTGAATAGCAAACTAACACAACACCATAAAATAGTTTCCCAGTGCAAAACCAACTCCATTCTGCAGCTAAACTGGCAGACACATTGGGCATGATGTAATTTCAGGCACACAAAGAGAGGCTGCCTTTAGAAGCATGTCTTCTGCAGACTGAACACTGAGACTTCGTGGTGACAACTCTTAGCCTGCAAAAGGCAACACAGATTCAAAAGGAAATGGTCAAACACATAATGCTAAAACCTAGAGCAGCAAAGAAACACCAACTTACTGGAGCCCACCAGTGGAAAGTTCATAGTGAACAACTAGGTTATCACATAAATTTCTCCAGGAATGGTGGTCCCCACCTCAGGCTCTGTGATCCGTGCTCAAGACACCATAGCTTTGCATTTTCCACGCCTTAAGCAACTGCAGCATGGATTTTACAGTTTTAAATGCTTAGAAGAAGAAACATGCCATTGAAGATTATGAGAAATATAGATTTCATGTTTATAACACATAGCCATACCCATTTGTGGTATCTCTGTCTCAGTTTTTGCTTTGATGACAGAGTTGTGACAGAATCTAACTCATCCACAAAGCCTAGTACATTTGTTACCTTAGAGAAAACCTGCAGCCCTTGAGGTATTTGTCTATCCATGGCTTGTGAGGGTCCCCACATGACCAAGATAGCAAAGTAGCACTACCTGTCTTGCTCAGAGTTCTTGGTACCATGAGTGGATATGGCTCACTTCAGCTGTACAAGTAGTAACAAAGTCCAGAGACCACCTGCCCCTCTGGCTAGCACTTTTCCCAAGAAATAGTCATAGTTCAGTCTGCGATATGACAACCTTCTAAGGAAAGCTTTAAGTTTGACAATGGGTGCTTTAGGGAAAACTAAGCCATCCAAGTCAAGATGAATGGCTGAATAAATAAATAAATAAATAAATAAGAAGAGGTTTCCTGCCATGTTGTTGGCTAATGAACTGTAGGCTTAGATTTTTCAAAACTCAGTTTATTTATGATTCATTAATGCTTCAGGTGCCCTTCTAGCTCACCCACCAGGAGTAGGGGAAGAGAAAGGTTAATAGGGGGCTGTGGACCTGTTTAGAAATTGTTCTTTGAACCTAATCTTTGTTTTCATTAGTCCAGTCCACTAGCAAAACACTAAACATGAATCAGCCTCAGTATGAATCAGTAGCAGCAGCTCAATCTAGAAGCTCCAGAAAAAACAGAGAGGCTCTGCCCATCACTGATAGATTGATCATCACGAATCCCTAGAAGTGGCAAGAAGCAACCAGGATACCACCAGAAGTTCTTTGGTGCATTTCTCTCTATGAAGTCATGACAAGCAAAGATCTTCAAAGAAAGCAAAGTGAACCAATGCAAGAGAGTTGTCCTCTGTCTGTTGGGGTATACTTAATGTTCTTTCCAGACACTGCATGTCCTCTCAAACCTTCATTCCAGCAAAACATCAGATGCATTTTTACCAGGCAACTTCCAGAAATACACCATCTGTCTGTTCTCAGCAAACATCCTCTTACATGTTTTCTTCAGCAAAAATATCTTCTCATAAGACACTCTCAAAAAACAAAACAAAAAAAAAGAAGAAGAAAAGAAAAAAAAGAAAAGAAAAAAACACATGACATAACCAAGTCTCCAATAAAACTAATATTCCCACTTCATTGGATCTTGGACTGTACTGCTCAGATACAGGCTAGAATCTGTATGTGAATACATTTTTGCTGCAACTAACAAACAATGCCAGAAGACTCAGTTGATAAAGTATATCCATGTTAAAAAGAAATTAAAAGGGTGGGCATGACAGTACACACCTGTAATCTCAGCACTGGGAATATAGAAATAGGTGGATTTCAGGGGCTCCCTGGTTAGCCAATCCAGCTGAAATATTGTGATCCAAGTTCCATGAAAGACTATATAAAAAAAGTGTCAGGGGAGGGGGTACACCTGATGCCAAACTCTACACATGCATACAACACACACACATGCATGCATGCATGCATATACTATATGCACACATACACACATATATACATACATGTACACAGAAGAGCTGTGTTTTTCTTTTGATTTTTTTCAGCAACACATCTCTGTATGCACAAATGATGTTAGCTAATTCCCTAAAGACATTTGCACTCTGTCATTCACTAGTAAAACTGTTCATTCATTCATTCATTGACCCACTTATTCATTCATTCATTCACTCACTGATTCAGCATAGGTGGTAAATAAAATATGAAAGACCCTACTCACTGGCAGCATGGACTCAAGGGAAGTTAACAGACACACAAACATGACTAAGTTTTTAAAATGTTAATAGTCCTAAGTAGAAAAGAAGAGCACACACTTAAAACATCACAACCTATCCATGTTTTTGCCTAACAGCTCCCACTGCTTGCCCTCCCTCGATCAGAGGAAGCTATCAGTCAGCACCAGCCAGTTCCTCATAGCTCTCTAGAGAAGAGGAAGCTGTCAAGATTTCCCTATGCTGAGCCTCATGTCCAAGTCCCTCTGTCACAGAGTGCAGGAAACCAACCTATTTCTCCTCACGCTGCTGCTGCAGAGAACATGCAGCCCAAAGCCTGGCCTCAGGAGAGGAGAGCCATGCTGAGTCTTTATGCATGGTATGCAGTCAGACATGTTTCCGAGTTGTCAACGATTAAATGATTAGGAGAACACAGTCAAGATCAAAAGGCAGCACACGTCACAGGCAATCAGGAGGCAGTCACAGCTGTGACAGAGGGATCCCTGCTGGGGCGGTACTTGCCCCAGCAAACCATGTGGACTCAAGATGAATCTGGGAAGGGGCACTTCAGAGCTGCACATTTCAATCTCATTAATGGGGTCGCCATCCCATAAATACAAAAGTTAACAGCAAGCGTGAGTTTTAAGGTCAGCAAAAGAAGGGGAGGGGAAGAGGAAAATCCAGCCAGTAGCTTGTGGATTAGCAATGCTTTCTCAAAGAAGTCTCCATAGAAATGTCGACACGCATTAAACAGAGCTCAACATGACTGGTCTGTCTGTTCTCATCAAGAAGTGTATCTATGAAGTGTCTCGGGGGATACCCAAACTGTCAAAGCAATTTGATGTCGACATCTTTTTACTGATCCTGTCAGTAATGTTACAGGTTGGAATGTCGAAGCATGGGCCAGAGAAATAGCACCTGTGATTCACACCCAAATTAATATTCATATGAAAGTTCAACAAAAGCAGTATGGATGGATGTAAGACAAATCCAAACCTGAACTTTAAAAGTGACCGTGGCTCTCAAGCTTAGAAGGCTTGCAGCCAGGCTTAGACGCCCCCGCACGGTCCAAGCTGCCTATCAAATTGTCTCCAACTCTTCAAATGACCTTTCCCTTCCAGAGTTCTCAGGGATGTAGGCTTCACAGTGGAATCCAGCAGGGCTCCAGGAAAAGCCCATTCAGGCTCAATGAAGACCTCCTGGGTCAGCTCAGGAGGTCACAGAACAGTAAAGCGATTTCATCATCCATTGTGTCTCACACAAAGCGGCAGTGAAGTCTAGTGACTGGTTACTTGGTTTAACGAATGACCAGGATGTCCAGACCTGACTCTTTCTCTGTCAAGTCCATATGGGCACATGCCACCACTATCAGCTGTCCTGGGAAGGACCCCTTCTTTCCCAGTCTGAGGGACCCCCATTCTTTCATTATTTTCCTAGAAGTCACAAAGGTCTCTCACCTGCTTCAGGACAGTGTCACCTCTCACCAGACCTCCAGGTAGGTACCTGAAGCACTGCTGTAACTGTTTTCTATCATTCCTGAGACAAACAGCCATGGCAAAAGGAAGGCTGTCTTTTCCAGGGCCTGTGTCTTGTTTCTTTGGACTAGGAAACCATTTCTCCTGCTCACCCGAATGTGTCTTGTTACCAAACATGTTAAACAATGAGTCTGGATGTATATACCCTCTCGTCCCTGGGCCTCTACAGTGCTACAGAATTCTTGTGAACTTCCTGTCCCTTCAATCAGTTCAATACCCCTGGCATCCACCCACATTCACCCTGTCCTCTAACACAGGTTAATTCAGGCAAAAAAAGAAAGTTTCTAAAGGTTCCAGAAAATGTCATTAATTAATAAATGGAAGAAGGGGAACAGAACAAGGATATAACAGCAGTGTTGGGAACCAGAGAGCTTGGCTCAACGCCCCCAGCTGAGCTGTCTGCACAGGTTTCTTGAGAGCCAAACATCCCGTGGCTTAGCTTGATTCCTACCTTCCTGCCCGGTGTGGTACGGACTTCCCAGGTGCCTGACCTAAGACTATAATTGTTTTATTCTGTTCCCTTCCCTGGCCTCTAGTATATATATTGCTGGTCTCTCAGTAAAGCTTGGGCATTCTCCTTGCAGAATGACCCATGTCTGTGTTTTTTTGTTAATCCCTCAGGCCTACGCCCGATACTCGGTACCATGGCAGCGTGGGTGCTGTCACAGCAGCAATGTTTATTTCTAACAAATGTATTAATGGTTAGTTGAATCCATCCATCCTCTCTCTCTTTCCCTTTTTCCTTCAATTGATACAGACCTTGCTGTGCATGTTCAGGGACTGGCCTTGAATTCAAGCTCCACCTGCCTCAGCCTTCTGAGTGCTGGGATTATAGGTGCGAGCTCACAGGCCCTGCTTATTTCTTCTTTTGATCTCTAGTTTTTCTTTGGGGAAGAGAGACCTGTAGATTAGAAGAAAGATGCTAGGTGTGCTGGCTCTGGAGGACCACTCCTCTGTCCTGGCTAGGGATGCTCACTCTGGCTGCTGAATCTTTAATCATGAAGGGATGACAGAGGGTTTCCAGCAAAGCTTCCATCTGACCCCAGCCCACAGGCCATGAATCCTGGTTGGCCTGTTGCTCTTGCAAATGGCTCCCCACTTCATGCCTAACCTGGTTGGGCGTCTCTGGTATTAGAAAGAAAGATAATGCAGAGGCATGAAGAAGATGGGAGGAATAGCATGAATGCTGACCTCAGGAGTGTGGTTAAATGTCCAAGGCAGCTGCTTCTCGATGGAGACCCCACCTTCCATGGAGGGAGTCTTGTTCTTGTGCATCCACTCTGCACACACACAAAGCCTGCCTTGTACTTCCTTTTATGGTATTTCTTTCAGCCCACACCACTTGAATGACTGTCCTCTACTATATACCAACTACTTTTGAAGTTTCTAGATTCCTCAAAGTGAAGAAGGCACCTTAAGTCAGAACAGTGTTCTCTCTTCCTATGAATAAAATATTAGAGGCTTCATAACCAGAGATGGCACTAACATTTTATTAAACTAATAAAATTTATTTTAAAATATACAATTCAGTATTGACACTTTTTAAATCATCAAAATAATTTATAATAGTTAAATGCCTCTGAAATATACATGATATCTTCTGAAGTTAAAAGTAATATGCACTCAACCAGTTTTAAAAATCTATTTGGAGCATTAAACATGATAAAAGTAGAAAAAAATCTCTTATGAAGTTCTCCATGAAAGGAAATTGTGACAAGTTCCTGATTAGACAGAAACCACTCCATCTCCAGGGGAGAATACACAGTGTAACTGTGGCTTTATAGAATGAATTGGGTAAGTTCCTTCTGTTCCTATTTTGTGGAACTGTTTGAAGAGTATTGGTATCAGGTCTTCTTTGAAGGTCTGATAGAATTTTGTACTAAACCCACCTGGTCCTGGGCTTTTTTGGTTGGGAGACTTTTAATGACTGCTTCTATTTCTTTAAGGATAGTGGGACTGTTTAGATGGTTTATCTGATCCTGGTTTAACTTTAGTACCTGGTATCTATCTAGAAAAAGGTCCATTTCACCCAGAATTTCCAGTTTTGTTGAGTATAGACTTTTGTAGTAAGATCTGATGACGTTTTTTTTTTTTTTTAATTTTCTCAGTTTCTGTTGTTATATTTCCCTTTTCATTTCTGATTTTGATAATTTGTCTCTGTGCCTTCTGGTTAGTCTGACTAACTGCAGACAGGACACTCACTGGGAGAAAGGCAGCAAGGGGTTGTGGACCAAGTGCAGTGTCTGTGTCCTGGAACTCTGCAATCCAAGTGTGGACAGGAGCCAATGACACAGCAGGCTGTCTCTACTCACCAGCTGGTGGGTACTTGACACCCCTCCATGGGTGACATTAACTTAATACAAAGGCTGTTTTTGCTAAGACCCAAACCTTAATTGAACTGGGCTATTCCATATCATGCCACTCGGTAAGACAGTATGGACACGGAGGACCCTTCCAGGTGCTTTGGGGAAGGCTATTTGACAATTGTTCTCTAATGGCCAACGTGTTGACAGGCCTGTTGGTTGTTCCCATCATCTGGACACAGAAACATACATGGTGAGGGCAGGCTCTGCTCACTCTAGCCCTCCCTGTATAGCATCCTTTACCCCTAGGCTTTATGCTGCCAGGCACATAGCACCAGAGAGCACTGAACAGTATACCATGGCTTCGCTACAGGTACAAATCTCACTACAAAACAGACTCCTGGGAATGCCCTTCAGATCTCTCAGCCAAACTTACCCTCTGTATCCTCGTGCACAAAGGAAATAAATATGATAAGAATTCTTCGAGGGGACTAGAGTGTCTCTGGCTTGCTTCAGGATGTCATCTACAGGCTGTGGACAGGGCCATTAGCTGCCCAGTCCCTAGGGAGTTTTCTGGGAGCTTGCTCGGGTGCTAGCTTTCAACCATGTTTCCAAAGTTAGTCTGAACAATGGAAACAATTCCTTGGTCATGGTTAAAATCCCCACCCCTAAAGTTAGTCTTGGGAAATTAGAATACCAGTAATTGTGGGAAACCGGAAGCTATATAAGCCCTATAGTTTAAAGTGGAGTCATTCACAGAAATCAGTGCGGCTGAGTCCTCCAAAGAGATTTCCTCTGTAGTTTTTATCCTTTAACTTGAGGCCACCAAAGGGTCATGGCATCTCAATAGCTCTCAGTCTGCCAGTTATTAAAGCCACTCCAATAGAGAGATAACAAGGAATTGTTTGTTGAGAAATGTTGTGGCACACTGGTCTTTCCCCATACATAGGGTGTGTGTGTGTGTGTGTGTGTGTGTGTCTGTGTGTGTGTGATTAGAGACAGGAATTTAAAACTCTACATTTTAAGTTTTCTTTATCATTATGTTTTAAAAATAAAAACATATAGAAAACTGAAGTTTTCTCCTATTCTCAATGTTTAATAGAGAGGAATATGAACAAGGCCAGTTCTAAGAAGAGGCATTTCCCACTCACAAATGATCCACTGTGCTCACAAGTGCAATAAAGCAAAGTGTCTCCGCATTTTGCTTGTGTGAGTCTTTCTAGAATGTCCTGTGCTTTTCTTATCTTTTTTTGCCAAGAGGGAAACTACGCAGCAGCAGAAGGCAGCAGAGGACTTGCTGTTAGCTATACAAGCACACGTGATAGAACCCAGGCTTCCCCGGAGAACATGTACGCTGTTTGGCCTTCACAGCCATGCAGTTGAAGCTAGAAAAGGTGGTGAGGAAAGTCTTCTTAATGTCTGTGTCAGGGAGTCTGTGCCCTGCTCTAAGTGACTCCATATTGTGAGGAAAGGTGGCCTCATATCATGCCTCCCTCTGGATGACTCCATTTTACAAGCATAAGTTGGCTCCCTTTTGAGTGCAGGACAACGTTGCCATGTGTCTCCCCAGCACTGCCCATGGGCACCACACTGATGTATGACTTTTTCCTATAAAAATGCACCACTCACAAGCTTATCAAAGTATAGTAGATGTATATGGCCATGTCGGTGCATATTCTATCTGAAAAACATTTCTGAGAACTTATCATACCCAGCAGTTCAAGGAAATATTCTACACTCTCATGCAGACCATATTAAAAAAAGGACACCTAACACCGTGATGATTACAAAATGCTTCATCTACCAAGAGATAAGTGTATCTATCTGGGAACCAACAGATAGAGAACTTCCAACTCCCCTGGTCTCAGCTGGGCCTGTTACCAACTACTTGGCATTAAATTTGGGTCACCCTCAGGCATTCTATGTTCAACCATCCGAATCTACTGCTGTGCCACCACGGGGGCTCTTTCTATCTTGATGTTTCACTCAGGTTTGTTAACATCTATCCAACTGTGTCTGCATCAGTGTTCTTTCTAGGTCCTCAGAAGCCCTATCCCCTGAATGTTTCAGCCTCTTTAACCCTCCTGCAGCCAGGCTGTAACCCACAAATAATACACATTTATATGGATATTACTGTGTGTTATATATCTGTGATCTGAGAATCAATATTGGTAATTAAGATTATATGGAGAAGAGACTGTGGTTGCCATCAGAACTATTTGGTAAATTGCAGACAAAGAGACCAATGTATTTTGTGAATATATTGCTATTCAGGAAATTCCGACTTTATCCAGAGACACAAGCCTGTTTGCTGCATAGCACAGTCCTTATAGTCTCTGCCATGTGACACATTTCGGCACCCGGTCCTTCTTTCAAGACTCCTGTCCCCTCACTCTTTCATTTCACTGTCACCAGCTGTCTTATCTCCTTCCTCTCAACATGTTTCCAAGGCCACAGCTACAGAATAAAGGTCCTGTACAGAAGAATGCACCCAGCCCAGGGCGCCTCTCAGCCCTTCCTGTGTACTCTGTGCACACCAGTCGCTCTGACACTCTCTGTGCGGGGATTCCTGGGATCACTTTCTCAGCAAACTATACATTGGGAAGATTTTACAATGAATCTAGACAAACAGCCCTTGCCCTCCTAGAGCCAGAAACCTAGGAAAGAGACACACACCCTGCTGTCACAAGACACAACAAACATTAAACATAGACTGTTTTTAGCTATAAAGTTGACAAAGCTGTGCATAATTTAGTCCTTGGAACTGATTTGCATGGCCCACGATTTTCCTGGCAGCATTAAAAGTGAGTAAAGCATTAGGGACATGTGAATGACTAGGAAAGGCTGAGTGAGCTGCCAGCACTGGGGGACGGGGGGCAGAAGCCTTGGATCATGCAGGAATAGCCTGTGCACTCATGGGCCTTGGGGACCCCTGCCCATGGCTGTACTTCAAGGGCTGCACTTGAGCCTCAGGAGCCCTAGTGCCACCTGCTTCCTCCACCAGACTCTGGTCCAAGCACTGGCATCAAGTACTATGAGCACAACAGAGGATGATGGGAAATGATCCTATGTCTATTACTCTTGCATTGCTGTGTGTCTGGAATAAGACAGGTTTGATTTGACTTGGGCTTTCAGGAGACCTCACTCCATCCAAACAGGGAAGCCTGGCAGAGTGGCTCAATTCACAGTGACAGAAGCAGGCAGCTGGGGCCTCTGGTGTCATGGTACACTGGCAAGGGAAGACAGATGGGGCCTGAACCAGGGTCTGGGTTTTATGCCCCAAGACCTTTCCCTAGTGCTTTTTATAATTTCCTAAAACAATACTGCCCACTGAGAGACAGCAATGCAAGGGAGGAGCCCAAAGGGGCTGCTTCATACCCCATCCATAATATACTGCTTTTTGTTTTCCACGCATAATTCGACCTGCCTGTGATCTCAGAACTTGGATGGCTGAGGCAGGAGAATCATGAATTCAAGTTGAACATCGACTACATAGTGAGACCCTATCTCAAAAACAAATGTAGGCTTTTGTTAATCAAAAGTGACAGGACCCGCAGCTCAGAGGATGTTTACAGATAGCTTACTATAGTTCCCAAGAAAACTCATCGGCCATGTAGGGGAGGAAGCATCATAGAGACTCCAAGACAGAGAATGAGGGAAACCACAACCAGAAACTTTATATAGCTTCCATGAGAAGGGACAGGCTGGACAGGGACAGCAAGTTTCAAGACTGGAAATCATTTCATAATTTCTGCAAGATGCCGACTGATGGCTGTCCTCACCTGTTGATATGTGGCCCTGCGATTATCAAATGGGGAACAGTGTCCCACACAATAGTTGTCCTATAAAGGGGGTGGGTGTAGGCTCTGGGCAGGCTGCGTGTTTGCAAAAGTGAGTTCAGAGTTCACTTACAGCTTTGGACAGAAGCCTACTGGAAAGGGACAGTCCTTTCCCCAGGGGCCAAAAGTTTCAGATGAGAACAACAGACAAGGCTGAATACATGACCCTTGAGTTTGATGTGTGGCTGAGCGAGCGGACACAGGCCAGGGTCCCTTACCAGATTTTGGAGAGTTGGGGCTTCTCAGCTGAGGAAAGGTCTGGAATGAGTTCTGAAGGATGGACAGGAATCAGGGAAAGAGGAACATGTTGGGTGATGAGGGAAGCAGAAGGCAGAAGAAGGAAAACGGTCAATAAACAATGAAAACGGCCCCAAATGACTGGAAACTCAAACCTGGGGTGAGAGCCAGTCAGAAGTAAGAACTAAAGGGTGTGAGACCCAGAGCGGAGTCTGGAAGAAGGGGAGGACTTTAGGCATAAGCAGGAGGTATCCGTGGGCCCTGGGAAGGTGAGCAACGTGTCAGACTGCGTATGCTGAGAATGTTTGGAAGCGACTAGGAGAGTAACATGGGGATATGCAGGACAGAGAGGAAGGGAAGAGCAGGTTCAAGAGAACTTTTCTAAAAGAGGGTGGGATTCCTAAAGCGCTCTCACTAGGGAGGGCTTTCCAGGAAGGACAGCATCAGGAATGCTGTGTGAGACAGGGATGGGAGCCTCAGCCCTAATAGATCATCTTAGATCCTTTGAAGCAGGACTCCAAGCTTCAAGTTCCTGTGGTGATGTTGCCCTGACACCACCACCAAAGGACTAAGCCAGGCAGCTGTTGGAAACTGCCTTGTGAACTGCCCAGCGCCTTGACCAGATGCCAGTGAGCTTTCTTTTGCCATCACTCCGGGCTGTGCAGTCTCAGCCTCCACCTGACCGAGACCGAGGAGTACAGTCAGCTTATCTTAACATTTCAGGTGCAGCCACTATTTGGAAATCCAGGCAGTAATCAGCATTCTTAGCCACACTGGGAATCTTCCTCCCTTCTTCCCTGGAAGGGTATTTTGCTTTGCTTTGCTTTGCTTTGCTTTGTTTTGTTTTGTTTTCATCTGACAAACCCACATTACAATCCACCACCAGGGGAAACTCAAGGCAGGGACTTGGACGCAGGACCTGATACAGATGCCCTGGAGGGGTACTGTTTACAGGCTTACTCCACAGGACCTGCTCTGCCTGCTTTCTTACAGAACCCAGGACTACCAGCCCAGGATGGCACTGCCCACTATGGGCTGGGCCCTCCTGTATTAATCACTGATTAAGAAAATGCCCTACAGGCTTGCCTACAGCCTGGTCTTATGGAGGCATTGTCTCAGCTGATGTTTCCTCCTCTCAGATGGCTATAGCTTTTGTCAAGTTGATGTAAATCTAGCTATCACAACAACAGTATTCTGAATTTATTCTGTAGAGAATTATATTTCACTGAAGAATCGTACCATCTCAGCTCCAGGGAATCTAACTGCAAGTTTTTCCAATAAGATATATGCATAAGAGCTTCCAGAATGTCTTCTTAAAGGTGGACAATGAGCCATTTCCTCTTCCATTCACTCTTCTGCTCAGGACTCGGCTGACTGGAATCCATCCACACAGCAGCCTTGAACTGTGAGGAAGAGATTTAGCGAGGCACTGAAGTATTATTGTAAGAGAGGCTTGAGTGAGTTTGAGTTCCTACTGTCTGGTGAAGGACATCTCAGCCTCAGATGCCCACTCTAGACTGATTTTCTTGAGAAAATACACATTTTCATATGCTGTTGAAATGCATTGCCTCCTGGATGGTTGTGATTCACAACAAACTTACAGTAATACAACAATACTAGCAATAGGTTTATTTCTGAATACCTGGGGCTATAAAAGGACAAAGTTATATATTCCTTATAATTGATTATAAATGTATACATAAGAAAAGAGATGGGAGAAAAACCAAATCTAATCTTGGAACAACACTTTCTATTTGCTTGGCTAGAATTTTGTAAACCTGAGTATATGTTTTGAAATTTACATTTGAAGTGTCTATATTGACTTTTCCTTTTAAAAATTGTATTTTTAAAACAAGGTTGGTTGCAACTAAAGTTTTAATTTGGCTTTCTTTCAAGGTACCTTTTAGGAAGTAACACTACACCAAAGAATTCCTAAGAAAATAGGAAAAAATAAAACATCATTTCTCTGGATCTGGTCTAAAAAGAACTGTACTATTTTCACCAGGCTTTTACTCTCAAAAATTATTTCAGAAATAAGACAAGATATGACAAATTTCCATGAAATATCTGATATTTCAATAGATGGGAATGAACTTGGGGAAACAAAACCATGAGCCATTCATTCAGATTGCAGGGTTGAAAGCTGTAATAAAATGATATCTAAAGAATGGTTTCAGGAAACTATATTGGTAGAAAGGGAAGTGTCACCATTTTTTAATAAGAAACACTCAGTGTCTGTAGATAAGGGACTGCACTGCATATCCCCAAATCCATATGCTTGTGTCTAAGCATATGACCACGTCTGGAACCATGAGTGATAACTGATTCTGTCTTAGGGTTTCTCTTGATGTGATAAAATACCATGATTAAATGAAACTTGGGGAGGAAAGGGTTTATTTCAACTTACAATCCTCAGATCTCGCTCCATCACTGAAGGAAGTCAGGGAAGGAATCCAAGGTAGGAACTCAGAGGCAGGAACTGAAGCGGAAGCCACAGAGGGATGCTGCTGACTGGTTTGTTCTTCCTGGCTTTCTCGGTTTGCTTTCTTATACCATCTAGGGCTACCTTCCCAGAAGGGGCAACATGCACAGTGAGATGGGCCCTTTCCCACCAGCCGCTGATCAAGGCAATACCTCACAGACTTGCCCGCAGTCAAATCTTTTGGAAGCATTTTCTCAATTAAGAGCCCCTCTTCCCAGATATAAGTTTCTGTCAGATTGCTAGAAAGCAAGCATCTCATCACAGCACCTCTAGCTGTGAGACTCCCTGTGCTGCCTCTCAGCCTGTCTAAGGCACCATTAACTCAGTGCAGGTGAGATTCCCATGCACAGATAAAAAATAACCACCGAGATGGGTAATATCGACTGTCCATTGGCAGGCTCGACAGTCAGCTAGTAGACAGACTTGTAAGCTTGCGAGTGAGGGAAGTTTCTAGATTGGGTCGAGGTAGGAAAACCACTCCAAATGTTGGCAGCACCCTTCTGTGGCTTGGGGTCTTTGGGAATGGGAAGGAGAAGATGGGGCTAACACTAGCTTTCAATGCTCTGCTTTACTCTATGTTCTCCACCACTAAGTCTCCTGCAACTGTACGCCGATGCAAGTCCTACCCTGCTTTTGCCAGGTATCTAAAGACAACAATGAGAATAAAGTATCTCAAACAGCTGCCATCCTCGGCAGATGGCCTATGCTGTGTTTTGTCCAGCTGATAGCCCATCATCTACTGTCTGCAAGGGTCACCCCTCTTACCTAGCAGTCTATTGGCCAGAGAAACATTGTGCCCTCAGCCTCTGGGAACTCTCTGCTGTCAGCACTGGGCCTTCCAGCTTGCCAGTGTTCTAGTCAAAGCTCATTTTGGCTCTCACTCACGGAGCCATTTCTCTTCCTGACTCAGTCACACACCTGGGCCTGGGGTATCTTCCCCTTCAGAGCCCCTGCCCCTCTAGAACTTTCATCTGTAGACTCTCCTCAGAAAGATAATTGAGGCAGGTCTAGTGACATGCCTGTATTTCCCGCAGCAGGGAGGCTGATGCAGGAAGATCCTAGGCTCAAGCAGTCCAGACTAACAAGATGCAGGCTCAGAATGTAACAATCAACAATCAACATGTCACGTGTTCCTCAGCCCAGCACTAGCCCGCTGAAAATCCACCGTTTCCTTATCATACTCAAAATGAAGGAAAGACACCAGCTACTTAGAATGGGACACAGTATTGCTTGGGGAACCACTGAACTGTAGCTACAGTGAACTGTCTCCACACAGCATGGGCAGAGGCTGAGAGAAAATGAGTTCTGTAGGTATCCCTCTTATCTTGGAGCCTCCCAGGAACAGGCATCCTGAGGGTCAGAGGACAAGTGGATGGGAGAAAAATCGGAAGGGCCCAGGGCACAGCTATCCAGTGGCGCTAAATATTTCTAGACTTCCTTTTTTAATAGGATACAGTAAAATGGACAGAGAAAGAATTGTGCAGACCCTTTGCCAGTCAGGGAATTTGCAGTTCACTGTATTTACCATGTTCTACTTAACAAAGCTAGGCCTCATCCCTGGTGAATAAAGGGATGTGTCAGCACCCCACAAACAGGAACAGGATGGCCATGTCACCTCCTAAAGGCTTGTTGAATGCAAACCCAGGTTTGCTTCAAAGCAAACATATGGGACCAATATTTGTGTCAAATCCTCTTACTATGTGACTGTGTATGTGTGTGTGTGTGTGTGTGTGTGTGTGCTTATGTGTGGGTATGCATACATGCTCATATGTGGAAGTATGTATACATGTGTCGGTATGTATGTTGACTCATCACGAGTTAAGAAATTCGGAGGGTACAAGGAGTCCCACTTACAAGAGTAATTTCAAGTACTTATGTTTTCCATTATCTCCCAGTTACACAAAACTCACTGTGCTCATTGGTTGGGCACAAGGACAGCAGTTGATGTTGGCTTTCTTCCTGTCATTTTTTGAGATAGGACAGTCACTGAACCTGTTGCTTACCAATTCTACTAGACTAGAAGGCCAATAAACTCAAAGGACCTGCCTAGATCTGTCCCTCTCCGCATATGATTTTCTGCAAGTGCTAGGGGTCCATTTGCTTGCATAGAACACCCTTTCCCAGCTAAGCCCTCTCTCAGATCTGCCAGACTTGCTGCCTCAACTTGCTACAAGGTCAGTCTCTCATTATCATGGCTGTTGTATCAGCCTGTGCCTTGCAAGCCATAGTGAGATCAGATGTGCTGTGCATGGATACAGATTCAGTGGGTAAACAAGAGGACCCAGGGACACGCGCAATGCCCTGCCTCTCTCTCCATTGCCAGGGACCCAGGGAGAATCTATACAACATCAGCTTTCCTGCTTTCCCCTTGACTTACTGTGTTTACTCTAGACCAATAATATTGTCAGCAGTCTAGCCTCTGTTCTTGGGGAATGAACACATGCTGACCATAGCCAGTCTCCAGCAGTTTTGCACACTGCAGACCATGGACTTGAACTATGTAGGTCTAAGTCTTGGCTGTTATTTATTTGTTCTGTAACTTCGGGTCACCTGTATGAAGTGTATATCAATTACTATGTTAAGAATAGAATCTATAACAACATGCAGGAGATAGCACATACTGTGTATGTATGAGCTGATGCAGTGCCCAGGGATAGCCTGTCACTCAGGACTGCTTTAATAGGAATTACTTGAATATATAGCTTGTCCCCATATGATTCACTTTGACTGATGTTTCCCAAAGAGATGCACACTGAAGGTCAACTGGAGAAAATGATTACTTATGCAAATTCTTGACCACAGTCTGTGTCTCACGGAGACAACTGATTACTACTACTCTGCAGAGATAAGCTTCTCTTACCAGTTTCTACCCATTTGTAAATCCATTCCCACAACCCTCAACTCACTATAAATTCATGTTCCTCTGAAGTTTCCCAGAAACCAGCTATAATACTACCTTATGACTTCCTTAACATGGTAAATAAAGTATTTGACTCATTTTGATTTCCTATTTGTATGTAAATCATATTATTCCCATTTAAGTTTTAAGCTTTAATGGTTACTACAAGTGTGTGTGTGTGTGTGTATGTGTGCGTGTGTGTGTGTGTGTGTGTGTGTGTGTGTGTGTGTGTAAGAGAGAGGGAGTCACTTGTACATGTTCATGTGTGTTGTACACATATGTAGGTCTGGATGTGAACATGTGTGAGCATGCATGTGGACATCAGAGGTGGACTCTCCACCTTATTTTGGGGACAGGATCATTCATTGAACTTGGCGTGCATCAATTCACCTAGAATAGCCAAGTAACCACTAAGCCCGCCCCAGCCCAGTCTCTGCCTTCCTGGATCTTGGATTATAGGCGCATACTGCCACGCCCAGCTATGTACATGGGTGCTGGGGAGCCAGACTTGGGTCTTCACAATTTTGGGACATGAGCTTTACAAACTCAGGCCTGGTTCCATGCCATCTCACCACTCCTCATTTATTGACTCATTCATTTGACAGCTATTGCAGTGACCCATAGTGCCAGCACGGCTAGCTCTCTCCATATGTTTGTAATTGCAGCTTGTAGATATTGAAATTTGGGGTGCAAAAGCCAATATTGGTCTCAAGGCACTTTAAGCATGGTGACTTCACTGCAGATTCCATCCCATGCGCCATGTTCAGATACAGTGTGGCCTGACCATTCTCCCAGCAACAGGAAAGGGCTTTCCGAAAGTACAGAGAACACAGAAACCTACACTGTGTTTCTTCCTTTTACTTTCCCCAGACATTTTTTTTTAACTATTTGACCGTTTTATAGGAAACACAATCCTATAGGAAGATGCCCCTTAACTTCAGATGAATCAAAAAGTATCGAGGAATCTGGTTGCTTTCCCGTCAGAGTTGTAACAAGAGGGTTACTGAGCCATTTGGTGGCCTCGGATTTCAAGTCTTTAAGTCACAAGAAAATACTTGTCACAGCACACAGGGCTAATGGACTTAGTGACACCTTTGATTCTTTTGTGAACTCAGATTTCATAGGTTGACTCAAGATGAGTCCAGACTGTCCCTTACCACCCAGGGTCTCTTAAGTGAGCAGACCAGAGGCCTTGTTGGGGCAGGGGGAGTTTAGACGTGAATCTTCCATTTTTCTCTCTAGAGTGCCTCTGCAAGAGCACCTGTGGCTGGGTATCAGCTAACCTGAGAAAACTCAGACATAAAAGCCATGACACTAAGGGGACACACAGGGGACCTGATGGAGCCCCTGCAGCCTTGCCACCCAAGAAAGGTGAGGTGAGGCACAGCTTTCGGACATTGTCGCAAACACAGCCTGACCTTACTGGATTGTAAGTGCTCATTCTGGTAGGGTTATTTTAAATCAAAGGCTGGCATGCCCACAGCTGCAGAAGGAAGGAATGCCTAAGAAAATAAATACCAGTTAGAGGATGATTTAATGCAGTTTGCTGCAGTGGGTGGAGGCTGGAGGCAGTAGCTTTTAACAAGTTTTATTTGAAAGACTAACTTGGTGTGGTTGTCACGACAGTTGTGTTTGTAGCTGGGGTTTGTATTGCTAACAGATGGAGTCCTGGCAGCCTCCCCTGATCCCGGCAGACGCTCTACAGGAGTGACCCGGCTGAGCAATTCCAACACTAACCTTATTACCCCGGCGTCCTCCTCCACGTAAAACAGGATGCTTTATGAACACAGCTCTGGTCAAAACACCAGCAGAAAGATTCACTGTCCTCTGCCTTTCATCTTTGTTTGTCCTCTGAGACTTTACTAAAAACTATGACAAATCTGGAGAGAATTACTGCAGGAGACCATCGGAGTGCTTGGCAAATGTCCCCCTCCGAAGATACCCTCCCTAGTCGCCAAAGCACCTCCTATGGTAGGACCTCCAGGGAAGGATCACAGATCACCAGGAAAGTGAAGCCATTATCAGAGCATTTGCCTTCCCTAGACTGAGAAACAGAGCCAAGATCTGTGCGAGTAAAGACCCAGCATCTCACCTGGAAGCCAGAGCTGGGCATCTTGCTTTGTTTTGTTTTAGTTTGGTGAGATTGGATCCCACTCTGTAGCCCAGGCTGGCCTCGAATTCACAGCAATCCTCCTGCCTCTTTCTCCTAAGTGGTAGGACTATAGGTGTGAGTAACCTTGCCCAGCTTCAGTATTTTGCTTTTTTAAGAAGCAAAACTTCATGAACCTTGCTGTGTTTTGAAACAGAAAATTATGACATGTAGAGATGGCTTCAGCCAGCAGTGGACACAGCAGTGGGAAACACCCACCACCAAGTTCGCTGTGGCCACAGCAGCGCCAACCTGCCCTGCCCTCTGAGCTCCCAGAAGAAAGGATTGTGTTTTTTACTACTAAAGCAGCCTCACCTTCAGGCCAAGGTATCTGACCACTCAGTTCTCTCTCTCTCTCTCTCTCTCTCTCTCCCCCCCCCCCCAGCCTCTCTCTGGACAGAGACATGCAGCTTGTATACCCATTAATTTTCTGCTACTAAAAAAAGGAAACCCATCTGGGAACATCAGACATTCTCTGCAGATCTCCCTGAATAGGTAACAACGGTTCCTCCATACTTAAATAGTTTGGGATAACATGTGGAATGTTGATAAAATTAGAAGACATGCCGCCTTTCCGCATATGTCCCCAGAGCCCTACCTAGCCATTCAAACAGCTGATCTCAGAGGACTGTGCTCTCATCTTTTTGTCCTGTTTGAAAACATCTTCAGACTTTAACCATTTCTTAAATCTTGCAAGGGCTCATTCCTTCCTTAAGCACCCAGCATACATAGTGGGGCAGGAGACCTAAACATTGAGAGTTCCTGGGAAAGCCATCAGGAAATGCTGGCTTTTAAATCAATCTCAAAAGAAGAAGCCTTCCCGCAAAGAAAGCCTGTCTAATTCCCCAATGAGGGTAAAGCACTCATTTGAAATATTTGCCAACACAATGAGGACTGGGCGACAGGATGTGGTCTTTACTGGTAGCATCTGCAAGGACTGACTCCCTGCTTCCCCTGTTGCTCTGGACAACAGCCTGTTAGTTGTGGCCTGGCCTGGTGGTGACTGAGGAGCAGAACAATCAGGACCAAGGTTGATTTACATCTTCAAAAGTTAGCTTAACATGCAACATCTCTCTGAAGAACTCAGATTATCAGACAGTGGAATAATCTGGAAATGTGTGCTTCTGCCTCGCAGGCCGTGACGGTCATCTGCTGCTGCCTGAGTCCCCAGACAATCATTGCTGTCAAGGAAGTGCGCTTGTGGGTAGTTTTTTTTTTCCTCACCTTTGATTCCACATTTGATTTAAAATGTTCTGCATTTTCTGGAAGCATGCACTTCCTAACGAGGTTCCTCTACACCAGGCCCTCACTTTGTTAATACCTATTTTTGAAATGAGAGTTAAATTGTCCTGACCTGAGCATGTCCCTCCTCCCTACCAGGCTCCAGACTGAAGCACAGCATAGATTTTTAGGCCAGGTTCCATGAAACCTCTCTACCAAGGGGACCATTTGTACCTGTAGGTGTTATCAGAAGTGGTTTCCTTTGTACTTCTAATTTATTTATGTATTTAAAACAGTTTGGGAGGCTGGAGAGATGGCTCAATAGTTAAAAGCAGTGGCTGCTCTTGCAGAAAACCTGGGTTTGATATCCATCATCCTCCTGGTTACTCCCAGCCATGTCTAACTCCATTGGGGGGGGGTGTCCAGCTCCCTCCCCTGTTCTGACTTCCTTAAGCACTACACAAGCACGTGGTGCACACACATACACACAGGTAGCATATTTATTCACATAAAATAAAAATAAATAAAGCTAAATGATATTTTAAATTATAAAACTTTTTTTTTTAGGAAAAAGACCATTAGATTGCCCAAAACGTCTTTTTTTAAAGGGTAGAACAAAAGAGAACAAGGCCCTATTTTCTTCCCTTGCTTTTGCTTCTGCAAGGAGCAAGTTTATATCTTTGGGGCTTAGTTCTAGCTATGTCCTCTTTTTCTAAGGTTCCCTTCACTGACTGGTTAAGAGTGGAGAGTGGTGGCTCATGAAGCAAGACTTTGACACCAAAAGTCTTTGTATTAGACCCAAGGAGGGTCTTAATGCAGTTCTAAGCCATTTCTGATGTTTGTTTGTTTGGTTGTTTGGTTGGTTGGATGGCTGGTTTTTATTTTTATTTCTTTTTATTTGGACCAAACTGCCTTGCTCATTGTTTTCTCTAGCTTTTCTTGTGAACAGAGATGTTTTACTTTTTTTCTTGCATTACATTGGAAAGCTGAGAATGTGGCCTGGCCCTTGGTGTGTGTGTGTGTGTGTATGTGTGTGTGTGTGTATGCAGGCCTGGCCTTGGGGATGTGTGTGTGTGAATGCAGGCAGGTGGGTGCTAAAGACTTGTAACCTGAGTACTGGAGCCATGATTTAGGAAAAGCTAAGCCTTTCCCACTATTCTCTGCACAGCAACCCAGGCTGATGAAGTGATTAAGGAGGAGGCATGTTTAAGACTTCAAGATTCAGAAAGCACACTCATGTTTTTCACTCATAAACAGTGATTCAGGGAGATTGCCCTCAGACACATGACTCAACACTCACTGATGAATTAACAAATGCAAAATAAGATGAGCTAAAATAATGGTGTATAGGAAGTATAGGAAGCTTCCCTCTGATAACATGGAAACTTACACATATGCAGCACAGGGTTGCCAGAACTATGGTGGTGTCCTTTAATCTTCAGAGAACACACAATGCACCGTGGTGGTGAACTACAGACTGAGGTCACCCTACCACTTAGAACTAAGTGCTAAGTGCTGGCTATACCAGTCAGTGCCTGTCATCTCAATACTCCAGAGACTGAGGGAGGGAGGTTTCGAATTCCACACTAGCATGGGCTACACAGTGTGACTAACATGTCAAACAAAAAATGAAAAATAAAAAAAGTCAATCATCTAAAGAGAAACTTCTGCAATACCAAGCATGTGAGCTTTAAAGAAAATAAATAAATAAGGGCTCAGGTGATCTGAATAAAGCCACAATTCTTTCCAAGACAACAACAGCAAGATTGGACCAACAGGTTACAGGATAAGGCCAGGGTGCTTGACAATTAAAGTTCAAGTGGAAGGAAGACCAGACCTCTAACTACTCCAAACCAGGAAGGAAGCACTAGAGGGTTCAGAGCAAATCCAGCCAGTCTGTATGGGCAGGCATCGTTTCCACAAAACAAGCAATGCAGAAACATACTTGCTGTTCTGTTTTTGAAATGAGAGTTAAATTGTTCTAACCTGAGCATGTCCCTCTTCCCTACCAGTCTTTGTATTAGACTCAAGGAGGGTCTTAACACAGATCTAAGGCATTCCTTCTCATCTTTTCCACAGTGCTAAAGTCTTTGTGAAAACGACTTCACAAGGACTAACTTCCTGCCTTTTGTAGGGACTCACAGGGAAAGTGTGTCTTAAAGATGGTAGGAAATGGAACACAACTAATTCAGGGAACAGATAAAATTGTTACTCAATGATACAACTTATAATAACAAAGTTGCTGGTTGTTAAACTACACGCTCCCTTGGTTTGGCTTCAGAGAATGCCCTAGGGAGCACTGGCTGCAGTTGGAGATCAGAAGGCTCTATGGGCAAGTGTGTCCCTCAGCTTCTGGCTCATTGTAGCAAATACCAGAGACAATCAACTTATAAACAGAAAAGGTTTCTCCAAAAACTAAAGGAGATGGTTAGGCTTTATTTAAACAAGTATTACAAGAGTTATTATCTATTGCAAAAATTATATGATTTTCAAAATACAATAAATGACCAGAAATTTTGTAACCTAGTTCTTTTGTGCATTCTATTCAAGAAACACACACACACACAGAGAGAGAGAGGGGGGGGGGGTTAAAATGAAATAGAAGATCTAAACACATGAGAAAACACTTCATAGTTTCAATATTTTCTGCTTTGAAAAGCAGTTCTGATCAATTCTGAGGAAGTTGTGTGAAATCTTTTCTGGGATCATATGTGCATATTTATATTATAATGGACATACACAAGTTCATAATTTTTTCATATCTTGCCAAATTGCTACTATTAGTTCTATTCATTGGTACTTATACTACTTTTATTTTAAATTCCCTGTGTTGATATTTACTGAACAACACTAGGTTTTTTCTTTCTAGTGCCATCTCCACTTTTCCAAAATTGTCACTTTAACTTCTTCTGCATTGTTTATTAGGGCAACCGTTATAATTAAATTGAAGGGTTTTGTTTGTTTGTTTGTTTTAATTTTCACCACTTATCCCTTATCTTCTATATATTTATTTGTATATGTTTTTAAATCATTTGTATGCCTGCGTTTTTTATATCAGGGTATGCACATGTGAGTTCAATTACCAACAGAGGCCAGAAGAGGGAGTCAGATTGCCTAGAGCTGGACTTAACAGGCTGTTGTGAACCTGGCGCCCGCTAAGAACTAAACCCAGGTCCTCTGCAAGAGCAGTAAACACTCCTAAATTGTGAGGCCTCTGGACCAACTGATATCTCACTCTGTCCTTTCTTTTCCTATCTTTTTCCTCACATATTTCCTTTACTCTTCTGCCTTCTGTTAGTCCTTTATTCCCTCACTGTAAAGTGATATCGTAAAGAGATATCGTAGGATAACCAACGAATATCTAAAGTACATTCATCGTCAACATTTTAAAAGCTGAATTAAAATATTTTTGGAAGTAGAGAAAATGGTTATTTGGTCTCCAACCGTGGAAATTTCAGGCAGAGCTGTTCCACTCATTATTGGAGAAGGTCCTTTGGTTCCTGAGGCCACACCCGTGATGACTAGCATTTTCATATAAGCTCTGCCTCTTAGAGGCTCTAGTGACAGCCAACGATGAGAAGCTGAGTGCATGGAATCTTGGGACAAACCAGATTCAAGCTGCAGCATCCCGTACTCTTCTCCTCTGGGATCTCAGCTATTACAGGGACAAAGTACCAAACCATAGGAGTTCCTGCTACCTCAGCACCCTTATCATCCACTCATCCCTCCAAGGCCAACCTGGATGCACATGCAAACCTGCTTTCACATAGTCAGACCGTGTTTAGCTTCTCTCAGCCCTAATCTAGCGCCTTCAGACAATTGCTCATGCAATTAATTAATAGAATGCTAGCACTTGGGTTTGTATTAATCTGCCTCTTCATGCTCAGCTCTCCCACAGCTTCAATTCCTCAAGTCCAAACCCATCAACTCTCTGTATTTCCCTGGTCAAAATGGTCAATTCAGAAGGCCATGGCTCTGTGTCCTGTACAGGGTAGAGCCCTGGCTGAGTATCGCACTTGTCTGAGAGTTTTAAAGGTAATCTTTTCAAGAGAAGCCTTACCTTAGATCAGGGTATCTAAGCAAGTTGCCCACTGCTAAACTCATTCCTGGGTGGTCCCAAGGCGCAGACACCCCCCTCTCCTGGGAACTACTGCAGGGGGATTTGGTCAGTAAACAATATAGACGCTGAAGAATCAGGTCAACCTCTAGTATCAAGGCCTCACCGAGTGAGCTTCACAACCAGCCTAACACACCCCTGCCCACATTAGTGTGCCTGCCGGTGTTGTCCTTGTTCTGCCTATGATTAGGCAGTCATGTCAGTGAGATTCACACAGATTTAAAGTTCCATCGACCAGCCATGTTTCAAAATCTAATTAATTAAAGAAGCTTCTATATGGAACTATGATTAATGCCTATAATAAAACCCTACGAACTGCAGCAGAAATCAGTTATTCTAGTGCTGTTTATGCAAAGACTAGTAAGTTAAATGTCTCCAACACAGTTCCTCTGACTTCTCCACAGATCTAAAATGAGATAATTTTTTTGTTTATGTATTTATGCAAACCCCCAACTATACTAAGCCATTTAAAACATTGTTTTTATAACATTTATTGAAGACAATTACTGCACAGAAAGGATTTACAAATTGCCTGAAACATTGGTGACAATAAAAATCCACGCACTTGCATTTCAAATGATCTTGAAACAAACACAAGTGCTATACCTAAAGCCTTCATCCTATACCTAAAGACTTCAGAGGCATTACCATGTCCTAACTGTTCCAGGAGATGGCCAAGGTAAGGACTCTCAAGGTCCTGGTTATTTCCATCAAAAGTGTTTCCTGTTCTCTGAGTGTGGGGCCATCTGATGGATTAAAGCAACTGAACAGGGGTAATCCAGAGAGTGATGCTTCCCCTGAAGTATACTGTCCTCACACCTCACACTGGAAGCCTCCCGAGCTGAGTACCTTTTATTTGAATTCTACTTTGTGTTACTGAATGGTGAAAGGACCAGAAACCTGGATGACAACACAAGCGACTTGCATACGTTGGTGCTTTGCGTCTTAGATGTCATATCCCCAAATAACAAAGTGTTTTTGTTTTAATTTACTACTACTACTACTACTACTACTACTACTACTACTACTACTACATTCTGACAGCAGTTTCTTCTCCCTCCTCTCCTCTCCTCTCCCCTCAACCTTTCTTCCAGCCTCCAATCACTCCCCCATTTCTCTTCAGAAAAGGTCATATATCCGATGGATATCAATAAACCATGGCATATCAAGGCGCACTAAGTCTAGGTACCTCCTCTCCTATAAGGCAGAATGAGGCAACCGAGTAGGAGAAAAGGGTCCCAGGTCCAGGCGACACTGTCAGAGACAGCTCCTGTTCCCACTATCATGATCCCACAAAAAGGTCAAGCTACACATGAGTTGTAACATATGAGCAGAGGGCCTAGGTCAGACACATGCAAGCTCCCTGGTTCAGTGTCTGTGAGGCCCTCTGAATCCACCTTAGTTGATTCTTGTGGTATCCTTGATCACGCTGGTTCCTATAAGGTTCCCCAAGCTCTACCTAATGTTTGGCTGTGGGTCTCTTCATCTGTTTCCATCAATTGCTAGATGAAGTCTTTCTGCTACTAATTGGCCTAGATACCAATCTATGAGTATAGAAGAATATTATTAGAAATATTTTAATGACTTTTTTTCCTAGTCATATTTGGTTCTATCCTAGGTCTCTGAGCTATCCAGCCTCTGGTTCTTGGCCCTCCAGGCAGTATCAGGGGTGAGAATCTCTCATGGCATGGGGCACAAGTTGGATCAGGCATTGATTGGCCACTTCCACAATTTCTGAGCCACCTTTACCCTAGCACATCTTGTTGGCAGGACAAACTGTAGATCAAAGGTTTTATGGATGGGTTGGTGTCCCAATCCTTCCACTGGAAGTCTTTCCTGGTTACAGAAGATGGCCAATTCAGGCTCCATAGTTGCCAGTACTAGAAGTCTTAGCTAGGGTCACCCCCATAGATTCCTGGGAGCTTTCATGAATAGGTTTCTAACTCGTCCTAAAGATGTGATCCCCACCACATTCCAGTTGTTTCTCCCAGTACTCTCTTCCAATATGCCAGCTCTTACACCAGGGATTTAGAACCATACACAAGCATTACCTGTGGATATGTATCAGTTTCTGCTTCGTATAATTTTATTTTAGTTATTTATTTTTTATGGAGTTACTATTTATTGAGATCTCTGCAGGTTTGGGTCTGCACTGACCACTGCACAGGCTACCTTGCTTTATCATCCTCAGAATCCCTTAGGCAGCACCGTGATTGTCCTCAGTTCACACATACGGAAACTGTGGTGACTTGAAAGACAAAAGCCACTGACTTCCTTTTTTTTTTATTCGATATATTTTTTATTTACATTTCAAATGATATCCCCTTTTCTGGCCCCCCATGCCCCGAAAGTCCCATAAGACCCCTTCCCTTCCCCTGTTCTCCCACCCACCCCTTCCCACTTCCCTGTTCTGGTTTTGCCCTATACTGCTACACTGAGTCTTTCCAGAACCAGGGGCCACTCCTCTGCTCTTCTTGTACCTCATTTGATGTGTGGATTATGTTTTGGGCATTCCAATTTTCTACGCTAATATCCACTTATTAGTGAGTGCATACCATGATTGATCTTTTGAGACTGGGTTACCTCACTTAGTATGATGTTTTCCAGCTCCATCCATTTGTCTAAGAATTTCATGAATTCATTGTTTCTAATGGCTGACTAGTACTCCATTGTGTATATATACCACAATTTCTGCATCCATTCTTCCGTTGAGGGATACCTGGGTTCTTTCCTGCTTCTGGCTATTATAAATAGGGCTGCTATGAACATAGTGGAGCATGTATCCTTATTACATGCTGGGGAATCCTCTGGGTATATGCCCAGGAGTGGTATAGCAGGGTCCTCTGGAAGTGACATGCCCAGTTTTCTGAAGAACCGCCAGACTGATTTCCAGAGTAGTTGTACCAATTTGCTACCCCACCAGCAGTGGAGGAGTGTTCCTCTTTCTCCACATCCTCACCAACACCTGGGGTCTCCTGAACTTTTAATCTTAGCCATTCTGACTGGTGTAAGGTGAAATCTCAGGGTTGTTTTGATTTGCATTTCCCTAATGACTAATGGAGTTGAACATTTTTTAAGATGCTTCTCAGCCATCCGAAGATCTTCAGGTGAAAATTCCTTGTTTAGCTCTGTACTCCATTTTTAAATAGGGTTATTTGGTTTTCTGGGGTCTAACTTCTTGAGTTCTTTGTATATATATTCGCTATTAGCCCTCTATCTGATGTATGGTTGGTAAAGATCTTTTCCCAATTTGTTGGTTGCCGATTTGTCCTTTTGATGGTGTCCTTTGCCTTACAGAAACTTTGTAATTTTATGAGGTCCCATTTGTCAATGCTTGATCTTAGAGCATATGCTATTGGTGTTCTGTTCAGGAACTTTCACCCTGTACCGATGTCCGCAAGGGTCTTCCCCAGTTTCTTTTCTATTAGCTATAGAGTGTCTGGCTTTATGTGGAGGTCCTTGATCCTTTCGGAGTTGAGCTTAGTACGAAGAGATAAGGATGGATCAATTCGCATTCTTCTGCATGCTGACCTCCAGTTGAACCAGCACCATTTGTTGAAAAGGCTATCTTTTTTCCATTGGATGTTTTCAGCTCCTTTGTCAAGGATCAAGTGTCCATAGGTGTGTGGGTTCATTTCTGGATCTTCAATCCTGTTCCATTGATCCGCCTGTCTGTCACTGTACCAATACCATGCAGTTTTTAACACTATTGCTTTGTAGTATTGCTTGAGGTCAGGGATACTGATTCCCCTAGAATTTCTTTTGTTCTTGAGAATAGTTTTAGCTATCCTGTGTTTTTTGTTATTCCAGATTAATTTGAGAATTGCTCTTTCTAACTCTATGAACTGAGTTGGGATTTTGATGCATTGAATCTGTATATTGCTTTTGGCAAAATGGCCATTTTAACTATATTAATCCTGCCAATCCATGAGCATGGGAGATTTTTCCAGTTTTTGAGGTCTTCTTCCATTTCCTTCTTCAGAGTCTTGAAGTTCATGTCATACAAATCTTTCATATGTTTGGTAGCAGTCACTCCAACGTACTTTATACTGTTTGTGGATATTGTACAGGGTGTCATTTCCCTAATTTCTTTCTCAGCCTGCTTATCCTTTGAGTATAGGAAGGCTACTGATTTGCTTGAGTTGATTTTATCAACCGCTACTTTGCTGAAGTTGTTTATCAGCTGTAGGAGTTCTCTAGTGGAGTTTTTTGGGTCACTTAGGTAGACTATCATATCATCTGCAAATAATGACAGTTTGACTTCTTCCTTTCCAATTTGTATCCCTTTGACCTCCTTATGTTGTCTAATTGCCCAAGCTAGTACCTCAATTACAATATTGAAAAGATAAGGAGAAAGGGGGCAGCCCTGTCTAGTCCCTGATTTAGTGGGATTGCTTCAAGTTTCTCTTCATTTAGTTTGATGCTGGCTACTGGTTTGCTGTATATTGCTTTTACTATGTTTAGGTATGGGCCTTGAATTCCTGTTCTTTCCAAGACTTTAAGCATGAAAGGATGCTGAATATTGTCCAATGCTTTTTCAGCATCCAATGAAATGACCATGTGGTATTTTTCTTTGAGTTTGTTTATATAGTGGATTGCATTGATAGATTTACATATATTGAACAAACCCTGCATCCGTGGGATAAAGCATACTTGATCATGGTGGTTGATTGTTTTGATGTGTTCTTGGATTCAGTTGGCAAGAATTTTATTGAGTATTTTTGCATTGATGTTCATAAGGGAAATTGGTCTGAGGTTCTCTTTCTTTGTTGGATCTTTGTGTGGTTTTGGTATCAGTGTAATTGTGGCTTCATAGAAGGAATTGGGTAGTGTTCCTTCTGTTTCTATTTTGTAGAATAGTTTGAAGAGTATTGGTGTTAGATCTTCTTTGAAGATCTGATAGAATTCTGCACTGAAACCATCTGGTCCTGAGCTTTTTTTTGGTTGGAAGACTTTCTATGACTCCTTCTATTTCTTGAGGGGTTATGGTACTGTTTAGATAATCTATTTGGTCCTGATTTAATTTGGGCATTTGGTATCTGTCTAGGAAATTGTCCACTTCCTCCAGATTCTCCAGTTATGTTGTGTATAGGCTTTTGTAGTAGGATCTGATGATTTTTTGAATTTCCTCAGTTTCCGTTGTTATATCCCCCTTTTCATTTCTAATTTTGTTAATTTTCTCTGTGCCCTTTGGTCAGTCTGGCTAAGGGTTTATCTATCTTGTTGATTTTCTCAAAGAACCAGCTTCTGGATTCATTGATTCTTTGTATGGTTCTCTTTGTTTCCACTTGATTGATTTCAGCCCTGAGTTTGATGATTTCCTGTCTTCTTCTCCTCCTTAGCTTTTTTGTTCCAGGGCTTTCACATGTGCCATTAAGCTGCTAGTGTATGCTCTCTCCTGTTTCTTTTTGGAGGCATTCAGGGCTATTAGTTTTCCTCTTAGCACTGCTTTCATTGTGTCCTAAATATTTGGGCATGTTGTGCCTTCATTTTCATTAAATTCTAAAACGTCTCTGATTTCTTTCTTTATTTCTTCTTTGGCCAAGGTGTCATTGAGTAGAGTATTGTTCAGCCTCCATGCATATGTGGGCTTTCTGTTGTTTTTGCTGCTATTGAAGACCACTCTTATTCCCTAGTGATCTGATAGGAGGCATGGGATTATTTCGATCTTCTTATATTTGTTGAGGTCTGTCTTGTAACCAATTATATGGTCGATTTTGGAGAAGGTACCATGAGGTGCTGAGACAAAGGTATATTCTTTTGCTTTAAGGTGAAATGTTCTACAAATATCAGACAAATCCAATTGTTCCAAAGCTTCAATTTGTTTTACTGGGTCCCTACTTAGTTTATGTTTTCCTTATCAGTCCATTGAGGAGAGTGGAGTGTTGAAATCACCCACAATTATTGTGTTAGGTGCAATGTGTGCATTGAGCTTTAGTAAAGTTTCTTTTACGATTGAGGGTGCCCTTTCATTTGGAGCATAGATGTTCAGAATTGAAACATCTTCCATGTCTATATATTGTCTAGGTAGTTCTTCTTGGTAGATTTTTCCTTTGATCAGCAAGAAGTGTCCTTCTGTGTCTCTTTTGATGACTTTAGGTTGAAAGTCAATTTTATCTGATATTAGAATAGCTACTCTGGAGGAAGGGCCATCAGCAGTAGAACCACGCGGACAGGGTCCAGGCAGAACCTGCACCCATGACCACTGGCCATTGCTGGCCAGCCAGGCTGCAAGCAGCGGAGGATTTACCGCTCCTTTCACCACACAGAAGCCACATTAGAACTCTGCCTCCCGCCAGTCAGATACGAGGCCTCCATATTGGTTCTCGGTCGCCAGAGAGATCAGACTGAGGTACGCAAATATAACCCGAGACCAACATCGCGGGGGTCTAAGCCCGACGGGCGTTGGCCTGCACCCAGGCCCTGGGCTGATGGGGGGGGCACTGGGTCCAAACCCAGCCAGGAGGTTCCCCCCCTCCCCCCGGGCTGGCACGCGCACGCACCATGGCCATTTTGCCTAAGGGAAGCCAGAGAGACCTAGCAGGCAAAACCAAACTGGCTAACAGGCATAGCCCGAGGTGGACATAGCAGGGGTCTCAGACAGTCAGGCCCTGGACTGCCCCCAGGTACTGGGCTGCTCGGTGGGCCATCTGTGTGCTGACCCGGCCAAGGAAGCTTTGGACCAATTGGATTTGACTGATATTTATAGAACATTTCACCCTGAAGCAAAAGAATATACCTTTGTCTCAGCACCTCATGGTACCTTCTCCAAAATCGACCATATAATTGGACACAAGGCAGACCTCAACAAATATAAGATGATCGAACTAATCCCATGCCTCCTATCAGATCACTATGGTGTAAAAGTGATTTTCAAAGCAACAAAAACAACAGAAAGCCCAAATACACATGGAGGCTGAATAATACTCTACTCAATGACACCTTGACCAAAGAAGAAATAAAGAAAGAAATCAGAGACTTTTTAGAATTTAATGAAAGTCAAGGCACAACATACCAAATCTTTGGGACACAATGAAAGCAGTGCTAAGAGGTAAACTCATAGCCCTGAGTGCCTCCAAAAAGAAAATGGAGAGAGCATACACTAGCAGCTTAATGACACAACTGAAAGTCCTGGAACAAAAAGAAGCCAATTCACCCAGGAGGAGTAGAAGACAGGAAATCATCAAACTCAGGGCTGAAATCAATCAATTGGAAACAAAGCAAACCATACAAAGAATTAATGAATCCAGGAGCTGGTTCTTTGAGAAAACCAACAAGATAGATAAACCCTTAGCCAGACTGACCAAAGGGCACAGAGAAAGTATCCAAATTAACAAACTTAGAAATGAAAAGGGAGATATAACAACAGAAACTGAGGAAATCCAAAAAATCATCAGATCCTCCTACAAGAGACTGTACTCAACACAACTGGAGAATCTAGAGGAAATGGACAATTTCCTTATAGATACCAAATACCAAAATTAAATCAGGACCAAATAGATCATCTAAACAGTCCCATAACACCTAAAGGAATAAAAGGAGTCATAGAAAGTCTTCCAACCAAAAAAAGCTCAGGACCAGATGGTTTCAGTGCAGAATTCTATCAGACCTTCAAAGAAGACTTAACGCCAATACTCTTCAAACTATTCCACAAAATAGAAACAGAAGGAACACTACCCAATTCCTTCTACGAAGCCACAATTACGCTGATACCAAAACCACACAAAGATCCAACAAAGAAAGAGAACTTCAGACCAATTTCCCTTATGAGCATTGATGCAAAAATACTCAATAAAATTCTTGCCAACGAAATCCAAGAACACATCAAAACGATCATCCACCATGATCAAATAGGCTTTATCCCAGGAATGCAGGGTTGGTTTAATATACGGAAATCCAACAATGCAATCCACTACATAAACAAACTCAAAGAAAAAAACCACATGGTCATTTCATTGGATGCTGAAAAAGCATTTGACAAAATTCAGCATCCTTTCATGCTTAAAGTCTTGGAAAGAACAGGAATTCAAGGCCCATACCTAAACATAGTAAAAGCAATATACAGCAAACCGGTAGCCAGAGCCAGCATCAAACTAAACGGAGAGAAACTTGAAGCAATCCCACTAAAATCAGGGACTAGACAGGGCTGCCCCCTTTCTCCTTATCTTTTCAATATTGTACTTGAGATACTAGCTCAGGCAATTTGACAACATAAGGAGGTCAAAGGGATACAAATTGGAAAGGAAGAAGTCAAACTATCATTATTTGCAGATGACAAGATAGTCTACCTAAGTGACCCAAAATACTCCGCTAGAGAACTCCTACAGCTGATAAACAACTTCAGCAAAGTGGCAGTTTATAAAATCAACACAAGCAAATCAGTGGCCTTCCTATACTCAAAGGATAAGCAGGCTGAGAAAGAAATTAGGGAAATGACCCCCTTCACAATAGCCACAAACAGTATAAAGTATCTTGGGGTGACTCTTACCAAACATGTGAAAGATCTTTATGACAAGAACTTCAAGACTC
Organism: Apodemus sylvaticus; assembly: GCF_947179515.1. NCBI lineage: Eukaryota > Metazoa > Chordata > Mammalia > Rodentia > Muridae > Apodemus > Apodemus sylvaticus. The sequence continues at coordinate 68,935,472 of NC_067479.1, forward strand.
TGAAGAAGGAAATGGAAGAATACCTCAAAAAATGGGAAAACCTCCCATGCTCATGGATCAGCAGAATCAATATAGTTAAAATGGCCATTTTGCCAAAAGCAATATACAGATTCAATGCAATACCCATCAAAATCCCAATTCAATTCTTCACAGAGTTAGAAAGAGCAATTAACAAATTCATCTGGAATAACAAAAAACCCAGGATAGCTAAAAATATTCTCAGCAACAAAAGAAATTCTGGGGGAATCAGTATCCCTGACCTCAAGCAATACTACAGAGCAATAGTGTTAAAAACTGCATGGTATTGGTACAGTGACAGGCAGGAGGATCAATGGAACAGGATTGAAGATCCAGAAATGAACCCACACACCTATGGACACTTGATCCTCGACAAAGGGGCTGAAAACATCCAATGGAAAAAAGATAGCCTTTTCAACAAATGGTGCTGGTTCAACTGGAGGTCAGCATGCAGAAGAATGCGAATTGATCCATCCTTGTCTCCTTGTACTAAGCTCAAATCCAAATGGATCAAGGACCTCCACATAAAGCCAGACACTCTGAAGCTAATAGAAAAGAAACTGGGGAAGACCCTTGAGGACATTGGTACAGGGAGAAAATTTCTGAACAGAACACCAATAGCGTATGCTCTAAGAGCAAGAATTGACAAATGGAACCTCATAAAATTACAAAGTTTCTGTAAGGCAAAGGGCACCATCAAAAGGACAAATAGGCAACCAACAAACTGGGAAAAGATCTTCACTAATCCTACATCAGATAGAGGGCTAATATCCAATATATATAAAGAAGTCAAGAAGTTAGACTCCAGAAAACCAAAAACCCTATTAAAAAATGGGGTACAGAGTTAAACGAAGAATTCTCACCTGAAGAGCTTCGGATGGCGGAGAAGCATCTTAAAAAATGCTCAACTTCATTAGTCATTAGGGAAATGCAAATCAAAACAACCCTGAGATTTCATCTTACACCAGTCAGAATGGCTAAGATTAAAAATTCAGGAGACAGCAGGTGTTGGAGAGGGTGTGGAGAAAAAGGAACACTCCTCCACTGCTGGTGGGGTTGCAAATTGGTACAACCACTCTGGAAATCAGTCTGGCGGTTCCTCCGAAAACTGGGCACCTCTCTTCCAGAAGATCCTGCTATACCACTCCTGGGCATATACCCAGAGGATTCCCCACCATGTAATAAGGATACATGCTCTACTATGTTCATAGCAGCCCTATTTATAATTGCCAGATGCTGGAAAGAACCCAGGTATCCCTCAACAGAAGAGTGGATGCAAAAAATGTGGTATATCTACACAATGGAGTACTATTCAGCCATTAGAAACAATGAATTCATGAAATTCTTAGGCAAATGGATGGAGCTAGAAAACATCATACTAAGTGAGGTAACCCAGACTCAAAAGGTGACTCATGGTATGCACTCACTAATAAGTTTATATTAATCTAGAATACTGGAATAACCCAAACATAATCCATACATCAAATGAGGTACAAGAAGAAAGGAGGAGTGGCCCCTTGTTCTGGAAAGACTCAGTGAAGCACTATAGAGCAAAACCAGAACAGGGAAGTGGGAAGGGGTGGGTGGGAGGACATGGGGAAAGAAGGGGGCTTATGGGACTTTCGGGGAATGGGGGGGCTAGAAAAGGGGAAATTATTTGAAATGTAAATAAAAAATATATCGAATAAAAAAAAAAAAGAAAAGAATAGCTACTCCGGCTTTTTTCCTGAGACCATTGGCTTGTAAAATTGTCTTCCAGCCTTTTACTCTAAGATAGTGTTTGTCTTTGACACTGAGGTGTGTTTCCTGTATGCAGCAAAATGTAGGGTCCTGTTTCCTTATCCAGTCTGTTAGTCTATGTCTTTTTATTGGGGAATTGAGTCCATTGATGTTAAGAGATATTAAGGAATAGTGATTATTACTTCCTGTCATTTTTGATGTTATTTTTATATTTGAGTGGTTATCTTCTTTTGGGTTTAATGAAAGATGGTTAGTATTTTGCATTTTCCAGGGTGTAGTTTCCCTCCTTGTATTGGAGTTTTCTTCCTATTATTCTTTGTAAAGCTGGGTTTGTGAAAAGATATTGTGTAGATTTGGTTTTGTCATGAAATATCTTGCTTTCTCCATCTATGGTGATTGAGAGTTTTGCTGGCTATAGTAGTCTTGGCTGACATTTGTGTTCTCTTAGGGTCTGCATGAGATCTGCCCAGGATCTTCTAGCTTTCATGGTCTCTGGTGAGAAGTCTGGTGTGATTCTGATAGGTCTTCCTTTATATGTTACTTGGCCTTTTTCTCTTACTACCTTTAATATTCTTTCTTTGTTTAGTACATTTGGGGTTTTGATTATTATGTGACGGGAGGTATTTCTGCTCAGGTCCAGTCTGTTTGGAGTTCTGTAGGCTTCTTGTATATTCATGGGCATTTCTCTCTTTAAGTTAGGGAAATTTTCTTCCATAATTTTGTTGAAGATATTTGCTGGCCCTTTCAGTTGTAAATCTTCACTCTCATCTATACCTATAATCCTTAGGTTTGGTCTTCGCGTTGTGTCCTGGATTTCCTGGATGTTCTGGAATACAAGCTTTTTGCATTTTCCATTTTCTTTGACTGTTGAGTCAATGGTTTCTATGGTATCTTCAGCATCTGAGATTCTTTCTTCCATCTCTTGTATTCGGTTGTTGATATTTGCATCTATGGCCCCTGATTTCTTCCCAAGGTTTTCTATCTCCAAAGTTGTCTCCCTTTGTGCCATTTGACTCACTTTCTCCTGTATTTCTTTACGGTTTGTTTGTTTGGTTGGTTGGTTTTGTTTTGTTTTGTTTTGTTTTGTTTTGTTTTGTTTTGTTTTGCGTTTCTTCTTTATTGGCTTCTATCTCTTGAGCCTTATTCTCCTGAATTTCTTTAAGTGATTTTTGTGTTTCCATTATATGGGTTTCTAGCTTATTCATGTTCCCCTGTATTTCTTTAAGAGATTCGTTTATGTCCTTTCTGTGTTCTTCTAGCAGCATCATAACCAGTCATTTTAAACCCAAATCTTGTTTTTCTGGTGTGTTGGCCTATCCAGTACTTGCTGATGTTGGAGAGTTTGGTTCAGACACTGCCATATTGCCTAGATTTCTGTTAGTAGCGTTCCTACGTTTGCCCTTTGCCATCTTGTTATCTCTGGCGTTAGTTGGTCTTCTCTCTGGCTGATGTTTGAGCCTCCTATGAGGCTGTAGGGCTATTTCCGCAACATTGGATGGCTGGGTTTTCCCTGTCACAGATTGCTGATGTGCTGCCCTCCTCTTGGGTGCCCTTGGTGCCCTAGTGTGCCTTGCTCCAGATTGTCTCTGTGAAGCAGGTGGTACCCCAGATTGCTCCCTCAGGGAGTGCTGATGGTATATGCTGTAGAGACCTTTTCTGAGTGCTGATGACTCTGTTGGGCAGCTGCTCCCCCAACTGGGTTGGTGCACACAAGGCTAGCCTAGCTGCTCAGGCCCTGAGTCTAGGCAAAAGCCTGGCAGGCTTAGGACCCAGCAATGTTCACCTCGGGCTGTGACTGTCAACAGGTTCTGTCAGGTAGCCAAGATGGCAGTGTACGAGTGCTCCCTGAAAGTGCTGGGAGAGTCTGCTGGACTAACAACCTCCTGGCTGGGTTGGCACACAGATGGCCCACCAGACAGCCCAAGGCCTGGGTGCAGTCCAACGCCTGTCAGGCTTAGACCCCTCCTATGTTAGCCTCGGTCTATGACTGTTAGCCAGCTTTGCCTGCTAGAATTCTCTGGCGTCCTGTAGCCAAAATGGTGACATGCGCAGAGACAGAGTGCCGGACTGACAACCTTCTGACTGGGTCGGCACACCGATGCCCCCCTCCCCCCACAACAGCCCAGGGCCTGGGTGCAGGCCAATGCCTGTCAGGCTTAGACCCCCATGATGTTGGCCTTGGGTTATGTTTGCGTACCTTGGGCTGTCAGTTCTCTCTGGTGTCCAAGAACCAAGATGGAGGCAAGTCTCTCGTAACTGACTGGCGGGAGGCAGAGTTCTGATGTGGCTTCAATGTGGTGAAAGGCACTGTAAATCTGCTGCCTCTTGCAGCCTGTCTGGCCAGTGATGGTCAGTGGTAGCAGGCACAGGGCCTGCCAGGACCCTGTCGCCTTGGTTCCACTGCTGATGGCCCTTCTGCTGGACGAGATGCTGCTCTGTATAATTTTAAAATATATATAGAATACATAGTTTTGAACTGTGACTAACTTTTCCTCCCATGTATGGGTAGAGAAATGCTTATCCCTTCAAGAATATCTCTAGGACATTATGGCGATACTTTTAAAAAATAGATTTGAAAAGAAAACAATTTTTCAGATATTTTCAATATAGAAATATTAGAAATGTAGGCTCAACCAGCTCATCCACAAATGACATCAGCACTGATTGCGATGCACTTAGAACAAGAGAGATGGAGCCCAGCTACAAGTGTCCCAGAAACAATTCACAAGTCTGCTAATGCTCCCCTGGTCAGTCTTAAAAAAATCTTCAACTCAAATAGGATAGAGAACAAACTTGCAGAAATGAACATTTTTAAGAATAAAACTTGATGTTTTTTATCTCAAGGGATATGAAAAATATTTGTCATAAAATATGTGAATGTCCAATAACACAATACAATATGTAATACTTAAATGTAATACTAATATCTAATATTAGCAATATATAACATATAATGTTAATGTATATGTGTATGCATACATATATATTAGAGTGCATCTGTATTTATATATATAATGTCTGTTCACCCTATACAGGGAAACAATAATAGGTGAACACAGATCCCAGTAACGTCCAACTTACTGAAGCAATGAGTTTTACTAGGGTTATAGGCAGGAGCAGAAATGACTCAAGACAGTTACATCACAAAAGCCCATCCTGGCATGGCTGAAGTTCTCAAAAGTCTGGAGAGTAGAATACACTGCACAGCCTGCAGGCAGCTCAACAGGTTAAAGGGTGTCCATCCTTTCAGATGGTTCAGCTGGTCTTTGTTTCTTCTAGGCAGCTCAGCTGGTCTCTGCTTCCTCCAGCTTCATAGCTTGTCTGAGAGTGAGTGTCAGCGGTCTTACTGCTTGACGGGGAAGAAGCCTAGGGAATCTGGTCAGTTTCAGGGACTTCCTGAAGCTATTCTGAGTTGTGTGTTTCCTTTCTTAAGGAACTTTCCTCCATGATGGAATGGACACTGCTATACAACACCAATTTTACGTTATCTAAAATGGGCTCTGCTTTATATAAATCTCCCTTTAAAGTGTTTAACTCATCAGTCAAACTAACACTCAGTATCTGTGTATCCATTACCCTTGGGGAACACAGGTACTTTGATGTCTACCGCAGCGTTGACCTTTATGAATTCAATGAATGCGTGCCATATTCCGTGCTTCCCTGATACACATGCAGCATTAACAGTGTGAACAGCGTTGTCTACCAAGCAGAAGAAGATGATTTCACCTAATTGAATTCAGAAGAAATGTACTCCTTTACTTTTTAGAAAAAAAAATGATAGGAAAAAAACCAAATGAAATTGTTGTCCCTACGTGTCCTTAGAGTTGTTGAGTGACTATGAAGAAGTTTATTGGGAAACAATCCACGGACTAGAACTCAGGAGCTGCTTAATCTCCCAGCTCCATTTAGATGCCCAATATAATTGGAAAGACAGGGCAGCAGAAGGAGAAACCCCTGGCCAGGCTTGAGAGTGGACTACTGACACGCCCTGCTCCAACAGAGTCCTGTAAAGGTCAGCCATCACAGAGCTGGCTGTGAGTGCTGCCTGGGGAAATGTGAGCACTTGGGAACAAGGCTAGAAGCCCAAGTCTGGAGTCATGCCCCAAGCTCTCTTCTTGCAAATAGTTTATAAACGTCAGAGCTCTGCGCCTCTGCCCCTCCCTTTCAATTCCTTTTAACTTTTAGTGGACGTTTCCAAACACAGAAAAACAGCTACATTCTTGTACTGTCGAGAAGCTTTTTTTATGTGACTCTGCACCTGTGAAAAGAAAAGAAAGCAGGGTTTTTCTCTTTCTCTAACTGGTTCCCACCCCCTCCATCCCAAGACAGACCCCGGGGGCTGCTTTTCAGTGAGCGCATCTCAGCCCCCATCACCATGCAGCGCTGCCCTGTCTTCTGTTTTCTAACTCAGGCTCTGTGTTCTCATGTGCCACCACCTCTGGCTCCTTTTCTTGTCTCTGGCACCTTCTCCAACAACTGGGCAGACAGCCAAGTTCTTTGCCACTTTAGTGGCTCAAGGAGTCTACCAGATAGTGTTCAGACTGCAGGGATGACCTCACAAGAAATTTATTTTTCCTATTGGGTCTCAGTTTTGTGAGTCAGACACAGACTGATGGATTTCCTATGTCAGGCTGATGGAACTAGAGTCAGTGAACCAGCACGGAAGTCCCAGACTGCCTTCTGTAGCTCTAGAGATCCTGTGCAGGGGGAAATATTTAAAGTTGGACTGATCCCCCTCTGAAAATGAGACGCAACATTTACCCTTGATACCTCTGTCAGATGTGCCCATGTAACAGGTTGACACCTTCAGCACACCAAAGTCAATAAATTCAAAGTTATAGTTTTCCCAGTAGAGGTAGCTCCCGAGGGGGCAGAGTTTTCCATCCCTGCAGTAGGTGTCAAGTTTAACTGTGTGATATAAATGCAGAGGAGCCAAGTCGCCACAGACTTCCCAGACACTTTGACTTTAGGCCAGTTGGGCCCATCATCCTATCCACATGTAAATAATGCTCGTTAACTCAATCAAATTTAAAGGAAACCCTTAAGTCACATGGTCTTACAAGCTAACTTCTGGGGGAATCCAGGGGCTCAGTGATTCAGAGTAAGTTTTCTTTCTTGATAGACATATGGAAAAGCTGAAGTATAAACGACAGGCATGCTGGGAAATTTAAGGTCATTATTTTGCCTTTTTATAGATTTCTGAAGTTTTATGGACTTTCCAGGGATGGTTTCAGGCACTGAGTTGAGTTTCACCAGAAACATCAATTATTGGAAATAGAGAAATTCCTAGTCTGTAGCCTGATCACTTAACTGCCCAGTAACTACAGGAGTCTTTTATCAGCAACAAGTTAGTAGCTGATATAACATTTTCAGGGACTCTGAGTTTCTTCATAAAAGCCCACACAATCTTAAGTCAATGTGCTGACTTCTCTCTGCCCCAAGGAAGGAGGGGAGATGGTTTCCAGTGAAACTGTGGCTCTGCCTTGAAGCGAGAAGCAGCCTTCCAAGTCTGACTCTTCCCTCCTAAGTCCAGAGATTGGCCTATTCTCTGGTGAGCTGGGCAAGGCAGTAAAGGGTAAGGCTACAAGCATAAGGGGTCAGTTATTGACATCTTCAAATCATGCACATACAAACAAAACCAACCAAACAACACCACCAAAAAAACCCAACAAAACAAACAAACCAAAATCCCTCCAGAGTGGTGGGGGAATAGAAAAATGTCCTCTAATCCCAGATAGCTAATCTTCCTCAACTCCCTGAGGAGCACTTCTTGCCAAGAAATGAGGTTGGATGCATCTGGCCAACGCACAGGCTGGTTTTAGCCTCTTTGATCTGAAAAACCAGGAGCCTCTGTGCAGGTGTTGTCTTGGTTGTGGAGAGCCAGTTCCAGTCAAATGAGGCGCTGTAATAGTGTGGCCCAAAGGTTCCATCTGTCTGTAAATTATTGTGTCACCTGGGAGAACATGGCTTCATATCCCTGAGCCTCAATCTCTTCCAATGTAAAGTTGACATAAAAATATCTCACAGCCACCAGAGAGCATAGCAAAGCCCTTAGCACTGATTAGCACTCAGAGCCTGCTATCCTGTTACCTGGTTGGATGTAGCTTCTTTAGAAATCCAGAAGTCTAGGTTCTACTTTTCTCAATGCCGAGACAAAGAAGCCAACAGATACAACAGGAGGAAGGAGGAATTGAGGCTCAGTGTATGAAGGAATAAAAATCCATCATAGTAGAACTCCTGATGACAGGAGCATGGTTGTTTACATCTAGACAGACTAAGAAGCAGGGAGCAATGAATTCTGGGGCATAGCTGTCTTCCCCCTTCCTATTCCATTTGAAGTCCCTAGTCCATAGGATGATGTCAGCCTTATTCAGGGGAGGTCTTCCCTCCTCTATTAAGCCCCTCTATGAACATCTTCACAGAGATGCCTGGAGGTGTGCCTCCATGGTGATTCTAGATCCAGTCACGCTGACAGCAAAGCTTAGCCATGACAAGTCCTTTATATGTGTGACAATCGGCCATTCTGCCAGGCTTGCTTCGTCACAGCCTTCATCCCATTGGAATGCTGGAATAATCAAAAGTAAAAATCCTTGAGAAAACACTTCTAGACTATTGTGCTATGTTGGAAACTAGTAATGCTTCTCTGAAGTTTAAGAGAAAAGAATCAATCTATATAGATAGAGTTAGAATATAGACTTGCCCAAAGAGGGCAGGAGAGGACCAGGGTGAAAGGATAGTGTCAGATGCTCAGGAAGACGAGCTTGGCTTGTTCCTGCAAATACAGTAGTTTCTCACAACAAAAATAGCCATGTTTAAACAATCTACTGCAATTAGCAGGCTAGAGCTTAGGTTTGTTGTACCACATTAGAGAGAAAATTCTCCTTAAAAAGCTGAGAAATAATGACAGTTGCCCGGGAGAGATAACATTTGTATTTGGATACTAAGGGAAGTATTAGGGATTGTTTTGCTTTCATATATATATATATATATATATATATATATATATATACACACACACACGCGCGCGCGCATTTCCATCTTTTTAAACTAATATGACATCTATTTATACTTATGGGTACATATGATAAATCTATACATATATCAATACACAATGCCTGTGGTAAAAACAAAGCCATTGTTATTTCTATCTTCTTCAATTATTTGTTGTGTCTATATTCTGGGAATTCTTCTAGTAATTTTGAAATATATGGCCAATTTTTGTAGATTGTGGTTACCCTAGCATAATTAGCATAATTAGGTAAAACCTTTTAACCTGATTTATTCATAACCATAACACATTCCAAGGGATAAAGCATGCATAGTAAGGGATGCTCTAGGATCACTGCTGTGACCCTCAGGAGAATTTCATGATAGGCATCTTCTTTAAGTAGGAAGGACCATCAAAGTATCTGAGGAGAGAGAAGGCCAAAATTGCCATAGTTGTCCTCTAGGTTTGTTATCATTTTATAGGAAGATGTTAAAGATTCTGTGGGTTTGTTGTGGGTCTCTGAACTGACCAGTTTCCCAGACCTGAGGTGCTGCTGTTTTCCCTCAGTATTTCCCATAACACACGAAGCACTTTCCCTTATTTTTGTCCTCCATCCTGACACAGGAGAGCATGGGCTGGAGATGGTAAAGGGAGGTTGATCTCAGAGCTAACTCAAGGTGCCTGAAACAATCCAAAACTCCTGTGCTTTGTCAGCACATCCACACACTTCGAATCTCCATCTGCATCTTCATCAGCCCAGTCCCAGTCCTACCCTTACCCTTCTGCTTTCAGAATGGTCAGAGGTCGGAAATCTGTAGCTGCATTACTGATAAAGTCTTCCGTCTTATTAATTTAAGATGCCACTAAATATGGATGGGGATTCCTTTCTCCGTGTCTCCTCAGCGCTCAGGTTTATGCTACTGGACATTTAGACACTCTGCCCATAGAACCATGTTTTATGTCTGGAACTTGGTTTTTTCCCCACTTTTGCTTTCAATAAGTCTCTAAGAATACATGCATGCACCAAGCAGGATCCTAAACAATAGAGATGGAAAGAACAGTGAAGCAATTAGAATTAAGTGGTAACACCCTGGGAGCTATAGTAGCCGAGACAAACCAACAGCAACTTGACAAAGGTAGCAGTCCTCTCAGGTATGCAGCTTTTGGAACTAAAAAGTATATCAAAACCATATATTCTCATATGTTCCATCATAAAAGTAGAAGCAGAGTTCTGCGAATATTCCCCCAAATAGGTGTACCAACAGGACTTTAGTACGAGGTGACATATGGTGACACTCATTTTCAGGAACAGACAAAAAGAACTAGACATCATGACCAAGTGGGATTTGTTCCAGGTATGCAAGACCAGTCCAACTTTTCAGGATCAATTAATGGAGTGAGACATAGTAACAAACTAAAGAAGTAAATTGATATATGTATACCAATAGATATAGGAAATATACTTGATACTATATACCAACCACAAATAACAAAATCAGAAGCAGGGGGTTGGCCTCAATTTAGTGAAAAGTAGCCACATACCCTACAGAAACATGACCCTTAGTTCTGAGACTTCGCCTGTCTCTAAAATGAAGAGCAAGGCAAAGATGCCCCAGCTCACCGATCCCACTAGCTTTGCAGCAGCAGTGCTCAAAAAGACAACAACAGAAAATAAAGCATGTTCAGACTGGATAGAAAGAAACAAGTCTCTTGTTTCTTCACAGATACCCGATGGTCTGTGCAGAAAATTTCAAAGACACAATAAAAATATACATAACTCAGAAAGCATTACAAGGGTTTGCAGAAAAAGCTAATGAGCAAAAGCAGTGGAATCCCCCTTCCCCTACACACATACACCCACACACATATTAGGGATCAACAACTAGGAGTTTGACATTTACATCACAATATTATCATTTGTATTTTTATAAATGGAGATCCATTCTATGTTATGCATAGGAAGGCTCAGTATTGTTCAGTAAGCTCTTCCCAACTGTGTCTGCAGACTCAACACAATGTCAACCCAAAGACTGGAAAACAAATTTGTAGAAATGATCAGTCCAACTCTAAAGTTTATATGGAGAAGCAAAGATCTAGAAGAACCCCTCAGTCATGGTTACAGCCTCCCAATTTGGGCTCCCTTCCTATCATGTTCTCTCTGGGGTCTGTTCACAGCACACCATCCAGAGCTACATATGAGAGTTCTTGCCTTAATTCGCTACTCAAAACCTTTCAATGTCCTCACTCCACTGAATAAAAGTTAAGGATCTCACATGTCTCTCCAGAATCTTCTGTGTCTCTGCATCCTGGCCTCATCCACCTCACCTGCCATGCCACCCCTTGTTCCTTGCTATGCCAAACATGAGCCTGCAATAGAGCTTAGACACCCTTCTTGCATATCCACATGGTTGAGTAGTCCCTTATTCCAAAAGTTCTTTGTAAGATGTCACCCCCATGGTGTAGCTGATGAAGCTCTTGTTGCACAGGCATCAGGACATGAGTCCTGAATCCAGCACCTTTTAAAAGCTGGGAGGCAGAGACAGGAGGATGCCTGCGAGCTTGCTGAAGAACTTTGGTTTTAGTGAAAGACCTGTCTTTAAAAAAAAGCTTGGAAGATAGCTCAGTGCATGAAGCTCTTAAGACTCAAGTCTGAGTTCTGTAAACTGGCTCTAGAACCCAGGTAGAGTGCAGAATGACTGTGACAGCAAGCCAATAATTTTAGCACTAAGAAGGTAGAGATGGGCTCCTGATCAAGCTGGCTGTGTAGGCTAGCCCAATCAACAACTTCTGAGTTCAACTTAGAGAGTTGACTTCAATGAATAAGTGAAGTGTGATCAGGAAGACATACCCGGTGTCCACCTACATGTGAGTACATTCACTCACACACATGGGTACGTAAATATACAACTCATGTCACTACATACATACAATAAACTGTGGATGAGATCAATTGAGGGAAAGATCCCATGTTACACACACACACACACACACACACACACACACACACACACACACACGCACATTGTCACAGTCTCAAGTGAATTCTAGCTATGACCGCAGCCCTTAACAGCCTTCTGTGTTCTGTTTCATCTTTTCTCCACATTGCTTATCACCTGGATAATTTTATTAACCATATTCTCACCAATCTTTCATCACAAAAAAACCATGAACACAGGAATCTTGGCCATATGGTTTATGAATGTATCTCACAAGATTCAAACATTCAAACAAATGCTTGGCACACAGAAAACATTTGAATAATACTTGTTGAAGGAACTAATAAAATGTTACTATTCTGAAAATATGCAAATCTTTAAAAGAATGGGCTATGGAGTCACAATGTTAGGTTCACATCTGTATCTACCACGGTATTTAATCTCTGTGCCTCAGTTTCCTAATCTGTAAAAGGAGTGATTATTGTATCTGATTTGTAGAATTGGTAGAAGAACCACAGGCACTAGTACATTTAAACTAATTAAATGTTGGTTGTAACACAGTAAGTGCTCAATAAATGCTACCGAGTTCTTCTTTGATTCCTCTCAAGAGCTATTTGAAATTTGCATTTCTTTTCAAAGCTATTTTCTTCAATTTCCTGCCAAGCAAGCCTGCTCTTTCACAACAGAAAGGCAGAGTGTATAGAGCAAACTCCTTTTTAATGATGTTAAAAACACATTTGGGCTTACTCCCAGCCTTTTTTATCTTCTTTTGTCTCCATGAAGGCTGTGGACCTCTCCCAAGAGCACCTGCTAATGTGTACATTCTGCAACCTTTCTGCTCCCGCCTCAAATGGACATTCCTCATTCTCCCAATGTCTATCTTCTACTATGTTTCACAAACGTGCACACACATGTACACACACATACACATATGCATAGATACACACATGTACACACATGTACACGCATGCACACACAGACACAAACACATGCACAGAAGCACACAAGCACACACACGCACACACATGCACAGACACACAGGATTTTAAAAGCTCTTTTAAATTTCAAACCATATGCTTCAAATTCAGTTCCTTACCCAAATTCCAATCTTTCCTTCTTTCCAGCCTCTTTTAATACAGGTCTTCTTAAAGCAGTAGCACATATTGAATCTTTTTCATCTCCCAGTCCTTTCTGTTGTCCACTACTTGCTTAACAACAGCATTGTTAAATGGCCTACCTGTTTCCCAGGGAGTCTCTTTCCCCTTCTCTACCACGTTCAGCTGGTATCTTGTGAACACAGGCACCCCACCCACACATCCTTTCACTGTGTGAAATCAGCAGGTCATTCCCGATTCTCTCTCATGCTCTGGGATTTGTCCGGCCAGGCTGTATCACTGTCTCCTTGTTTTCTGTCCCATCGATGTCAATTCCCCAGACTTGCCTTTGGTTGCCACTCAACATTTACAAACACAGTTCACTGTTTGATATCTCCTGAGTGTTAGTTGGCTACCTCTAAAGAAAAAAAATGACTTCAGTTGACATCTGTCCTTAAACTAATCTTTAAGAAAAGTGCTGGGTCCCTGACTGGGTACATTGTCAGGATGCCTTTGTCTCCGGGCTTCTACACCTCAGAGCGATGCTGCCCTGTATCCATGCATTCCTTCTCGCAGACACTTGGCAGGCACCCCAGATTTCTGCCCTCCTGTAGCCTCTGCATCACGTTACCAAGCCCAGCAGATTCTACCTTCTTAATATCCACTCAGAGCCACGCCACTCGCTGGATCCCCAAAGCCATTACCTTAATCCAGGCCTTCACCAATTCTTGCCTGGATTACTACAACTGCCTGGTAACTGGCTCACTGTCTCCAGCCTGGCTCGACTCCAATCCCTACTCCACAGAGTTGCCAATCTGTTATTTCTGAAATGCAAATCTGATCATGTCATCCTCCTGCTTAAATTCCTTCAATGGATCCCCGATGCTTCCAGGCTAAAGTTGAAAGTCATGAGCTTAACACGGGGCCCTTCATGACACCTGTGCAAGTCCCAATTCCTGCTCACAGCAAACCTCCCCAGGTCCTCACCTTCAGCCTTATGCTAATGAGTGTTCTGCAGGCACTCCATGCTATCTCCTGCAAGTAAGGAGACAGAATGCCTTGCCCCCAGCCCACCTGGCTGACTGCTATTCAGCTGTGTCGTCAGACTGCCTCACCTGCCTCACCTGGCAATACTCTGTCATATCCCACATTATTGAATATATATGTATTCATATACGTATATGTATATTTCACATGTTGTGTAGCTTTTAAAACATCATCTTCATTTCTTCCAATGATGGGTCCAGATTGCAATATTATTGTCTTCTTTAGTGAGGCATAAATGAAGACTCTGAGAAGGCCTTGCTCAAGTAAATTGTTTCAATTCTTAACAGGTAAAGGGGACTCACGATGCCTTCTCTAAGCCCCTCCCCTAAAATGATGTTGATAAAACAGATTCATCTTCCAGCATGTGCCTGGTCAGATGGATATGGCACATAACTTGTTCTTGATAGGGAAAGGCACCGATGAGGTGAGTCTGGAAATATAACTTTGCCAGCTCCATGGCGTGGGTTGACCTTCATATACAAGGCTTGGCTCTCCCAGTAGATGATCTCAGAGGAAGGAGATGGCTGACTTTGCTGAAGCCCTGGGTTCCAAGCACTAGAGGCCTCACTATGAGCACAGGATGAAAGGGGAGGCAACAAGGACTGAGGCTAGAGAAAAGCTCATAGAGATCAACAGAGGTAGAACCCAGCAGATGAATACAGGCTCCGGAAGCATGAAAGAGTCCGGCTAATAATGGCTCTATTGTTAATTGACTGGAGCTATCAGCGGAAGGGTGCAAAGGAGACTGCCATCCCATCATCTCTGCGCTCTTGGCCTTGACTGCCTGGCCCAGGTTACCTCCCCATGTCTGCTGCCCTCGGCAGGTGGCTGGACCCCGCCCCCTGTCTTCCCTTCTTGGAAGAAAAGCCTGTGCATGTGGTCTGTGAGAGAACTGGGACTAGAGCTTCCTATTCACGGTCTGCTGGAATACGCAGATAACAAAATGAAGCCACTTCCATTTTAACACTGAGCATTTAAAACAAGAGGGTCAAATGTCCTGCTTGGGTTTTAAAATATTTTTCTTGGAAGACAAAGGGTGCATTTGCCTAACTAATAGAGACCTCTGAGTCTGCTCTTCTGGTTCTACCTCAGGTAGCCTCCACAGAGGGTGTTGGGCACATTCTAACAATGCACTGGATCCTCCTGCTCTTAAAGTTTTTGCATGACCTGTGCACACCCATGTGCTCAGGTCTCACAAGCACACTCGGGTGGGAGCCTGGGCTTCTGTGGCCTGCTCCTTCCTTCTCCCACAGTCCTCTTCGATGTCCTGAGGAGCTTTCTCCTGAAGGACTAGAAATTATCACAACCAGGAGGAGGGACTCCTCCATGAAAGATCTTCCTGGGACTTGGAAGCACAACTCAGCCCAGAAGACGGATGTTGTGTTTACACATGATCTCATACATATATCATTATGTATCGTTCTTGCTTTAATCAGGTCTTGAAAGACCAATAGCAAAAATAACCTTTTTGGCATTATAAACAACAATGACAAAACCAGGGCTCAGGCTTCAGAAAGTAAACTGGCAATGCCTTTTTCCATCTTCTCTGGGCACTGTGCCAGTATTCATCTGCCACCGTTCTTGCACAGCTTCTGAGGCTGACCTGACAGGGGAAGTCAAAGGAATGAAGAAAAAGATGGAAAGATAGATAGACAGAAATGCTGGGTCAGGTGAACCAGGTTCTCTGATAGAGAAAACTCAGCACCCCAACAGCCCAGCATGTTTATTATATACAGTTGAACAGGAGCAAAGTTATTGCATTCAGCTGGCCAAGGAGGCAGGGTTATTACAGATAAACACAGAGGCAAGGTTTATGGTACACAGATCGATCAAGGAGACAGGCTTAGCTAATCTCTGTAGAAGCCAACTCTCTCTGGGAGCAGGGTTATAAATATCCATAGTAGGGGTGAAGCTATGGTGGACATTTTCTGTCTTCACCATCAACATTCATGCTTGAACCAGAAGGGAAGGCATTTCCCTCTGGATCTAAGGCCTTAATATGGCTGTGCCCATGCCAACAACACTCATTGTCTTGGGACTAGATATATTCAGGGCTTCCTCCACTCGCCAATTCATTTGTTGAGGGTCAAAGAAAAGTTCTAGGGTAGGAGACTTGGTCACTGTATTACAGGGTTTCTTGTTTAACCTGGTGACAAGCTTCCCTGAGTGACTCCAATTTGCCCCAAGCTGACTTCCCTTTCCCTTTGTCAGGCCTAACAATGCAATAGAAAACAGACATTTGGGGTTCTCAAGGAGACAGGACTAAGGGGGAATGGAATAATTTCTTGCTAGTAAAGGGATATAAGGCATATGGTTAGATGTAATTGATGCATGTGTGTGTATGTGTTTATTCTCCTCCTTTTTTAATCTAAGCCTCATCAAACAGGAATCTGACAGTCCCAGGGGCAGGGAGCAGGAATCCCTGCCAAGGCAGTCCTGTGGGAATGAGGGAGGCCATCTTAAGAACAGGTGTTAACAGACAGGCCATCAAGGCACCGCCTGAGATGGCCTCACCTGAGATAGTCAGACAGCACTGGCATTGGCTCTGTGGAGATGATGTGACTCTCCAGGAGTAGGGCTCATTTCATTTTCTTTCAAGAGTTATTGTCTAAAATATCATCAGTCCATTTCCATGTATTCCTTAGTATAGACTTTAATTCAATTTCTCAAACTGCATGGTCCAAAGAGTGGCTGATTAAAGATTGACTCAGCCTGAGTTGCTATGCAGAATTCATCAGAGTTATTGATTCCCAACAGTAATTACCTGTCCTTGCTTGATCTGAAAGCAACCCTTCATTTTTAAATTGCTTTTCTAAAATATTGGTTTTATTTTAATTATACATATGTGAATACATACACGTGGGTCCAGATGGCTGTGGAGACCGGGATAGAAAATCAGATTCCCCACAACTGGAATTACAAGCAGAGATTAAGTGTCATGCAGATGTTAGGAACTGAACTCTGATCCTATGCAAGAACAAGTGTTCTTAACCTCTGAACCATTCAGTCTCCCAATTGCTATTTCAAAATAAAAGATAGAAGACCAAAAACCACATCGTTGTTATTAGAAACATATTGCTTTGTTATGTTATTATGTGACTCATAAACACAGCTCCTCGTTAGCACTGCCACTGCAATGCTCATTCCACACAGGCATCGTGAGGCTCGAACTGTGATTTCAGTTCCTGTCAGGCGAGCCATTGAGAGAACTATACAGGAATTATATTGTGGGAAGAATATCCCTCAACACAGAAAATACCAGACTCCTTCAAGTATTTCAAGTCTTTCCAATCTCCAAACTTTCCGACCTTCTTTCTGAAATACCCAAGGACCACCCACGCACAAGTTACAAGTTCTTTAAAAACTGAAGGGAAATCTAGTATCCACTGCATGAGCATTCTTCAAGTGGACAAGGCTAATATTCACCTAAAAACCATTTCTAATCAGGAAATCTTCTACTTAGATAACAGCCAAGAGCTACAGATGTGTGTGTCCCTGGGTTCAAAGATGTGTGTGTCCCTGTCTTCACAAATGTGTGTGCTCTGTCTTCACAGATGTGTGTCCTGTCTTCACAGATGCGATGATCCTGTAGGAAGACAGGGAATAAGCAGGGGAGGAACATTGAGAAAAGAAGTTCATAAACTGAACAGGCTCCTCACAGAGGAAGCTAGGTCAAGAGTTCCTCCTCAGAATACAGAGATATCCTTGCTGCCAGTTCCACAGTCATCTTCAGGAAACGAGGTGCCTTAGGGATGCTGCTTCTGTGATAAGACAGCATGACTATACACAGCTTGGGAAGGAAAGGATGATTTCAGCTTCAACTCTCAGTCACACTCGCTACTCAGGGAGTTGGGGCAGGCACTCAAACACGACAGGAACCTAGTGGCAGGAACTGATGCAGGGCCCTTGGAGGAGCACTATTTACTGGCCTGTTTTTTTGTGGTTGTTTCCTAGTGGTACTCAGGACTAATAGCACAGGGATGATACAGCCCACAATGGCTGGGACCCTCCCACAGCAGTCATCAATCTAGAAAATACACTTCAGGCTTGCCCACTGGCTAATCTGATGGGTGCATTTTCTCAGTTGAGGTTCCCTCTTTTTTAAATGACTCTAACTTTTCTCTAGTAGACTTTAAACTATACGGTGTAGAAGAATAGGTGGGGGCCTAGCAACTAGTAGCAAGAAGAAGGCTATACAGCAGGCTAGGTATCTCTCCACGGCTTGGGGGTTTTGGACTTCAGGGTTTTTGATTTGGGAATACTTGCATACCCACACTGAGGTATCTCTTCCACACGGACTCTACTTGTCCAGAATATTTTACTCCAACGAAGTATCTGAGCTGGCTGCATTGTAAACAAGTGATGTTTATTTGGTTCCCAGTCAGGGTGGAAGATGGAGTGGCCCCATCTGCTAACAGTCTGGGAGGGTCTCTGTGGTGGCAGGATGGTATGGCAGATGGCATCATGGTGACCATGTGGAAGAGAGAAGTGAAGCAAGATAGCTAACCACAAAGATTCAGGGGTCAGAATTGCTCTTTTATAACAGCCCACCCTCAAAGGAAAGAACTCTGGCCCTTCAATTAGCTATGTTAATCGCGTTCAAGGGCTATGACCCCATATTCTACTAAGCCCCCTCTTCAAATTCTCCCCATCTCAACCCTCTTATGCCAAGAGACATTCCATGTCATCCTTTGAGGAGACAAACTATAGCCAAGCCTCAGCAGACTCTAAATCTAAGTATGCCATGAATATCTTTCATACAGTCCTTATATCCATAACCTGAAGGTGATTTTATATAATATACTGAATAATTTGGAGCATCTCAAGATATGAAATTTTCTCCCAGTAGTGTCGGGTTGAATTTGTAGCACATCAGACTTTGGATTTGGAAATCAAGGAGACCTGATCTATAGTGAATAAAAGTTCTGGCAGCCATCTAACTCAGAGGTCCCTGTGAGCTGTTCACAGCTGCATGTTGGGATGCCTATAAATTTGCCAGCAGGACAGATTACTGCAAACTAAACTAACTCTTTGTATAAAGTAGAATTTTTATATCCAAGAACCAAGAATCTTCGAATTAAGCAGTCCCTTAGAGAAAATTTAATCCAAATGCCCATGGATTAATTGGTGCAAAAATTCTTTCCTTAAACATACCCTGCAGTGTTTTAGAACACATCATTTGTTCTAGCAATAGCTCAAATTGCTAGAAATTTCTTTCAAGCCGAACTTGCTTCCTTGAAACTTGCCTCCTTAGTCATGCCCTCTGGAGTTGCTCCGAATTGCCATCCTAATCCCCTTCCTATCTGACAGCTTTTCAGAGGTTTGAAGACAGCTATCTTGTCCCCATTATGTCTTCTCTTCCTCAGGCTAACATCCTAAATTCTCTCACCTGCTCTTTGCATTACAAGATGCTGAAGCCACTCACCACTGTGCAAATGCTTCTCAGGACAGGCCCTACTTTGTCAAGAAAAAATAAGCCACATTGGCTTTTGAAAGAAATTTCAATAACGAAACCGAGTTATTAACTCTTTTTGCTTGTACTATATTGCTTAAATATGAGGATACAGTCTGACAAAGACATCAATGGGCAATTTCATCTGTGTGTAACCACGAGAGAATACATTTACCCAAAGACAGATGGAACAGCCCACTACACCCCTAGGCTCTTCTGGACATTGTGTTGCTCTCATACAAGTTTTATAGCTCATTACTGTACAAAATGGGAGGGATTTCCCAGCTCCATTATAATCTTTCTCTCTGCCTCTCTATCTCTGTCTATTTTTGTCTCTCTGTCTCTGTCTCTCTGTTCTCTCTCTCTCTCTCTCTCTCTCTCTCTCTCTCTCTCTCTCTCTCTCTCTCTCTCTCCTGTGTGTGTGTGTGTGTGTGTGTGTGTGTGTGTGTGTTTCTGTGAAAGTCAGGGGTTAAACTCGGCTGTCTTCCTCAGTTTCTTTCCACCTTGTTTTGGAGACAAGGTTTTCTAGTAAGCCTGGAAATCACTAACTGGCTAAACTCATTGTTCAGTGAGCTCCAGAAATCCCCTCCCAGCCCTGTGCCAGCAGTGTGCCATGTTTTTACATGTGTGCTGTGGTGCAAACTCAGGTCTTCACACTGGAGTGCCAGGCATGTCACCCACTAGCCACCTTCTCAGCTTCATTATAATCATTAGAAAACACCATCATATATGTGATTTAATGTTGACCAAAATGTCTTTATACAGTGTATCTCTTCTTTTATCTTCTTTGCCTTAGAATATAAAATCTACCATGCCTAACCTTCAAGTACACATTATAGATTTGTGCTGTATTTTTGTATTTAGTGGTAAAGTGCCCTAAATAATGAACATTTGATAAATGTCACAGATTCACTAAATGTGGATTCTTTCCATATTACTCTGGAATAAATTATGTGGTTTAGTGGAATGTACAAAATCAGAAGGACTTTGTACCAGGGCATGCAGGTTTCCAAAAGAACAAATGGAGTTCAAGTATACCTAATGAAACCAGCAGGAGTCAGCTGGCACAGTCTCCTGGTCTACAATAGTGCAAATGGCAAACTTAAGACACAAGAGAAAGGGTCAGTATGGTCCCTTCACCCCCATTGCAGAAATTTATTAAATCCTGCCAGGCCAGCTGCTAGAATCCAGTTCTAAGACCTGGGGTCCCTAGATTATCTGTGTGGCCCTCTGATCAAAGCTCTTCATTATGAGCTTGGAACAAGGAGGAGGAAAGAGGTGGGAAGGAGCTAAAGGTGTGGAGGAGATAGAGGTGGAGAAGAGTTAAAGGTGGAGAGGAGCTAGAGGTCGAGAAGGGGTAGGGGAGGAGAGGGGATAGAGGTGGGGAGGAGGTAGAGGTGGGGAGGGGGTAGTGGTGGAGAGGGGGTAGAAGTGGGGAGCAGGTAGAGGTGAGGAGAGGAAAGAGGTGTGGAAGGGGTAGAGATGGGGAGGGAGTAGTGGTGGGGAGGAGGTAGAGGTGGAGAGGGGGTAGAGGTGAGGAAGAGGTAGAGGTGGGGAAGGGGTAGAGATGGGGAGGGAGTAGTGGTGGGGAGGGGGTAGAGATGGGGAGGAGTAGAGGTGGGGAGGGCAGAATTGACTTGTTTCCTCTTGCTTGGTCCTTAGGTTCTCTACTTTGCTTTATGGTTTGACTTAAGTTATGAACGGCTAACATATCCAGCATTCTAATTTAAAATGGATAACTAAATTTTGTTTTCACAACCTGACAGAAGAAAACACACATGTAAATAAACAACTATAATACAGCACAGTGAGAGGCCTATATGACAAGCTGATACATGCTATAAAACGAATCCAAAATGCTTTCCAGTCTCTGATATCAACAATGTAGATACCCTATGAAAACAACTGAGCCACTTCTTCCAAAAAGGTACCTCAAGAACCAAGCAATCAAACAACTGCTTAGTCAAGATTCTCTCAGCTTGTTCAGGACTCTAGGCCTCAAGGCAACACTACAAGGGCGCTTAGGCCATCAACTGGGCCCGGTCCAGCACCTGCTCTCCACCCCACACTCTTACTAGGAGGCCTTCTAGCTTGGGTTCTAATCCTCCCTTGTGAAACATACCTGGGCTGACACCACAGTTCCCCCTTCCTGGAGGACAGCAGGGTAGCAGAGATATTCTCCAAGCCCGTAGTACACATGTGTTTCCTTAGGTCTAGATCCTAGTGCTGGGGCTGTTTTGTCTTTGTGAGATATCTTAAATAATACTCCTCACAGTGGTTTGAAGGAGAATGGCCCCTAGGCTCGTATTTGAATGTTTAGTCACTAGAGAGTGGATGGTTGGAGAAAGATTAGGAGGTGTGGCCTGGTGGGATGAAGTTTGTCATTGGGCGTGGGCTCAAATCCCATGTCAAGGCCAGATTCGTTCTTTCTCTTTCTCTTTCTCTTTCTCCCTCTCCCTCTTCCTCCCTCCCTTCCTTTCCTCCTCTACATCCCCTTTCTCTTCACCTCCTCTACCTCCTCTCCTTTTCTCCTTTCACCTCCCTTTCTGCCTGCCTACCTGCCTACCTCTCCAGCACCTTGTTTGCCATGCCTACCATCATGATCCCCATTATGGTGATAATGGGGTAGCCCTATGAATCTGAAACATAAGCAAGCCTCCAATGAAATGCTTCCATGCTATCTTATATACGTTGCCGTGGGGTGTCTTCTCACAGCAATAGAATACTACATAAGAAGCTCTGCTTGTGGTTCCTCATTGTTACCAAATTCTCATGGGACACAGAAAGCACACCTGAGGCAGGTCTCTCAGTCATATGTGACAAATTGTCTCAGAGTCCTTTATGGTTTGTCAAGTATATAAATGCATTATAAAACTTTAAGACCCAGAATAGAGGGTCCATAAACAGGGAAAAGATATATATGGGAGGCATGGAGAGACTACAATCTCAACATGGAAAGATAAAACCCAAAGGAGCAGACAAGCAGAAGACAAGGTAGTGACTCTTTACAAGGAAATGTAGAGAAGAATTACGGCAAGTCCATTCAGGCATACATAACCTGAGTCCCCTTTATGTTGACTTTCTGGTTAAGCCTAGTGGACCTTTCACAAAAATGATGGAAGAAATACTGGAATTCACTTAGGATTACCAAATCTCATCCAGCAAAATTGCTACAGAAAGTTCTGAAAAACGCACAGCACAGACGCTCTTAAGTGATCGTCTGGCACCTCATAGTGCATATAAATTGAAAATACACCCTTGTGTCATACTTGCGCAAGAGAAGCATATAATTTATACTTGCTTTAAAATCCAGTGTTTCCCTCCTCTTTGTGGAAAGCAAGTATGAATCATATGCACACCTTCACATAAACATACTAATGCACATACTTTCAAATCTACAACTTTTTTGTCATTGAATTTCTCTAAGCAGTCCAAGTAACACAGGGCTCAGTGAAAAGCTATTTAAAAGAACCTGAAATAAATTTCTATCTAAGAATATTTTCAATTATTCACAGTCAGTGTGATTTTTTATTTATGAGATTATAATGTAATTCTATCTTTCCTACCTTCCATTTCTTCCTCTGAAGCCTCCCATATCCCAGTCTTGATCTTTTTCAACTATATGGCCTCTTTTCTCATTAACCATTTTAACACCCATATATGTATGTTTATATATACATATTCCCAAGTATAACCTGTTCAGACTGTACATTGATACTGTTTTTCAAAGCTGACCATTTGGCATTGGATAATTAATTGGTGTGCTCTTCCCAGGGAGGACTATTTCTCCCACTCTCAGCATCCTCAGTTGCCTATCATTCTTTGGGTGGGGTTGAGGACTTGTGATCTTTCACCTTCCACTTTGGCATGTCTATTGGTGGTGTCCTTGTTTAGCTCATGTTTGGGCAACTTATTAGTGAAACTTTGTGTGTAGCTTCTGACATTACTAAGGGACACAATCTCACAGCAAAATCCCCAATCCTCGGTCTCTTACAATCTTCCCAGTGTCTTTTTAAAATGTTCTTCGAGCTTTATGTATTCGTTGAGATTGAGCTCTACAACTCTGCATTTTGATTGGCTGTAGTTTTCTGTAATAGCCTCCATCTCTTGCAAGAAGATTCCTCAATGGGAGATAAGGACTATACTTACCTGTAGGTATAAGAACAAATATTTAGAATATAGTTCAGGAATATACTGGCTTAGTAAAATGGTGGTTGTAGGTTCTTTTCCAAGATCCATGACTTCACTATGCCTGAGTAGTTGGCTAGGTTTCCAGTACCAGGAATGATTTCACTCTCATTGATGAGGTCATAAGTCTAATTAGAGAGCTGTTGGTTACAGCCAAGGTTTGTGTGCCACTATTGCACTCTTGGGGTTCTCACCGCATGCTGGCTGTTGTTATGATTCATAGGAATCAAAGCTGAATGAATTGTTGGGTGCTTCCCTCTTTTTGAATTTGCATGGTGTCTTGCAGTACCATGAAAACTGGTCCTCAGACAGGAGGCACACAGGTCAGTTCTAAGCCCTGTGTCTGAAGTGCACGGTGTTTTCAGCAATAAGGACTCAACCTTCTACCTCTTAGGTCAGCAATAACCTTTATGTTTTGGGAGTCTCTTGGACAGTCCTTACCAGCTCAAAAACAGCTTTTCATGCCTGGTGTTGGGGGTTTTGTTAGGTGCTCTTTAGCTCTTGGAAGAAGCATTGTCAGCCCAGATGAAAAAAACTCATTTAAACGATGTACACACATTCATACACAGGTTTATTTGTATCATAGACTTTATTTTTAGGTACATATTTAATAGAACACTTACTTATGAGTTTTCCAGATACCCTTACCCTCCTCCTGTATTTATCTCTTTCCCACTTCCTAATTTGAGCCCTTCTTTTTCTCATTTTCATGATCAAATTATCTGTACCTTGATATTTCCACTCTCTACTGCTCTTCTGTCAATGGTTCCTGTTTACTTTCCTTGTTTCTGTAGTTACTCCAGGATATGTAGTTACAGCTGAAGTTTTGGAGCTAGGAGCCTCTGATGAGAGAGAATATGGGATATTTTTCTCTATGTCTGGGTTTTCTCACCTAATATGTTCTTTTCTAGTCCCATCCATTTATCTGCCAATTTCTTTATTTCAGTTCTCTTTACCCAATGATAGTATTCCATAGTGTATATGTACCACATAGTGTATATGTACCACATAGTGTATATGCATGACATAGTGTATATGTATCACATAGTGTATATGTACCACATAGTGTATATGTATCACATAGTGTATATGCACCACATAGTGTATATGCACCATACAGTGTATGTGCAGCACATTCCCATTATCCATTCATTAGTTGAAGGACATTTAGGTTGTTTCCATTTCCTAATTATTGGGTATAGAGCAGTGATTATCATGGCTAAGCAAGTGTCTATTTATGTGATGTGTTCATCACTGAAGGAATTCAGGACTGGAACTCAACTAAGTCAGGAAGCAGGAGCTGATGCAGTGGCCATGGAAGGATCTTTCTTACTGGCTTGCTTCCCCTGGCTTGCTCAATTTGCTTTCTTATAGAACCCAAGACTACCAGCCTAGAGATGGCACCACCCACAATGGGCCCTCCCCCCTTGATCACTAATTGAGAAAATTGAATCTCATGGAGGCAATCCTCAACTAAAGCTCCTTTCTCTTTGACAACTCCAGCTTGTGTCAAGTTGACACAAAACCAGCCAGTATAATGGTGTTGCTGAGTTATGTGGTA
Source organism: Apodemus sylvaticus (assembly GCF_947179515.1). Taxonomy (NCBI): domain Eukaryota; kingdom Metazoa; phylum Chordata; class Mammalia; order Rodentia; family Muridae; genus Apodemus; species Apodemus sylvaticus. Next base: position 68,960,496 of record NC_067479.1, read on the forward strand.
GTTTTATTTAGCTTTTTGAGAATTCTCCACACTGATTTCCAAAATGCCTGAACTAATTTGTTAGCTCACCAAGAGTAAATAAGGATTCCTTTTTCCTAAGACCAACCTCAAGCTCTTTATAAGTTGTTTACTGATCTTTGCCATTCTGACTGAAGTAAGATGAAATCCCAGAACTGTTTTGAATTGCAGTTCATTAATTGCTAGGGGTGATGACCATTATTTGAGATATTTCTTAATCACTCCCCTTTCCTTCACATGAGAATCCTCTGTTCAGGCCACAGACCCATTATTTGTATGAGTCATTTGGGTTTTTTTGAGTTCTTTAGATTCTCTCCTATCTTTTGTGTTTCCTCTTGCCTGGTCGTTTCTTTAGATATGTAGAGATATTTACAGGAATATATGTGTTATAATATAAATACAGGAATATAGTAAAATATTCCTAGCTATTTTTGAGGCTAGTGTAAATGGGGATGTATCCATGATTTTCTCTTCTCTATATGGTTATTGTTGGTATAAGGGAGAGCTATTGATTTGTTCAAGTTGATTCTGTATCCTATCACATTGTTGAATTTGTCTATGATTTTTGGAAGCTTTCTGGTAGAACTTTGGGGCTTTCTAATATATAGTATTATGTCCTCTGCAAATAGGGTTAATTTGACTTATTCTTTTCCTGTTTATTGCCTATTAATTTCCTTCTCTTCCTTTGTTGCTCCAGATAGTACTTGGAGCACAATATTGAAAAGGAGTAGGTTTAGTAGACATTCATGTCTCATTCCTTCAGTGGGATTGCTTTAAGCTTTTCTTCATTTAAGATGGTATTGGTGAGCTAGGAGCGCACAGGGCATATGATCAGTGGAGCTGCTGGGACAGGAGTCTTCCGGCCGCCATTTGCACCAGGGAGCCATGCAGCTCCATAGCCTTCAGTGCATGGCCTGCCAGGTGAGAGAGATCTCCCAGCAGCACTTTCACTTCTGAGTGCAGAGGTAAGATCTCCACATTCTCTCAGGAGGGGAACAGCTAGAAACACACCAGGGCATACGATCAGTGGAGCTGCTGGGACAGGAGTCTTCTGGTTGCCATTTATACCAGGGAGTCAGGTTACTCCAGGGCCTTCTGTGCACAGACCCTGCCAGAAAAGAGTTGGTCTTCCAGGAGTTTCAGACACAGGTTTACAGGCCCACAGGAGGAACAAGCTCCAGCCAGGGAAAGGAAGACCAAATAACACCAGAGATAACCAGATGGTGAAAAGCAAGTGCAATAACATTACCAACAGAAACCAAGACTACTTGGCAACATCAGAACCCAGTCTTGCACCACAGCAAGTCCTGGATACCCCAACACACCGGAAAAGCAAGAGTTGGATTTAAAATCCTATCTCATGATGCTAATAGAGGACTTCAAGAAAGACATAAATAACTCCCTTAAAGAAATACTGGAGAACATGGGTCAACAGGTAGAAGCCCTTAAAGAGGAAACATAAAAATCCCTTAAAGAATTACAGGAAAGCAAAAACAAACAAGTGAAGGAACCGAACAAAACCATCCAGGATTAAAAATGGAAGGAAACAATAAAGAAATCACAAGAGACAACTCTGGACATAGAAAACCTAGGAAATAAGTCAGGAATCATGGATCCAAGTATCAAAAACACAATACAAGAGATAGAAGAGAGAATCTCAGATGCAGAAGATACCATAGAAATCATTGACACAACAATCAAAGAAAATGCAAAATGCATAAAGCTTGTAACCCAAAACATCCAGGAAATCCAGGACACAATGAGAAAACCAAACCTAAGGATTATAGGTATAGAAGAGAGAGAAAATTTCCAGTAAATATCTTCAACAAAATTATAGAAGAAAACTTTCCTAACCTAAAGAAAGAGATGCCCATGAACATACAAAAAGCCTTAAGAACTCCAAACAGACTGGACCAGAACAGAAAATCCTCCTGTTAACATAATAATCAAAGTACCAGATATGCTAAACAAAGAATATTAAAAGCAGTAAGGGAAAAGGGCAAGTAACTTATAAAGGCAGACCTATCAGAATTACACCAGACTTCTCACCAGAGATGATGAAAGCTAGAAGATCCTGGGCAGATCTCATACAGACCTTAAAAGAACATAAATGCCAGCCCTGACTACTATACCCAGCAAAACTCGATCACCATAAATGGAAAAACCAAGATATTCCATGATAAAACCAAATTTACACAATATCTTCTCACAAATCCAGCCTTACAAAGGATAATAGATAGAAAATGCCAACACAAGGAGGGAAACTACACCCTAGAAAAAGCAAGAAAGTAATCTTCTTCCATGAAACCCAAAAGAAGATAGATAGCCACACAAACATAAAATAATACCAAAAATAACAGGAAGTAATAATCACTATTCCTTAATATCTCTTAACATAAATGGACTCAATTCATCCAATAAAAAGGCATAGACTAACAAGTATTTTTCATGTAAATCTTCAATTGTATCAAAAATGCTTGTAATTCCTCTTCCAATTAATTTAGTAATGTTTTTATGTCTACCATTTTATCTGTATTATTTTTCATGATAATCTTCAATTTTAACATGTTTTCTTTATATTTTTTCAAGTTTATCAGAAATATTCTCCATGTAAATCTTCAATTTTATCAGAAAATGCTTATAATTTCACTTTCAATCAACTTAGAAATATTTTTATGCCTACCATTTTATCTGTATAGTTTTCCATGAAATAGTCAATTTTAACGTTTTTCTATATATTTCTTCAATTTTATCAGGGATATTTTCCATGCAAATCTTCAATTTTATCAGAAAAAGTTTATAATTCCACTTTGAATAAACTTAGAAATATTTTTATGCCTGTCATTCAATCTGTGTAATTTTCCATAATAATCTTCAATTTTAACATGTTATTCTATAATTTTCTACAATTTTATCAGAAATATTTTCCACATAAATCTTCAATTATATAATAAAATGTTTCTACTTCATTTTTCAATTAATTTAGCAATGTTCTTTTTTAAATATTTTTATTTTCTATATTCTTTGTTTACATTCCAAATGATTTCCCCTTTCCCGGATCCCCCCTCCCCATATGTCCCAGAAACCTTCTTCTCTCCATCCCTTCTCCAATCACTTCCCTCCTTTTTCTCTGTCCTTATATTCCCTTCAATGCTAGATCAATCCTTTCCAGGATCAGGACCCTCTCCATACTTGTTCATAGCAGTCATTTGTTATGTAATTTGTGCCTTGGGTATTCAGGGCTTCTGGGCTAATTAATATCCACTTATCAGAGATTGCATTCCATGTGTATTCTTTTGTGATTGGGTTACCTCACTTAGGATGATATTTTCCAGATCAAAACATTTGCCTAAAAATTTTGTGAATTCATTGATTCTAATTGCTGAGTAGTATTCCATTGTGTAAATATACCACATTTTCTGTATCCATTCCTCCTTTGAGGGGCATCTGGGTTCTTTCCAGCTTCTGGCTATTATAAATAAGGCTGCTATGAACATAATGGAGCATGTGTCTTTATTGCATAATCCTTTGGGTATATGCCCAGGAGAGGTATAGCAGGGTCCTCTGGAAGTGTCATGTCCAGCTTTCTGAGGAACCGCCAGACTGATTTCCACGGTGGTTGTACCATCTTACAGCCCCACCAGCAGTGGAGGAGTGTTCCTCTTTTTCCACATCCTTGCCAACACCTGCTGTCTCCTGAGTTTTTGACCTTAGCCATTGTGACTGGTGTAAGGTGAAATCTCAGGGTTGTTTTGATCTGCATTTCCCTAATGGCTAATGATGTTGAGCACTTCTTAAGGTGCCTCTCGGCCATCTGAATTTCTTCAGGTGAAAATTCTTTGTTAAGATCTGTACACCATTTTTTAATAGGGTTATTTGGTTCCCTGGGGTCTAACTTCATGAGTTCTTTGTATATATTGGATATTAGCCCTCTATCAGATGTGGGGTTGGTGAATATCCTTTCCCAATTTGATGGTTGCCGTTTTGTCCTTTTAACAATGTCCTTTGCCTTACAGAAACTTTGTAATTTTATGAGGTCCCATTTGTCAATTCTTGCTCTTAAAGCATAAGCTACTGGTGATCTGTTCAGGAACTTTTCCCCTGTGTCCATGTCCTCAAGGGTCTTCCCCATTTTCTTTTCTATTAGTTTCAGTGTGTCTGGTTTTACATGGAGGTCCTTGATCCACTTGGAGTGAAGTTTAGTACATGGAGATAAGAATGGATCAATTCGCATTCTTCTGCATGCTGACCTCCAATTGATCCAGCACCATTTGTTGAAAAGGCTATCTTTTTTCCACTGGATGTTTTTGGCTCATTTGTCAAAGATCAAGTGACCATAGGTGTGTGTATTCATTTCTGGATCTTCAATTCTATTCCATTGGTCCACTTGTCTGTCACTGTGCCAATACCATGCAGTTTTTAACACTATTGCTCTGTAGTATTGTTCTTTATATCTACCATTCTACTCTTTAATTTTCCATGAAAATTGTCAATTTTAACGTATTTTTATTTATATTTTTTCAATTTTGTCAGAAATACTTCCATGTAAATCTTCAATTTTATCAGAAAATGTTTTACTTCCTTTTTCAATTAAAAAATAGATAAGGTAGACAAACTTTAAAAGGCTTTATATATAAAGGTTTTATATGTGGTTTATATATAAAGGTTTTATATACAAGGCTTATAAAATTATAAAATTGACATATGAGACCTTCAAATAAAACATTCCATCCTCAAAAAACAAAACACAAACCAACAAAACAAACAAACAAACAAAAAACGGTATTGGCATGAGATAGACCCCGTCCTGACACTGCTTGGTGTCCAAAAACCTGAGACAAGCAAATAGATCCGTATCTTACTCTCATCCCAAACCAGAGAAGCCTCAGCCTCCAATAGCAGGGAAATAACACAGACAGCCTCAGCTGGACAATATGCAAAGAGTGACTTTGGGAGAGTCAGTCATAGATGGGAACTCCTCATTCAGGAAGCTATGCGAAGCAGGAGGCAGGAAGATTCTAAGAGTCAGTGTAGTTGGAAAATCTCTAGGAAAGACCTTCTAAACACCAGAGAGAAAATCCCTAGGAAACAAGACCTTCTAGACACAAGAGAGCCAACACCCATAAGAACTCAGAGAGACTACAGCAGCTTGCACAGGGCCTGAACAGACTGGGCAAAAGCTCCTGTTTGTAACCGAGAGCCTGTATCCAACTGACATCTACTGGCAAAGGAAAAATCCATTTTCTCTAATGAGGTCTCACTAGGTATATAAACCACATTTAAGGGTAGGCCTCATGTCCAGTGGTAGATGGCCAACACAAAACGAACTAAATGATAATTTCATTGACTTTTTGTCTCATATCACTTTGGGCATTTTTAATATACATACGTATATATGTGTGTGTGTGTATATATGTGTGTATATATATATACATATATGTACATATATATGTGTATATATGTGTGTGTATGTATATGTGTATATATATATATATATTTTTTTTTACTTTTATTTAATCTTTCTTTTTACTTTTTACACTCCAGACTTCATTCTCTTCCTGGTCCAACTTCTGACTATTTCACACCCCACACCTCCTCCCTGGCCCCCTGTCTCCACAAGGATGTCCCTACACCCCACACCCCACCAGACAAAAATTCTTATTGGTCTTTTGCTTGAATATTATGGTATTCAGTTTTCTGTATGGCTTTGAGGATTTTAGTTTTGTTTTGAGTTTTGTTTCTGTCTATATGTGTTTCTTGTGCTTTTTCTTTGGTTTTATTTTGCTTATTTTTATTTTGTTTGGTTTTGTTTGCCTGTCTTGTGAAAAGAAAGAGAAAAGGGCAGGAAGAAGAATGGATGGGGAAATGGAGAGGATCTGGAACAAGCTGGGGGAGGGGAAACTGATCAGAATATGTTTTATGTTTTTCAGATAAAAAAAAAAAAGTAGATGGTGCTGCTTGTGAGTGTCCCGTGTATAGCTCCTATTATAGCACAATGCATTCCCTCTAACCCTACATTCTCTGTACTTTTACCAGGAAGGCATGTTGGGTTTTGTCAGACACTTCCTGCATCTATTGAAATGACTATGCTGTTTTTTGTCTTTAAGTCCATTTGTGTGGTCTATTACATTTATTGATTTGAATATTGTTGAATAATCCTTATGTTTCAGGGAGAAAGTCAACTTGGCAATCCTGTGATGTATGTCTGTTTTCTACTTCTAAGTACTTTATTGAACATTTTTCAGTTCATGTTCATCAGGACTTCAGATTTCTTGTGTGTGTGTGCGCGTGAGTGTGTGTGTGTGTGTGTGTGTGTGTGTGTGTGTGTGTGTGTGTGTGTGTTTACCTGGTTTGAGTATTACAGTGGTACTGGTTTTATAGAAGGAGTTTGTTTCTCCTCTCTGTCTCTGTCTCTGTCTCTGTCTCTGTCTCTGTCTCTCTCTGTCTCTGTCTATCTCTTTCCTTTCCTGTTTTGTTTTTTGTTTTTTGGTGTAGTTTAAGAAGGACAGAACAGATAGAGGGCTAATATCCAATATATATAAAGAACTCAAGAAGTTAGACTCCAGAAAACCGAACAACCCTATTAAAAAATGGGGTACAGAGTTAAACAAAGTATTCTCACCTGAAGAACTTCGGATGGCAGAGAAGCATCTTAAAAAATGCTCAACTTCATTAGTCATTAGGGAAATGCAAATCAAAACAACCCTGAGATTTCATCTTACACCAGTCAGAATGGCTAAGATTAAAAATTCAGGAGACAGCAGGTGTTGGAGAGGGTGTGGAGAAAGAGGAACACTCCTCCACTGCTGGTGGGGTTGCAAATTGGTACAACCACTCTGGAAATCAGTCTGGCGGTTCCTCAGAAAACTGGGCACCTCACTCCCAGAAGATCCTGCTATACCACTCCTGGGCATATACCCAGAAGCTTCCCCACCATGTAATAAGGATACATGCTCTACTATGTTCATAGCAGCCCTATTTATAATTGCCAGATGCTGGAAAGAACCCAGGTATCCCTCAACAGAAGAGTGGATGCAAAAAATGTGGTATATCTACACAATGGAGTACTATTCAGCCATTAGAAACAATGAATTCATGAAATTCTTAGGCAAATGGATGGACCTAGAGAACATCATACTAAGTGAGGTAACCCAGACTCAAAAGATGAATCATGGTATGCACTCACTAATAAGTGGATATTAACCTAGAAAACTGGAATACCCAAAACATTATCCACACATCAAATGAGGTACAAGAAGAAAGGAGGAGTGGCCCCTTGTTCTGGAAAGACTCAGTGAAGCAGTATTCGGCAAAACCAGAACGGGGAAGTGGGAAGGGGTGGGTGGGAGGACAGGGGAAGAGAAGGGTGCTTATGGGACTTTCGGGGAGTGGGGGGCTAGAAAAGGGGAAATCATTTGAAATGTAAATAAATTATATCGAATAAAAAAATTAAAAAGAAAAGCCTACTCTAGCCCAACCCCCTTTGCCTGCAGCCTTGGGATCTGATGTAAACTCTCTGCTATTGATTCTAAATCTTATAGTGTCAGCTGCCACACATATAGTGATTGTGATCCTGTACTAGCCCTCTGAAACTGTAGGCAAGCCCCTAATTAGATGCTTTATCTTAAAAAAAAAAAAAAAAAAAAAAAAAAAAGGACAGAACACAGATATTCCCTGTGTAGCTGGTAGAATCCTGCTGTGACTCCACCTCACACTACTTTTTTGTTTTTTTGTTTTTTGTTTTTTGTTTTTAAAGCTGGGAATCCTTTCATTACTGTTTCAGTCTCATCTGTTGAACGTCTACCTAGGTTGTTGGATTCTTGGTTTAATTTTGGTATTTTTGTGGTTTCACTGACTCTAGAAACCCACCCACTTCTTTTAGGTTTTCCAGCTTAATGGAGGACAGGTTTTTTAGAGAATCTCCTTGTAATATTCTGAATTACTTTTGTGACTGCTTTAATTGGCCCTGTTATTTTGGGTTTCCTCGTTTCTTTTGGTTAGTTGAGCCAAATCTTGTTTAGTTTTTCAAAGAATTAGTTTTTAGATTCATTGATTCTTTATATTGTTTTTTTTTGTTTGTTTCTATTTCACTGACTTCTGTTTTGAGTGTTATTGTTCATTTTCATCAGCTGGGTTTGGATTTGGTATGTTCTTACTTGCTGAAAATTTTGAGGTGCAGCAATAAGCCACTTATTGGTTTTCTGATTTTTTGATGTAATCACTTAGGGCTGTATATTTCCTTAATAGAACTCCTTTCAATGTGTCATAGAGGTTGTTGTGTTGTGTTATTATTTTTATTTAGTTCTAGGAACATTTTAATTTTTCTTTTCTGATTTCTTCCTTGACCAGTTCACTATTCAGTAATGAATTTTTAAATCCCCATTAATTTGTATATTTTCTAGAGAATTGTGTGCTGTTAATATTTAATTTTATCGTATTATGATCAAATAGGATACACATAGTCTTTTCAGTCCTTTTAAATTTGTAAAGATATATTTTGTGTTCCATAATATGTTCTTTTCTTGGAAAATATTCCATGTGCTACTGAGCAGAATATGTATTCTTTGGTGTTTGGATGGAATATTGTGCTGATGTGTGTTAAGTCCATTTAATGTATGATATCAACTAGATTTGATGTTCCTCTGATTATTTTTTATCTAGATGACCTGTATACTTGCCTACTGTTAAAGGATTAATGTCAATCCATTTCTTTAAATCCAGAAGCACATTTTATTTTTAATGAAATTAGATGCCCCAATATATATGCTTGTTTATATTTATATGTTTATATATTTATATGGGGATGCATGATTAGAATAGTAATGCATTCTCTTGATTAAAATAAAGTGTCTCCTTATCTTTCCTGATTAGTTTCAATTTGAAGTCTATTTTTTTAGATAATAGGATAATGATTCCTCCTACTGATTCCTCCTTGTTTCCTGGTCCCATTTGACTGCAGTAACTTTGTCTACCCTTTTACTCTACAGTAGTGTATGGCTTTAAAACTAACATATTTCTTATAGGCAACAGATAAATGGATTTTGTTTCTTGATACATTCAGTCAGTCTGTGTCTTTTGATTGGAAAACTGAGGCCATTAATATTTAAGGTCATTGAAACATGTGTAATAACTGTAGTCTTTATGTTGTTGATTCTTGGGGCTGATTATTGTGTTCTCAGTGGTACTTTATGTTTTAATAATGACAGCTTAGCATTTCTTTCCATGATCTTTCTGCTATGCTCATCTTTTTTTGAATATTTTTATTTTCTATATTCTTTGTTTACATTCCAATGATTTCCCCTTTCCCAGATCCCCCCTCCCCATATGTCCCAGAAACCTTCTTCTCTCCATCCGTTCTCCAATCACCTCCCTCATTTTTCTCTGTCCTTATATTCCCCTCCAATGCTAGATCAATCCTTTCCAGGATCAGGACCCTCTCCATACTTGTTCATAGCAGTCATTTGTTATGCGATTTGTGCCTTGGGTATTCAGGGCTTCTGGGCTAATTAATATCCACTTATCAGAGATTGCATTCCATGTGTATTCTTTTGTGATTGGGTTACCTCACTTAGGATGATATTTTCCAGATCAAAACATTTGCCTAAAATTTTTGTGAATTCATTGTTTCTAATTGCTGAGTAGTATTCCATTGTGTAAATATACCACAATTTCTGTATCCATTCCTCCTTTGAGGGACATCTGGGTTCTTTCCAGCTTCTGGCTATTATAAATAAGGCTGATATGAACATAATGGAGCATGTGTCTTTATTGCATGCCGGGGAATCCTTTGGGTATATGCCCAGGAGAGGTATAGCAGGGTCCTCCGGAAGTGTCATGTCCAGTTTTCTGAGGAACCGCCAGACTGATTTCCAAAGTGGTTGTACCATCTTACAGCCCCACCAGCAGTGGAGGAGTGTTCCTCTTTCTCCACATCCTAGCCAACACCTGCTGTATCCTGAGTTTTTGACCTTAGCCATTGTGACTGGTGTAAGGTGAAATCTCAAGAGTTGTTTTGATTTGCATTTCCCTAATGACTAATGATGTTGAGCACTTCTTAATGTGCCTCTCGGCCATCTGAATTTCTTCAGGAAATTCTTTGTTTAGATTTGTACCCCATTTTTAATAGGGTTATTTGGTTCCCTGGGGTCTAACTTCTTGAGTTCTTTGTATATACTGGATATTAGCCTTCTTTTTTTTTTCTTTTATTTATTTTTTTATTCGATATATTTTTTATTTGCATTTCAAATGATTTCCCCTTTTCTAGCCCCCCACTCCCTGAAAGTCCCATAAGCCCCCTTTTCTCCCCCTGTCCTCCCACCCACCCCTTCCCACTTCCCCATTCTGGTTTTGCCGAATACTGCTTCACTGAGTCTTTCCAGAACAAGGGGCCACTCCTCCTTTCTTCTTGTACCTCATTTGATGTGTGGACTATGTTTTGGGTATTCCAGTTTTCTAGGTTAATATCCACTTATTAGTGAGTGCATACCATGATTCACCCTTTGAGTCTGGGTTACCTCACTTAGTATGATGTTCTCTAGCTCCATCGATTTGCTTAAGAATCAGATGTAGGGTTGGTGAATATCCTTTCCCAATTTGATGGTTGCCTTTTTGTCCTTTTAACAGTGCCCTTTGCCTTACAGAAACTTTGTAATTTTATGAGGTCCCATTTATCAACTTTGATCTTAGACATAAGCTATTGGTGATCTGTTCAGGAACTTTTCCCCTGTGCCCATGTCCTCAAGGGTCTTACCCAGTTTCTCTTCTATTAGTTTCAGTGTGTCTGGTTTTACATGGAGGTCCTTGATCCACTTGGAGTGAAGTTTAGTACATGGAGATAAGAATGGATCAATTCGCATTCTTCTGCATGCTGACCTCCAATTGAATCAGCACCATTTGTTGAAAAGGCTATCTTTTTTCCACTAAATGTTTTCGGTTCCTTTGTCGAAGATCAAGTGACCATAGGTGTGTGGATTCATTTCTGGATCTTCAATTCTATTCCATTGGTCCACTTGTCTGTTACTATGCCAATACCAGAGCAACACTATTGCTCTGTAGTATTGCTTGAAGTCAGGGATACTCATTCCCCCAAAATTTCTTTTTTGTTGAGAATAGTTTTAGCTAGACTTGGTTTTTTGTTATTCCAGATGAATTTGAGAATTGCTTTTTATAACTCTGTGAAGAACTGAGTTGGGATTTTGATGGGGATTGCATTGAATCTGTAGATCGCTTTTGGCAAGATGGCCATTTTAACTATATTAATCCTGCCAATCCATGAGCATGGCAGATTTTTCCAGTTTCTGAGGTCTTCTTCGATTTCCTTCTTCAGAGACCTGAAGTTCTTGTCGTACAGATCTTTCACTTGTTTGGTTAGAGTCATACCAAGATACTTCATATTGTTTGTGGCTATTGTGAAGGGTGTCATTTCCCTAACTTCTTTCTCAGCCTGCTTATCCTTTGAGTATAGGAAGGCAACAGATTTGCTTGAGTTGATTTTAAAACCAGCCACTTTTCTGAAGTAGTTTATCAGCTGTAGGAGTTCTCTGGTGGAGGTTTTTGGATCACTTAAGTAAACTATCATATCATCTGCAAATAGTGATAATTTGACTTCTTCCTTTCCAATTTGTATCCTCTTGACCTCCTTATGTTGTCTAATTGCTCTAGCTAGAACTTCAAGTACTATATTGAAAATATATGGAGAGAGAGGACAGCCTTGTCTAGTCCCTGATTTTAGTGGGATTGCTTCTATTTTCTCTCCGTTTAGTTTGATGTTGGCTACCAGTTTGCTGTATATTGCTTTAACGATGTTTAGGTATGGGCCTTGAATTCCTGTTCTTTCCAAGACTTAGCATGAAAGAATGCTGAATTGTGTCAAAAGCTTTTTCTGCATCTAATGAGATGATCATATGTTTTTTTTTTCTTTGAATTTGTTTATGTAGTGGATAGCATTGATGAATTTCCTTATACTGAACCATCCCTGCATCCCTGGGATGAATCCTATTTGATCATGGTAGATGATCATTTTGATGTGTTCTTGGATTCGGTTGGCAAGAATTTTATTAAGTATTTTTGCATCAATATTCATAAGGGAAATTGGCCTGAAGTTCTCTTTCTTTGTTGGATCTTTGTGTGGTTTTGGTATCAGTGTACATAGAACGAGTTGGATAGAGTTCATTCTGTTTCTATTTTGTGGAATAGTTTGAAGAGTATTGGTGTTAGGTCTTCTATGAAGGTCTGATAGAATTCTGCACTGAAGCCATGTGGTCCCGTGCTTTTTTTTTGGTTGGGAGACTTTCTATGACCCTTTTTATTTCTTCGGGTGTTATGGGACTGTTCAGATGATCTATTTGATCCTGATTTAGTTTTGGTGTCTGATATCTATCTAGGAAACTGTCCATTTCCTCCAGATTCAACAGTTGTGTTGAGTATAGGCTTTTGTAGAAGGATCTAATGATTTTTTGAATTTCCTCAGTTTCTGTTGTTATATCTCACTTTTCATTTCTAAGTTTGTTAATCTGTATACTGCCTCTGTGCCCTTTGGTTAGTCTGGCTAAGGCTTTATCTATCGTGTTGATTTTCTCAAAGAACCAGCTCCTGGTTTTGTTGATTCTTTGTCTGGTTCTCTTTGTTTCTACTTGATTGATTTTGGCCCTGAGTTTGATGATTTCCTGCCTTCTACTCCTCCTGGGTGAAATAGCTTCTTTTTCTTCCAGGGCTTTCAAGTGTGTCATTAAGCTGTTAGTCTATGCTCTCTTCATTTTCTTTTTGGAGGCACTCAGGGCTATGAGTTTTCCTCTTAACACTGCTTTCATTGTGTCCCATAGATTTGGGTATGTTGTGTCTTCATTTTTATTAAGTTCTAAAAAGTCTTTAATTTCTTTCTTTATTTCTTCCTTGACCAAGGTATTATTGAGTAGAATATTGTTCAGTTTCCACGTGTATGTGGGTTTTCTGTTGTTTTGTTGCTATTGAAGACCACTTTTACTCCATAGTGATCTGATAGGAGGCATGGGATTATTTCAATCTTCTTATATTTGTTGAGGTCTGTCTTGTGACCAATTATATGGTGGATTTTGGAGAAGGTACCATGAGGTGCTGAGAAAAAGGTATATTCTTTTGCTTTAGAATGTTCTATATATATATCTGTTAAATCTAACTGGTCCAAAGCTTCAATTAGTTTCACTGTGTCCCTCTTCAGTTTCTGTTTTCCTGATCGGTCCATTGAGGAAAGTGCAGTGTTGAAGTCACCCACAATTATTGTGTTAGGTGCAATGTGTGCTTTGAGCTTTAGTAAAGTTTCTTTTATGAATGAGGGTGCCCTTGCATTTGGAGCATAGATGTTCAGGATTGAGAGTTCTTCTTGTTGTATTTTTCCTTTGACCAGCAAGAAGTGTCCCTCAGAGTCTCTTTTGATGACTTTGGCTTGAAAGTCAGTTTTAGCTGATATTAGAATGGCTACTCCAGCTTGTTTCTTGAGACCATTTGCTTGTAAAATTGTCTTTCAGCCTGTTACTCTAAGGTAGTATTTGTTTTTGACACTGAGGTGTGTTTCCTGTATGCAGCAAAATGTAGGGTCCTGTTTACGTATCCAGTTGGTTAGTCTATGTCTTTTTACTGGGGCATTGAGCCCATTGATGTTAAGAGATATTAAGGAATAGTGATTATTACTTCCTGTCATTTTTGATGTTATTTTTAAAATTTGATTGGTTAACTTCTTTTGGGTTTGATGAAAGAAGGATACTATCTTGCTTTTTCCAGGGTGAAGTCTCCCTCCTTGTATTGGTGTTTTCCTCCTATTATCCTTTGTAGGGCTGGGTTTGTGGATAGATACTGGGTAAACTTGGGTTTGTAATGGAATATCTTAGTTTCTCCATCTATAGTGATTGAGAGTTTTGCTGGGTATAGTAGTTTTGGATGGCATTTGTGTTCTCTTAGAGTCTGCATGAGGTCTTCCCAGGATCTTCTAGCTTTCATAGTTTCAGGTGAGAAGTCTGGTGTGATTCTGATAGGTCTTCCTTTATATGTTACTTGGCCTTTTTCTCTTACTGCCTTTAATAGTCTTTCTTTGTTTAGTACATTTGGCGTTTTGATTATTATGTGACAGGAGGTATTTTTGTTCTGGTCCAGTCAGTTTGGAGTTCTGTAGGCTTCTTGTATATTTATGGGCATCTCTCTCTTTAGGTTAGGGAAGTTTTCTTCCATAATTTTATTGAAGATATTTGCTGGCCCTTTCAGTTGTAAATCTTCACTCGCATCTATGCCTATAATCCTTAGGTTTGGTCTTCTCATTGTGTCCTGGATTTCCTGGATGTTTTGGGTTACAAGCTTTTTGCATTTTACATTTTCTTTAACTGTTGAGTCCATGGTTTCTATGGTATCTTCAGCATCTGAGATTCTTTCTTCTATCTCTTGTATTCTGTTGTTGATAGTTGCATTTATGGACCCTGATTTCTTCCCAAGGTTTTCTATCTCCAAAGTTGTCTCCCTTTGAGTTGTCTTAGTTGTTTCTACTTCTGATTTTAGATCCTGGATGGTTTTCCTTAGCTCCTTCACTTTCTTGTTTGTGCTTTCCTGTAATTCTTTAAGAGATTTTTGTATTTCCTCTTTCATGACCTCAGCCTGTTGAGCAAAGTTCTCCTGTATTTTTTAAGTGATTTTTGCGTTTCCTCCTTATTGGCTTTTGTATTCTCCTCAATTTCTTTCAATGATTTTTGTGTTTCCTTTGTAAGGACTTCTAACTTTTGATCCATTTTCTCCTGAATTTCTTTAAATATGTCCTTCATGTGTTCCTCTACCAGCATGGTATCTTCAGCATCTGAGATTCTTTGATGACTAGTGATTTTAAATCTAAATCTTGTTTTTCTGGTGTCATGGGGTATCGAGGACATGGTGTTAAAGGAGAATTGGGTTCAGATGCTGCCATATTGCCTTGATTTCTGTTAGTGACGTTCCTGCATTTGCCTTTTGCCATCTAGTTCTCACTGGTGTTAGTTGTTCTTGTCAATGCTGGACTCACCAGTGCAAGCTGCCTCTTCCCAGCTGGCCTCTGGTGCACAGCTGACCTCCTGCACTGCCTGGAGACAGGGTGCTGTGGCCCAGGCTGTTCAGATCCCGAAGCAGACCCCTGAAGGCTCCTGCCTGGGGCCTGCTGGACTCAGCAGAGCACACTGACTCCTCCCAGCCAGCCTCCCAGGTGTCCCTCTGGCCTCTTGCAGGACCTGGAGATGTGGTGTTGTAGCCCAGGCTGTTCTGGATCCCGAAGCGGAGATCTGAAGGCTCCCTCCAGAGGCCTCAGGACTGGAACCTAAGCTCTGTGGTGCTGACCCACCGGAGCAAGCTGTGTTTATGCTCATCTTTTTAACCTAAAATATTGCTTCCTTATTTTCTTGAGGTTTGGTTTGTTGGATATATATATGTGTGTGTGTGTGTACAAATTATATATGTATACATATATACATACATAATTTTTAAGGTTCTCTGTATTGTGGAAAGTTTATTTTTTTTCCTTTCAATGATGGAAAGTAGCTTTGCTGACGGTATTATTTCAGTCTGACCTTCATAGTTATAGTCTTTTAGGACTCGGAACTATTGCTCCAGGCTCCTCTAGTCTCAGAGTTTCCACTGAGAAATCGGCTATTATTCTGGTGAGTTTTCCTTTATATAGGTGACACTTTATTTTCTCTGTTGCAACTTTCTATACATTTTCTTCATCATATATTGCAGAGGACAATAAGCGTGACTGTCATGAAGCTATTTCAAAACATAAAGACTCCAAATCAAGTGCATAACTAGGAAATACTTTTTCTTACTTAAAGCATTTGCTTTTCAAGAGAGTCTGTGAATAGAAAGTCTACTTCTAATGTGATTAATCAAAATTTCCCTCTGAAATGCTGGCAGAAATATTACATTTTACAAAACTATTGTTTATGTATGATAAAAATTCCTTTATTTTTAATATTCCAAAACTGATCACCCATAGCCACTAAAACTATAATTTCCCATTAGAATTATTTACGCTTATTATTATGCTTTCAAGTTATGACCTACTGTATTTTGTGGGTATGTTAATGAGGTTTTTAAGATACACACACACATATATGGATCCAAATATACATATATGTATTATATGTGTATGGCGAGAAGAACTCAGTCAAAGCATGATTACAAGATTTACAGACATCATATAAAATATTTATTATGATTTTTACATTCAAATATATATTATGCTTCATAACTAAAATCAGACTGACCTAAAAAGTTTTGTTTTTATTTAGTAAATATGAAATTGGGTCTTTGTTCAATTACTGTTTTAAGTTCTTTTTTTTTTTTTTTTTTTTATTCGATATAATTTATTTACATTTCAAATGATTTCCCCTTTTCTAGCCCCCCCACTCCCCGAAAGTCCCGCAAGCCCCCTTCTCTTCCCCTGTCCTCCCACCCACCCCTTCCCACTTCCCCGTTCTGGTTTTGCTGAATACTGTTTCACTGAGTCTTTCCAGAACCAGGGGCCACTCCTCCTTTCTTCTTGTACCTCATTTGATGTGTGGATTATGTTTTGGGTATTCCAGTTTTCTAGGTTAATATCCACTTATTAGTGAGTGCATACCATGATTCACCTTTTGAGTCTGGGTTACCTCACTTAGTATGATATTCTCTAGCTCCATTGGCTAAGATCAAGTGTAGTATCTGTTCTTATCAGTTTAAGTTCTTATAAACTGAGAATTTATTTAAATTTTCTCTGTATTCTCCTTTTCATGAGACTTTTAAAATTTATGTTCTCTTAGATCTACATCAGGAATTCATCTCCCCAAGTCCTGTTAGTAACAAAAACTAAACAAATGTAGTTCACCTCCTGAAGAGTTAGTAAACATGCACAATTTAAGAATGTGTGTTTTTATTTTCTTTACTAAAACTGTAGTGAAAATGCTAAATATCACAACCAAATCCCCCTATCTTTTTGGTGATTTTTACACAGTAGTGAAAGGTCTAGAAAACTGAGTGAGCTGGACAGAGATGCTCTGCTCTCCTTCCTGAGGTTCCCCACCTCACACTTAGAGACGTCCTAACTTAGCTGCTCACTGGGAGAGGGACCAAAGAAGCTTCAGAATAATTAAATCATCTTATGAATGTTCTGAACTCTGTGCCTTCTGGTTTGGGCTATTTTAAGAAATGTTGTATAATGACTATTGTCTACTTTGTAAATGTACCAACATATATTAGTCATGATTAAAAAGTTTTTCTCCATAGTGATAATTTTTTAAAGTTCCTTTCTTTGTAACAGGAAATGTTCTTAAGTAATGGAGTTTCCACTCCAAATATAACTAATTAGAGTGTAATACAATGCCTCCGTTCTTGATAGTTTTTAAATTACGCTACCACTTCTCAGCTGTTCCATGGAAGTCCCAGAGTGCATCCACACAGGCCAGGTTAAGATCCTGATATCTTTTCCAGATTCTTACTTGTTACTCTCTGATCCTTAGCAACAAAATAGGAAAATTAGTGTCTGAGTCATTTCTACCAAGGCTGAGAGTCTAAACATGGCTCTGTATTCCTCTTTATGGAAAGAAGAACAGACCTGAGGTAGAGGTCCCTGCACCACAAAGCACACATCCAAACAAAAGCTCCATGCAGTTGACAAAGTCCCCAGAGTAACAGAACCCAATGCTGAGACTCTGGAACCTAAGCTAACACTGTCAGCGCCAAGGTAATCAATGGATGAACAAGAATGCTTATACATTTAATTGTGTCTTGACACGTTGCTTTGTAGCTATCATGCCCTTTCACAGGGACAACACCTACAGGGTAGCTAACTGGAGTCAGGCTGGGCACCCTCAGAATGAGACGTATGCATTGCACTCACTGCTTCGGACCCACTGGTGGAAAGGGCTTCTCCTGCTGCTTAAATTGGAAACCATTCCTTCCCTCTCATTTCTTCACTGGGTCCAGGCATTTAAGAACAACTCTGTCAGGCCATCACCTGACTACGGAGATGACAGAAGAGCACTCCAAAGGATGTTCATGACAAGAAGTGTAGACTCCCCAAAAGTAGCTTGGGAATGTCACTAAACAAAGAGCTAATTATAGCCTTCACCAAGAAACAAGAGGATCATCCAGGAGGAGACTCTTCTCAGAATTACCTCACGCTCAAAGTATCCAGCTCTTGACAACAAAATTATGAAACATATAAAAGCAAAAAACTATGGCCCATTCACAAGGGAGAAATGATCAGAAACTTAGACAAATACCTTGCCTGGTGCCTCAAAGATACTCAGAGAAATGAAAAGAACCAGAAACAAAAGACTAGAGGAAATCAGGAAAACATGATAAATGATAGATATTGTTTTAAAGACTTACAGGGATTGAAAAGTAAAAAGACTAAAATTTAAAATTTTTCTAAGGAAGGTTCAATAGCATATTCGAGTATGCAGAAGATTACAGAAGAGAGAATCAATGAATTTTTCAAAGTTTAATTAAAATCACCCAAGCTGAAGAACAGAAAGAAAAAGATGGAAAACAAAGAAAGAAAGAAAAAGAGCCTTAGGAACTGTCTTAGTCAGGGTTTCTCTTCCTTCACAAACATCATGACCAAGAAGCAATTTGGGAAGGAAAGGGTTTATTTAGCTTACATTTCCACATTGCCTTTCATCATTAAAGATAGTCAGGACTGGAACTCAAGCAGGTCAGGAAGCAGGAGCTGATGCAGAGGCCATGGAGGGATGTTTCTTACTGGCTTGCTTCCTCTGGCTTGCTCAACTGGCTTTCTTAGAGAACCCAAGACCAGCCCAGGGATGGCACAACCCACAATGGGCCCTTCCCCCTTGATCACTAATTGAGAAAATGCCTCATAACTAGATCTCATGGAGACAATTCCTCAACTAAAGCTCCTTTCTCTGTGATAATTCCAGCTTGTGTCAAATTGACACACAAAATCAGCCAGTACAGGATCCCTGTGGCACCATGACTCATGCACCAGAACACGCATCTAAAACTGAAATCTTAGAAACTGACTAGAAAAACTTCTATATCTAAATGTTTCTTCAAAAATAAACCATAAATTAACACATTCCAAGCTGAATAGAAGCTGAGGGTTCCTGACACAGGTAGACATCCTTATATGAAATACTGACAGAGTTAGTCTCTCAGTCTAAATTTAATCACATTAGATTGTAATTCAAAGCCATATGATGAAACTCATCACTGGTAAAGACTACTTCATAAGTACACTGGTTACTTCTCTTATTGCTGTGAATTCCACAATACCCAAAAAAGAAGCAACTCAAGGAACGAGGTTGCTTCTAATTTGCTTTTGTTTTCTATGTGACTTAGAAGGCAAATATTCAAAATAATAGTTATAAATCTATGTTCTTGGGCATACTACAAATACAGAGATGCAAATAATAATCATAACAACATAAGGAAGATTGGTTTTGGCAAGAATAGAGCTAGTGTATATTAGTGATATAATTTTGTTTCAAGCTCAATTAGTTTCACACTTGAAATGTTAATCTTACTGGTAAACATCAATAAAATAGTTTTAGAATTATGCAATAAATAAAACGAAAGGGGAATCAACATAACATAGAAGAAGAAAATCAGTGAATCAATATACAAGAGAAGGAATACTAGAGGAATAGAATGAATGACAAAAAGGGAGAAGACACAGAGATCAGAAGCAGCAGATAGCAGAAGATATTCTGCCTTAGGGTCTAAGCAGAATGAATGGATAACACTTGTGTTCTGACCTTGTACTGTTCATATGAGATTTGTTTTAATACCTTAAATACAAATAAGTTGTAAGTAAAGAGAAAGGAAAATTAAATTCTGTATAAATAGTACAGAAGATTGGAGAGGGCTGTGCCAATGTCACAACTAAAAACAAAACTTGTTAAAAGAGCAAATGATGGAAATATAAAACAAATGAATTAATTGATCCACCAATAAAATATAGCAATGACACATGCACCAGACAGCAGAGACCTAGTATATGTGAAACAAACATTAACAGAATTGAGAGAAGAAACCAACAGTCCTGCAATGAGAGTTGAAGGCTATAAAACATCACTCTTCATATTATATAGAACATAGAGAGAGAAGAGTAATAAGGAAATAAAGAACTTCAGCAATATTATAAACAGACTGAGTATCTACACCAAACACTCCCTGAAAACAGTATATACTGTTCTCAGGTTCAAATGAAACAGCCTCCAAGGCACACATATGTCTGGCCATCAAATAATATCTGGTAAATTTTAAAAGATCAAAGTCAAGAAAACATCTGTCCAGCCAGAGTAGAATGTAACTGGAAGTCAATAGCTGAAGGAAAACTGGAATATATATAATTTATAATATAATTTATAAGAAATATAATATATTAAGTATATGCCATATAAATGGCATAAAGTTAAACACTTGATAGGTCAAAGAAAAGAAAATCACTTAGAAATATACACTGTAAAATTAAAAGAAAAATTCAATATATAAAAATGTTGGAATATGGAATATATCTCCATGAATGTCTACATTGCAGAAGATAAAAGATCTTAACAACTTAATCCTTCTAGAAAGAAGAAAGAGAAGAAGGAAAAACCAAAGCTTGCAGAGGAAGGGACACAGAACAGAGATAGAAGAAATAAAGACTAGGAGAGGCATAAAATCAGCAACACTATGCATCTGTTCTTTAGAAGGATCAGAAACATTAAAAAAACACCTTTCTCCAAATCAACTGTATAGCCTTAATTTTGTAACTTTACACACACATTAGACATCAATGCTTATTATCAAAGGAGATAGAAAGTCTGAAAACCCACCATAATTGAGATCAGATCAATTATCAGAAACTTCCAATAAAGAAAGTACAGTATAGAAACTTTCCACTTGTTAACTCACAACTCTTACAAAGCTTAGAAAACGTTTTCCAAATCCAATACTACACTGGATCCAAAGCCAACAAAAGTATTGTGAGAAAATCCAAGGCCATGATCCAGTGCATACAGAGATGTAAAACATATAAATACCAGCAGGACAATAACTGTGGTGTCTATAAGAGGATCAAATGGCCCTTATTCCAGGAAGTCAAGGGCAGCATAAGTCAATACAAAATACCTCATTAACAGAGCAAACAGGAGGAAAAAACATGATTATCCAAACAAAATAAAAAAAGTAATTTTACAACATTGAAGACCAGTTTTATAACAAAGCTCAAAATTGAAAGGAAAGATAATTTTCTTAAAATAAAAAAATAAATAAATGAAATAAAGTTGAGATAGAGCTATGGCAAATGTTGGAGAAAGGGAAAGGGGTCAAGTTATAATTGTAATTTAATTTTTTTCCATTCATCTTTTTATTTATATATATACATATATATATAAATATTTACATATATATTTTCTATATTCTTTGTTTACAATCCAAAAGCTTTCCCCCTTTCCAGTTTCCCCCTCCCCATATGTCCCATAAGTCCTCTTCTCTCCATCCATTCTCCTGTCTTTCCCCCTCCCTTTTCTCCGTTCTGGTACTCCCCTATAATACTGGATCAAACCTTTCCAGGATTAGGGCCCTCTTCTTCCTTCTTCATGGGAATCATTTGATATGCTAATTGTATCTTCAGTATTCAGAGCTTTAGGGCTAATTAATATCCAGTTATCAATGATTGCATTCCATTTGTATTCTTTTGTGATTGCATTACCTCGCTTAGGATGATATTTTCCAGTTCCATCCATTTGCCTAAAAAATTCATGAATTCATTGTTTTTAATTGCTGAATAGTACTCCACTGTGTATATATACCACATTTTCTGTACCCATTCCTCCATTGAGAGATATCTGGGTTCTTTCCAGCTTCTGGCTATTATAAATAAGGCTGCTATGAACATAGTGGAGCATATGTCCTTATTGTATGCTGGGAATCCTCTGGGTATATGCCCAGGAGAGATATAGCAGGGTCCTCCGTAAGTGTCATGTCCAGTTTTCTTAGGAACTGCCAGACTGATTTCCAAAGTGGTTGTACCATCTTACAATCCCACCAGCAGTGAAGGAGTGTTCCTCTTTCTCCACATCCTTGCCAACACCTGCTGTCTCCTGAGTTTTTAACCTTAGCCATTCTAACTGGTATGAGGTGAAATCTCAGGGTTGTTTTGATTTGCATTTCCCTAATGGCTAATGATATTGAGCATTTCCTAAGGTGCTTCTCCACCATCCGAATTTCTTCAGGTGAAAATTCTTTGTTTAGGTCTCTACCCATTTTTCAATAGGGTTATTTGGTTCCCTGGGGTCTAACTTCTTGAGTTCTTTGTATATATTGGATATTAGCCCTCTATGGGATGTAGGATTGGTCAAGATCTTTTTCCAATTTGATGGTTGCCATTTTGTCCTTTTGATGGTGTCTTTTGCCTTACAGAAACTTTGTAATTTTATGAGATCCCATTTGTCAATTCTTGATCTTAGAGCATAAGCTATTATTGTTCTGTTCAGGAACTTTTCCCCTGTGGCTATGTCCTCAAGGGTTTCCCTCAGTTTCTTTTCTATTAGTTTCAGTGTGACTGGTTTTATGTAGAGGTCCTTGATCCACTTGGAGTTGAGCTTAGTACAAGGAGATAAGAATGGATCAATTCACATTCTCTTGCATGCTGACCTCCAGTTGAACCAGCACTATTTGTTGAAAAGGCTATCTTTTTTCCACTGGATGTTCTCAGCTCTTTTGTCGAAGATCAAGTGACAAGAGGTGTGTGGATTCATTTCTGGGTCTTCAATTCTATTCCATTGGTCCACTTGCCTGTCCCTGTGCCAATGCCATGCAGTTTTTAACACTATTGCTCTGTAGTATTGCTTGATGTCTGGGATACTGAATCCCCTAGAAGTTCTTTTACTGTGGAGAATAGTTTTAGCTATCCTGGGTTTTTTGTTATTCCAGATAAATTTGAAAATTGCCTTTTCTAACTCTGTGAAGAACTGAGCTGGGATTTTGATGGGGATTGCATGGAATCTGTATATTGTTTTTGGCAAGATGGCCATTTTAAGTATATTAATCCTGCCAATCCACGAGCATGGAAGATTTTTCCATTTTCTGAGGTGTTCTTCAATTTCCTTCTTCAGTGACATGAAGTTCTTGTCGTATAGATCTTTCACTTGTTTGGTTAGAGTCACACCAAGATACTCCAACTTGTTTCCTCAGACCATTTGCTTGTAAAATTGTCTTCCAGCCTTTTACTCTAAGGTAGTGTTTGTCTTTGACACTGAGGTGTGTTTCCGGTATGCAGCAAAATGTAGGATCTTGTTTATGTATCCAGTCTATTAGTTTATGTCTTTTTATTGGGGAATTGAGTCCATTGATGTTAAGAGATATTAAGGAATAGTGATTATTACTTCCTGTCATTTGATGTTATCTTTTATATTTGATTGGTTATCTTCTTTTGCATTTGATGAAAGATGGTTACTATATTGCATTTTCCAGGGTGAAGTTTCCCTCCTTGTATTGGTGTTTTCCTCCTATTATTCTTTGTAGGGCTGGGTTTGTGGTAAGATATTGGGTGAACTTGGTTTTGTCATGGAATATCTTGGTTTCTCCATCTATGGTGATTGAGAGTTTTGCTGGGTATAGTAGTTTTGATTGGCATTTGTTTTCTCTTAGAGTCTGCATGAGATCTGCTCAGGATCTTCTAGCTTTCATAGTTTCAGGTGAGAAGTCTGGTGTGATTCTGATAGGTCTTCCTTTATATGTTACTTGGCCTTTTTCTCTTACTGCCTTTAATAGTCTTTCTTTGTTTAGTACATTTGGGGTTTTGATTATGATGTGCCAGGAGGTATTTCTATTCTGTTCCAATCTGTTTGGAGTTCTGTAGGCTTCTTGTATATTCATGGGCATCTCTCTCTTTAGGTTAGGGAAGTTTTCTTCCATAATTTTATTGAAGATATTTGCTGGCCCTTTAAGTTGTAAATCTTCACTCTCATCTATGCCTATAATTCTTAGGTTTGGTCTTCTCATTGTGTCCTGGATTTCCTGGATGTTTTGGGTTACAAGCTTTTTGCATTTTACATTTTCTTTAACTGTTGAGTCCATGGTTTCTATGGTATCTTCAGCATCTGAGATTCTTTCTTCTATCTCTTGTATTCTGTTGTTGATAGTTGCATCTATGGACCCTGATTTCTTCCCTTGGTTTTCTAACTCCAAGGTTGTCTCCCTTTGAGATTTCTTAGTTGTTTTTACTTCTGATTTTAGATCCTGGATGGTTTTGCTTAGCTCCTTCACTTGCTTGTTTGTGTTTTCCTGTAATTCTTTAAGAGATTTTTGTATTTCCTCTTTCATGACCTCAGCCTGTTGACCAAAGTTCTCCTGTATTTCTTTAAGTGATTTTTATGTTTCCTTCTTCTTGGCTTCTGAATTCTCCTGAATTTCTTTCAATGATTTTTGTGTTTCCCTTGTAAGGGCTTCTAACTTTTGATCCATTTTCTCCTGAATTTCTTTAAGAGATTTATTTATGTCCTTCATGTGATCCTGTAACAGCCTCATGACCAGTGATTTTAAATCCATATCTTGTTTTTCTGGAGTGTTGCTATATCCAGGACATGCTGCTAATGGAGAATTCAGTTCAGATGCTGCCATATTGCCCTGATTTCTGTTAGTAACGTTCCTGCATTTGCCTTTTGCCATCTAGTTCTCACTGGTGTTAGTTGGTCTTGTTGTCAATGCTGGACTCACCAGTGCAAGCTTCCTCTTCGCAGCTGGTCTCCGGGTGCATAGCTGACCTCCTGTACTGCCTGGAGACTGGGTGCAGTGGCCCAGCCTGTTCCTGATCCCGAAGCGGAGGCCTGAAGGCTCCCACCAGAGGCCTCAGGGCTGGATCCTCTGCTCTGCAGGGTCTGACTCACCAGAGCATGCTGATTGCCCCCAGCCAGCCTCCGGGTGTACCGCTGGCCTCTTGCACTTCCTGAAGATGAGGTGCCATGGCCCAGGCTGCTCCCGATCCCGAAGCGGAGGCCTGAAGGCTCCAGCCAGAGGCCTCCGGGCTGGATCCTGTAATTTAATTTAAAAAAAAAAAAATTAAAGATTTTTTTTTTAGAGAAATGTAAAAGTAACTTTTGTTCCCCTGTTTGTCTTCTCTTGAGCTTACTACCCCTATCTGCCAACCTAGGCCTAGTTCTGGAAGCTTCCAGCCTCCATACAGTCTCGTCTAGGCCTAGAATGTTTTCAGCCTCTGGGACTTGCTGATGAATATGCTTACTCTCTCTTGTTCTTTCTGAAATCTGACTGGCTGGCTCAATTCAGCATTTCTGCCTCAAACTCCTCTCCAAGCTGACTGATTCCATCTGGCTTCTCCCTTGGCCTCTAACTGAATTGCTTGGATTGGTCTCAAACTAACTCCGGCAATCTTTTTTAATCTTTTTTAATCGTCTGGCTTCTTTTTGTTCTCTGGCTGTTCTTTTTTCACCTGTGTCAGCTCGTTCTTTATCTACAATCTGCCTCTGTACAACTGTCCTGGTAAAACTGCCTCCTCTCCTCTCTCTCTGCTCTCTCTTAAGTAGCCTCTCTTTTCTTTCTCTTCTCATGGAGTTGGGATTATCCTGACAAATATTTCTCTGATTTTTCATTTTTGTCTGCCACTCAATTAGGCATCACTTTTAAACATCAGTGCTTCCTTCTACAAACTAACTTTACCTTCATTGTTTGAGATTAAAAGTATATATATATATGGCATGTCTATATTCCAGCCAGATGAATTAAAGGTGTGTACTAAGGCTGATCCATATCACAACTAGAAACAGATTTTTCCAGTAAACAATACAATCTCAGTGTTCACACTGTGATCAAATATCCTGCAACAGAGAAAACCACAACTCATTTAATCTTCCATGGGAAAAGCTGAAAACTATCCCTGTATATAACAAAGCATTGACAGGGGATCAACCTTCACCATTGAGTGTAATGGCATGGTATTGGTACAGTGACAGAAAGGAGGATCAATGGAACAGGATTGAAGATCCAGAAATGAACCCACACACCTATGGCCACTTGATCCTCGACAAAGAGGCTGAAAACATCCAATGGAAAAAAGATAGCCTTTTCAACAAATGGTGCTGGTTCAACTGGAGGGCAGCATGCAGAAGAATGCGAATTGATCCATCCTTGTCTCCTTGTACTAAGCTCAAATCCAAATGGATCAAGGACCTCCACATAAAGCCAGACACTCTGAAGCTAATAGAAAAGAAACTGGGGAAGACCCTTGAGGACATCGGTACAGGGAGAAAGTTTCTGAACAGAACACCAATAGCGTATGCTCTAAGAGCAAGAATTGACAAATGGGACCTCATAAAATTACAAAGTTTCTGTAAGGCAAAGGACACCATCAAGAGGACAAATCGGCAACCAACAAATTGGGAAAAGATCTTCACCAATCCTACATCAGATAGAGGGCTAATATCCAATATATATAAAGAACTCAAGAAGTTAGACTCCAGAAAACCAAAGAACCCCATTAAAAAAATGGGGTACAGAGTTAAACAAAGAATTCTCACCTGAAGAACTTCGGATGGCGGAGAAGCATCTTAAAAAATGCTCAACTTCATTAGTCATTAGGGAAATGCAAATCGGTACCGAAAGTCTAGAGTGAAATATTGAAAAATACAAATCAAAGCCACAGTAAGGTACCACTCTAGCCCACCCAGATAACTTTAGTTCAATATGCAAAAAAGCAACAAATTTACCAAGCATGTTTAGAAGTAAGAATCCCAGAGTGTTGTTAGCAGAAGGATAAAATTGCACAAAGGCAGAATTAACATATGATCCAGGAACTCTAGCCCAAGCATTTCTCATAGTTGAAATGAAAAACTAATGTTCAGACACAAACTTACACACAAGTATTTCTAGATACATTATTAAATATAAGATTTAATCATATTAAATCTAAAGATTTAAACAATACATATGCCAATCAAAGGATTAATTATAAGGAAACGATGATATATGATGAATAAATTAATAAAATAAAGACATATTCTTTAGCTATCTATGAAAAACATGATAAGTAGAGTCAAAACACCTCATTGTATTGTTTATTAGTTAGGGTTCTTCAAAGAAAATCAATAAGATGGATGGAAATAAGAATAATGATGAGAGATATGGATGATAAATGATAGATAGATAGATAGATAGATAGATAGATATTATTATAAAGGCAGAGAGAGGAAAGTGATTCATAAATCAATAGAATTGTTGTAAGAAGTTGACTCCCACGTTTGGGGAAAGGAATAATGAGCTGGTGGGAATGAGTTATCTTCATTCAGTGATGAGAAAGTTCTGAAATTAGTCAAAGCTTGTGATATCACAACACTGTGATCATGCTAAATACCAGTGGGTTGTGCACCAAATACTACTAAACTCTATACTTTGAAATGATGGATTTTTGTGTTCCATGGATTCCATCTCAAAAATATTTTAAGCAGTAAGGTCATGAAGTTATCAGAAATAGTTTAGTAATAGTCCTTAAGTGTATATAGAGAATGAAATATATGTGTTAGTATAGGTGGGCATGTATGTGCACACACAATGCACGCTAGTGTCTGTAGGTAAGTATGTGGCCATGATTATGCTGTGAAGAGCTGGAGGTAGCTAGAACAGAGATTCCTCTCTCCTAATGGCACATCAACCTTTTGGGTGGGGGGAATAGGGTTCTCTCTCTCTCTCTCTCTCTCTCTCTCTCTCTCTCTCTCTCTCTCTCTCTTTCTCAGAGCATAACAGACAAAACAATAGACATAGTAACCCAGGGGGCAGATAAATCAGCTGCACAGAATGTCCAGTTCTTACTTGTACAGAGTGACTTTCTTTCCATGAAGAAAAACAGCAGGAACAGTTGTGTATGCATACTGTGTAAATGCATGCTGTAAATGTGTGTATTGGAAACAGACACATGAAGTGTGGTGTAGCAGAGACAATGAGCCCATGAGTCTGACCTCTTCCAGATGGATTGTTACTGAGGCTGAGACAAGTGTTTTGTCAAGGACAGTCATTGTGACTCCGATGAGAAGATCTGCATGCCATTTTGTGGAAAATGAGGGCACAGGCAAAAAACTGGAGAAACAAGGCTTTGCTCTCAAACTTCAGTTTATTTGGCTTCAATTTTTCCCAAATGTAAGCTATCTATAAAATTATCTATCTATCTATCTATCCACCTATCCATCTATCTCGCCCTCCTACTCTGAGTCTTACATACACACTCTATCATCACTTACAGTCAAAATAATTTCACCTAAGATGGTTAGAATTTGACATGAGTTTTGCAAGAGGGCAGTAAAGAATGAGATTATGGATGTAGATGTCTCACTTCTTTGCAATGTGATCTCTACCAACTCTGTGCTTGGGTCAGAGTTAGATGGGAACAAATCTGCTTGGCAGGGTTTATATGACCAAATGAACGTCCAAATCCATTTAGCAGAAACAACCCTGCTATGACTTGGATTTCTGCTCCTTTAAGAGTCTTTGAGTGTGTTTTTATATTTTTCCAATTTAACTGGAGAAGAAACATTATATATTTTTTCTTTTTTATGTTTTTATTGGATATTTTCTTTATTTACATTTCAAATATTATCCCCTTACCCAGTTTCCCCCTTCCCAGAAACCTCCCATCCCATCCTCACTCCCCCTGCTTCCATGAGGGTGTTCTTCCACCCACCTCACTTCCCTCAATTCCTTTACTCTGGGGCATCTATAAAGCCTTCATAGGACCAAGGGTCTCTCCTCCTGTTGAAGTCTAACAAGGCAATCCTCTGCTACATATGCAGCTGGAGCCATGTGTACTCCTTGGTTGATGGCTTAGTCCCTGGGAGCTCTGGGGGCACTGGTTTGTTGGTATTATTATTCTTCTATGAGGTTGTAAACCCCTTCAGCCCCTTCAGTCCTTTCTCTAACTCCTCCTTTGGGGACCCTGTGCTCAGTTCAATGGTTGGCTGCGAGCATCCACCTCTGTATTTGCACGGCTCTGGCAGGACCTGTTAGGAAACAGCTATATCAGGCTCCTTTCAGCAAGCATTTCTTGGCATCCACAATAGTGTCAAGGTTTGGAGACTGTATATGGGATGAATCCTCAGGTGGGGCAGTCTCTGGATGACCTCTCTTCAGTCTCTGCTCTACACTTTATCTCCATATTTACTCCTGTGAGTATTTTGTTCCCCTTCTCAGAAGAACCGAAGCACCCACACTTTGGTCTTCCTTCCTCTCTAGCCTCATGTGGGTCTGTGAATTGTATCTTGGGTATTCTGAGCTTTTGATGTGTACAAAACGCTTTTCCTTTTCCTTCCTTTTAGAGCACAATATCACTAAGTCTCATGCTCACAAGGTCTGGAGGTCTGGAGCGGGATTGAATCAGGACTTCACAGCTCATTTCCTACATTCTATATTTTACACTTAAATTTTTATATTTATATGAGTATCTGTCGTGTGTGTACATTGCCTGTGGAAGGCAGAAGAGGGTTAGACCTCTTAAAGCTGTTGCTACAGGCAGCTTCGAGCCACTAGGTGTGTAAGATCAGCAAGGTTTCCTGACAAGGGCAGCAAAGTCACCCTTGTTTTGCATGTGAACATCTTCAAAGGTCAAGTTTCATTATACCTAATGAAGTGTCTCCATAGAATAAAGACCTTGAAACTCAGTGGCAACCATTGCTTCTTAGAACTGTGATGTTAATATGTTCATCTACTTATAAGTTACATTGTTGTTGCTACTGTTTAAAACCAGAGAGTTCAGTTACTGGTACTTAAGTGTTACTAAGCATGCCATGGCTATCTGCTTTGGTGTGGCTTGCCTGTTCTTTCCAGGCCTGACATAACCACCATCATGGAACACTCTTGTACTGTGGTATTTGGCCTCCAGTTATGCAAGGACAGCAGAACAATATATGTCTTTGCACTTATAATAGGGTAATTGACACTAGAGAGAAGAGGGAGGGTCATAGGTCAGTCAAGTGGGGTTCCAAGTCTTACTCCCTCCTGCCTCCACCCGTGTGTGACAGTGAAAGTGTCTGTAGTATATAGTGATAGGAGGATAACTGAATATTAAAGGTGGGACTCTACAGTGCAGCTTCTATGACATCATCCATGATAGGTCTTCTAGTGAGCAAGCTGTTTTTGAGTTATATATGCTCCAGGAAGCTCTTACACGTGCTTCTGAAATAAAACCAATAAATTCATTGGCTCATCAAATTGAAATTTGATAGAATTATTACTCTACTCTGTTATTGGTGCTTTTCCTGGGGTGAATGGGCATTTGTTTGTGTCTCCCCAAGAAAAGTAACAAAACAATTTTAATTATCTATTTTGACCAATGTCCCTCTTTGCTACCAATTTAGCAATGTTTTCAACTATAAACACCCACACAGAGGAAACTCCTGACCTGTTGTTGACAGGTGACACTGCTGGTCTGCATTATAGATTTCCCAGAATCTATACTATCTTTAAGTGCCTTCAGTGTGAACCTGACCAGGACCTGTTACACTGAATTCCATCCTTACACAAACAGATTGACTCCACTTGCCCACTTGTGGAGTTTAAAGACTCTTTTAGGTTAACATTAGCCAATGGATAATCACAAAGTATTGTAAGCTACAGAGAGATATGCTCATCAGAAGAGAAATCCCTGTCTCCTCTTATAACCATGTCAGCACTCACTGACAGGAAATGTATTATTCCAAATTTCTTCCTATTTATAATTACTTTTAAAATTTTATTAGATGTAATGAATCATCTGTCAATGAATGCCCATCTTTTATCTTTTTATTTGAACAATCAGGTCATGCATGGTTGGTTCTTTCCTTCCCTAATATCCCCGTTCAAGGAAAAAAAAATCTAGGTATAAATTAACATTGTAAAAATTTTGTTGTTGCATTTTTCAATTATGTGTCTTTAATTCTTATTCATTCTCTCATCCTAGTATCTTTGCTTAAATTTTGGTGTGTGTTTGTGTGTGTGTGTGTGTGTGTTCTAATTCCTTAAAGTTTTTCCTACTTTTTCTTTTTCTTTATTTATTCTTGTTAATCTATGACAACGCAGCAATTGAAGCTATGAAACAGGGCTAGTGAGAAATCTCAGTTAATGAACTGCTTGCTTTACCTGATCAGATCCCACAGAACCCACCACAAAAAAAATTCAAGTGCCGTCACAGGTTTGTAGACAGGAGAGACACAGAGAGGCAAATCTCCAGATCTGGCTGGATGGCCACCCTGGCCTAGTCAGTGAGCTGCAGGTCCCAGGGAGAGACCTGTTCTCAGAAACCTTGGTGGATGTTGCCACCTGAGGAGTAACAGTCTAGATACTACTGGGGCCTACACACATGCTCAGATACACACACACACACACACACACACACACACACTAAAATATAGCTGGGCTCAGTGTGTCCTGTCACAGTATCACATTCACTGTGACATTTTCTCCCATGGATTTCTAGAGTTTCTTTTCTCCTCCTTCATTTTTCTCTTCTTCTCAGAAATTCTTGCAGAGTATTGTAATGGGACTGTCTGAGCCACCAGCTCCTGAATAACAACATGGAGGCCTTTTATATTTATGAAAGCTTTGGGTCTTATCTTATTTGTTCCTCACTAGCTCTTATAGCCTAAATTAACCCATTTATATCAATCTATGTTCTGCCACGTGGCTCTCAGTTTCGTATATCCTTCTTCTTCCGTGCGTCTCTGGTCAATCTCCCACCTCAGACCCCTTCCCACCTATTTTCCCTTGCTTTGCTATAAGGCATTCAGCTCTTATTAAATGAATCAAAAGATGGTGGGGGAAGTCCAACTAACAGTTGACTGAAACATCCGAATCCATGGGTAAAAATAAATGATTCCTCCTTTAAGTTGATTTTCTTAGTAGCTGTACCAAGTAACAGAAAGTTGACACATTGATTTCATTACTCAGCTTCTCCGAGGCTAGTGTATGCTGTTTGTTAGATCTGTTGAGTTTCAAAAAGCCATCAACGAAGGCACCTGTTCTAAATTTACATTTATTTCCCCCCAGCTCTTTGCAGTTATCATCTTACGTTTTAACCGGTGTATGTGTGATTAATAAGGGCCTGGAAATGTTACCTTTTTTTTTTAAACAATTACACAAATTCTATTTTTGTTCTCACTAATTTTAAACCTGAAATGCAAAACTTCCATTTTAGTGTATTATAGGAGCAGCTGATGTTATAACATTAATATGTATCCTTTCCTGACCTTTGGGGGTATAATTTATAGTCTATGAGCTTCATTTGTTTAATGTTGTCCTGGCTTTATATTCTGCTCACAACCTTATTTTCCAACTTTGTAGTAGTGAGCCTAAATAGGCTTGTCTAGCAATGAGATGGTAATTTTCCCCACAGAAGATATAATTTTGCAGGAGATCTAAATGAATTCAATATTCGTTTCTCCTAAAAAGCAATTCAATTCCACCCTTTCAAAAGAATTTATGGATAGGGCTCCCATCTTTGCCAGTGTCATTTATTGAGAAGGCTGTCTTTCTTCCAATGAATGTTTTTAGGAACTTTTGTGAAAAATCAGGCAGCAGTGGGATTCATGTGTGAGTTTATTCTGGACCCTCTATTCCACTCCATTGGTCTCCATCTGGGGCCAAAACCAAACTTTTGTTATTATGGGTCTGCAGTATAATGAGAAGAGATGCTTCTGTTTAGTCTGCCTTTGGCTAGTCATAGTTGTGTTTCCATGTGCATTTTACAACTGTTCTTTTCTAGTTCTGTAAATAATGTCATTGACATTTCAGTGAAGACATAGCTGAATCTGCAGATGCTTTCAACAATGTATCCATTTTTGCATGGTATTAATTCTGCTAACCCAAGACCAGGGAAGTATTTCTATAATTTTGTATTTTGCATCTTTTTAATTTCTTCATTGTCTTAAAATTTTCACTATAGAAGTCTTTCATCTCTTTGTTTAAGTTTAAGTCAAAGTATGATGTCACCTTTGAAACTGTTGTAGGTGGAAATAATTCTGTCACTTCAGAATCCATAGGACTTTAGGACTGCCATGGAGATATTTTCATATTCATGTTTATTATAGCATTATCCCTAGCAGCTAAGAAGTAGAAGTGAGCATCAGCTGATAGACTGGCAATGCAAGTGTAGTGAGGTGGTTTGTGTACACAATGGAACTTTAATCAGCTATGAAGAAATAAAAAGAGATCTCCCCCTTGCCATAAAAAAGAATGGAACTAGACGTCAGCATGTTGAGAGAAATGAACCAGATGCAGACAGAAAAACACTGCATGTTTCCCTCAGATTCAGATCCTGGATTTCAATTTATGTGTATGCATATACAGCACATGTATGCTTATATACATGCATATGGGGGTCATGAAGTTAGAAACAGGAACATGAGAGGGCAGAGAACTCTGGGGCAGTGGAATGCCTGTGATATTACAGAAGACAAGACCGTAGGGAGGGAAATAACGAGAGGAGGCGGAGCAACAGGGCAAATGGGAACTTCACAAGGAAACCCTTTACTTTTTCACTAGTGTTAATGCCTGGCTTTGAGACTCTCCTGGCAGAAACACTAGCTATCAATGTTTATAGATGTGAATTAATTATGAGGAAAAACTGAAATTTCAACTTACTTGTAGGCCACAAATAAACGTGGATCATAAAAATGATGTACTTGTGAAGTATACATCAGAGGATTGACTTTCCTCTGCACCAAACCCTGTCTCTGTGGACCTCACAGGCAGACAGGCCCCGGCCAAGCCTAGAAGCTGGATTTCAGAAAGTGATAATATCTCAGGCCACATTGATGTGCAAGGAGGAGCCTCTCTGGAGATGGATGTGCTACCATTGCTGATTTCCTTCTCGTCCTGTTTGTACATTTTCTACAGTCACTGGAGAGTCCAACCGGAGTTCTATTTTGCTTCATTTCATGAGAATGAGAGAGAGCGAGAATTATTAAGTTTGGTAATTACACAATTTCTGTTGAAATACATCACTAAAGTGATACTCACACTCATTGTGATTACTCTGAATGGACAGAGGCTGGGCGATTGCACTAGAGTAACAGATTCCTGTCTGTCAACCATGTCCTGTCTTTCGACCATGTCTTGGAGAACAGGGCAAAGATTCTTTCGAGAAGTAGAAACAAACATGAAGGAGAAAAGACAGCAAATACAACACAGCCAACTCTCCAAGAGCAACAAGAATGTGGTTTCTCAATCCTTCTTTTAAAAAAAAGCAAAAAGAACCAGCTTTAATCCACCCGATTTCTGCTGTCATACTCTAGATAAAAGTACTGCAATCACTGGCTGGGCTTTTGGGCTGCTTTGGTCCTGACATGTTTATCCTTCTAAACAGCCTGGCTTTCCCCTCCCCCACTGCCCCAGCTCATATGCCCTGGAGCTACAGAGTCTCCTGGCTTATCTGCTGAGAGAGAAATGTTCTCAGTTAATAAAAAGAGAGATTTGTGTGATCGGTTTTGAGAATTTCATACATATATTATCAGCATATTCACTCCTCCAATTTCAAACTTGTGTTCTGTTCTATAATAAATAGGCACACATATACTACATACACATACATACATATACATACATATACATATTTATTCAGTTAGTGTCACCCTCATATAGAAGAATAGGGTGGGCAGTCTGCCAGGGCTCACCATTGTCTGAGAGAACTCACTGTCTCCCAGCTGTTGACTGTCTATAGTTCTTCAACTCTGGATGGGGTTCTATGAGCCCTTCCTACTGTCCATGCTAGGATGTCAGCTGGTGTGATCTGGCACAGGAAACCTCATTGCAGAGATTCATGGAAGTAACATCCTTGCAGTGTCCTTCACAGCAGTCCACTCTGTCCATTAGCTCTCACAATTCTGTCTTCTTTCACCATGACCCGAGTCTCAGGTATTGGAACCATACTATAGGGAGATGTTCCATGTGGGCACAGTTACATATTCTGCATGCTTTGATCATCTATGGTTCTCCGTACAACCTTTGTCTACTTTGAAAGAATCTGCTTTGATGAGAGCCAGAGCTATAATAATCTATGGGCTAAAGCTACGTGTTTAAAGGGCCACTGAGTTCTATATAATAGTAGTGGTACTTGGCTCTGTATGAGATCTGTGATGGCTTGTCTTGATTGTTAACTTGACTCTATCTAGAATGATCTACCACCCAGGAATGGAGAGCATGCTTGTAAGATTTTTGCTTGGTTTGAAAGGGGTGAATCCACTTCTCATTTGGACCTTTGAGGTAGGAAGAAGACACAGGCCTTTGATCTGGACCTTGAGGCATGACGACCCCCTTTAATCTGGGCCACACTTTCTGCTGGATGCCTATTTAAGGACTTGGAAGAAGGAGGGCTTTTGTTCTTGCCCTGCTTGCTCTCCCCTTGCTAACAAGTCTTTCCTTTACTGGCACTCTCCTTGGGGATTGCAGCATCTACTGAAGACCAGTGAAACATCCAACCTCATATGGACTGAGCAACTTCCCGATTCTTGGACCTTCTGTTCAGAGCCACCAGCCAGGTGAATTAGCTGGATTACAGTCTGTAAGTCATTCTAATAAATTCATATATGCATGTGAATACATACACATATATATATGTATATATATATATACATACACACACACACACCACACACACTAGGTCCTAGTGAAATTATTCTTTGGGTCAATTGTGTATCCAAAGAAAAAGAAAAAAAGGGTAAAATATTTTTTGTTTTCTACATTATTGTATGAAATTTTTAACAATGTATGTATTGAAATGAGTTTTTTTTTCCTGAGCACTTATTTATGTTGTAAAATTGCTGCAGCTGATGAATGCATTATAGCCACAGAACAGAGATCACAGAACCTGTAATGGTCTCAGGAGGTTTGCTGAGATACTACTTGCTCTATCATGTTTTTATGACAACTGAAATATGGATTATAATCTGAGACATGAATAATGTTTGCAAAGAGAGAGAAAGAGTCAGAAAGAGTCAAGATGAATGAATAAATATCACTGACAGGCAGCCAGCATCCTGTCTGAAAATGTTTCACAACAACTTCATGCCACTTCCCCCTCCTATGTACACACACACACACACACACAGAGAGAGAGAGAGAGAGAGAGAGAGAGAGAGAGAGACAGAGACAGAGAGAGACAGACAGACAGACAGACAGACATCTTAATAGAGAAACACATTTCAACATATGAGAGAAATAAACATCGAATTAAAAAGAGCTTCTTATCTCAAAAAGGTTCTGGGGTGGAAGCAAACTCTGCACCGTGTTCTTCGGGACAAAGTTGGGTGGTGGGAGGGATGATGGCGACCAGAGCTGGATTTCTCCATTCCATTGATGCCATTCAGTCCTTATTTACTGTTGAAAGTTCACATTCTTCTTACATCATTAGCCCTCTGGAGCTCACAGTCCTCACAAACCACCCTGGAGAAATGATGTAAGAGCTGACAGACCATTGACAACTGTACCAAAGTGATTTCAATCCTGTGAGCCTATCCACAAACATTGAAAAATGACCTAGAGCTGCTGGCCAGTCACCGAAGCGACTGACTGCAGAACTTTTATCTAGAGTGTGACAGCAGAAACAGGTGGATTAAGTTGGCTCTTTTTTTTCCAGAAAGATTGAGAAACCACATTCTTGTCACTCTTGGAGAGTTGGATATGTTGCTGTATTAGAGATTCCAGTGTCTCCTCTGAGACTCAGTGCAGTCTTAGCTATGAGCCCCTGCACAGTTCAAAAGGTACTGCACTGGCTACTTTTATGTCAGCTTGACATAAACTAGTCACTGGACAATAGGAAGCCACAATTGATAAAAATGCCTCAATAAAATCAGGCTATAAGTAAGCTTATAGGGTATTTTCTTAGTTAGCGACTGATGGGAGGGGGCCAAGACCATTGTGAAGGGATACCCCTGGGATTGGTGGTCCTGGGTTCTATAAAAAAGCAGGCTGAGTGTATAGTGCATCCAATTTAAGCTGATCCCTGACTAGCTTATAAATAAATGATAACTCAGACTTATTTTATTTGGCTTTGACAATTGCTGAAGGGGTAACCCCTAATCTACTTCTAACTGCTGGCGTGGCTTCCTCACCAGTAGGGTAACCCAGATACTTGCTATGTCTCCTGGCCATGTGCTCATGGTCCATCTTCCCTCGTGACAGTTTCCTCTTTCCCTCTCCTTCTTCCTCCTTCTTCTCCAGGTCACTCTAAACCTACCTACCTCTAATCCCTCCAGTAATTGGCTGGAGTCAATTTTATTTAACCAATAGTTTTAGATCAAGAAACAGGGTTTGCACAACAAAAGCTTGTAAATACAAGAAGTTACTCATAGTCCTAGACCTTTGAGTATAGAATTCAGCATTACAATACATAGCAGCAGACTAAACCCCAACATGAGCAAGACATTGGGGAGCAAGCCAGCCAGCAACACTTCTCCGTGGTCTCTGCACCAGCTTCTGCCCCTAGATTCCTGTCCTACTTGAGTTCCCCAACTTCCTTCAGTGGTGCAGAAGCATAAGCTGAATTAACCCTTTCCTCCCCAAGTGGCTTTGGTCATGATATTTCATCACAGCATAGTTACCCTAAGACAGCTGCACACACACAATGACACACGATACACATTCCCATTCCAAAAGAGGGGAATGGGAGGATGCCAAGGAAGTATCAGAGCAGAACAAGACTGGAACAGAGGCAGGCAGACATCTGAATGGGAGTTCCTGGAAAGCAGCTGTGTCTGCAAAGGCTTATTGAATGATGCTTTGGTGGCTGCAAATGGTGCAGGTGCAGAAACTAATTGCAATTTATTTTGGGCTGAATTTAGCCTTCTAAATAGCCATTTCTGCCTAGCATCCTATGACTAACAAGAACCTTAACAATCAAGAGCTGAGAGTCATCAGATAGCATTTGCGGCCTATAAGAGATACCTCTACTTTGCTGTGTAACAACCTCTTCCATGATTCCACCAACATATTTGAAAAGTACTTTGATTTCTAATTTTTCAGTTTGGTTACTATTAAAAAAAAAAAAACATGATGCTGATTCCATGCTGAAACATAGAATTTTGAGGAGATCTAAGTCTGTGTTTCCAGGCCGTGGTGATTCAGATTTGGCTCCTGAATAAACAATCTCTTATCCCCTGTGAGGTAAGAGTTGTATTTTTGTGTCATTGACAATTATATCCTGCAGATCCAAGCCTGACACCTGCAGCGGATGGGCAGTTTTATCCTTGTGGGCTTGACAGCCTCAACCTTCATGGCTTCTCTCCTGGGCTGGCTCCACTCACTGAATGTGCAGACACTGAATGATTCTGGCATCTCCAGCCCCCTAAGCTCTAACTCCTGGGGTCACTGTTCTTTCTTTAGCTACACCTTCACAGATACTCAGCTTTCTCCAGATACTCAAACCCTGCCTCACAATGCGTGACCTCCCAGACCCTCCTTTGAGATCTGGTGGAAGCCTCCATGTCTCCAAATCTTATACACTCTGCATGCCTGATAAATTGGCATCACATGGATGAAGCTGTGTCTTGTCCTCAGCAGGGTCTGACTTGAGCCACAGTTGTGTGCAGAGATAGCTTAGTACAGAAAAGGAATCTTGAGCAACAACTTCCCAAGCACCCTTGAGCAAGCTGGACATCTGCTGCTTTCAAAAGAATTTAGGCATCTGTAGGTCTAGTAAACTTGGGATTTGACAAACTTCTAAGGCAACCCCAGGCATCATTCCTATTGTGCCAGATTTCAGATCCAAACCACAAGATCTTGATTCCAGTCCTCAGAATATCATTTGTGCAAATCTACAGCCATGAAAACTCCAAAATCCCAAACATATCTGGTCCGTTGAGTTTTAGTATAGATTTTCCAGCCTATAATGCATGTCACTCACTCTCTCTCATCTAATGAAACACATTCAGAGTATGTGTAAGACTAAATTGTCAGTAGGAGGGTATAGATCTCAATAACATTATTCACCATGTTTCTCAGTCAATGACTTGCTACAAAATATGAAGGGCAAGCAAAAGTTATCAGTTTCAGACTGACAAAACTCAAACCAGAGTCTTGTAGTTTGAAGATCATTTTCTGAACATTGTTAGAGCTATTTGAGAATATATCTGATATTATAAATATAATTAAAATTTCCAGAAATGTGGATAGAAGATTCATCAGTGGGTTATGATATACTTGTTAAAATTTTTCAATTAAGAGAAAAAAACATTGTTTTTAAGTGAAGGTGCAAGTAGAGGTGGAAAAGAGATCTAAATATGAACAGGAAAAAATTCCCAATTCCATATTGAAAACAAAAATTAGGTGTGCCAAAGAGAATATCAATGAGCAGCCCACAATACACTTAAGCCAGTGAGAAAAAATTCTTAATAAATTTCACCAGGAGAATTATGGCAATAAGTTTTGATCCTAATTGCAAAGGATTTGCTCCAAGAAGAACTGGAGAACATTCTGAATTTTATTTGGTGGAATGTCTGAATACAATCTCAGTATCTAATAAGATAGAATCTGGTATCAAAGAGTAAAAGAGACAGGATTCAGACCACTGAGTTCCATCTATGCCAGCTCACCATGACAACAAGGACTTTATGCAATCTTGATAGGTATCACTGTCTTTATACATGGGAATAGTTAATGCTCATGACAATTTATAATATTTTAAAAGGGACAGGGGATGCCAGGAATCTGGTGGCTACAATACCTTTCATCTATATAGCCTTTATTATGAATCTATTATTACTGTTCAAAATGCAGAATGTTCTAGAACATCTTAAAATTGTTTCCAACTTGAATCTAGAGACATTGACTCAGCACCTCTTTTGTAAGCAGAGCAGCTGAGGCTTACAGGAAATCTAGATGTTTATCCAGTGCGGACTGAACTGCCCAGTGAAGACCTGGAGAACCTTTTAGACTTGGGTGAGATTCATTGGAGAGAAAGAGCAGTGGCATGCAAGGAAACTGGAATGGTGATATAAATGGTCAAATACCTAACGGCAGGAAAAAGAGCATTTCAGGTGGGAGAAGTCAGACTACCGAGCACCTTGGAGAGAAGTGAACCTAGTTTTGTGTATTTAAAATTGTTACACCTCACACAGAACACTGAAGAAAATGGAAATATAAAATTCTGAAGCCAAAATCAGAATCAAAATCTAGACATGACAGCTAGTATTAGAAATAAAGAACAGAGCCAGGAAACTGTAAACCAGCATCCCCATGAGATGACAACTGTGTAGTGTCCATACATGATCTATATAGTACTTTATTATTAATTTAGCATTCTCTGGAAAAGGGAGCCTAGAGCAGGGAGGATTAGTACACTCTGTGTTTGACTGGCATTCAGGGGGTTCTGGGTTTTCCTCTGCACCGCGAAATAAAACAACACACAATATCTGTTGTTTGCCCACTGAGAACCAAATCTCTTTTCCATTCCCTTAAAGTAGAGCTGCCCCATGACTACCTTTGACCAAAGAAAGAGACATTGTACTAGTTGTGGGCCTCAAGTTTAAGAATATCTGGTGGCTTCTGCAGAATTTAGCTACTGGGTTAGAAACTTTGCTAGGTACCTGGTGCACTTTGAGAGGCACCAGGGGGGTTGGGGCAAAATGAAGTTAAGAGGGAAATAAGGGTTATTGAAATTGCTTAGTGGGTAAAGATGATCGCAACCAAGACTAAATTCAACCCCAGAAACCACATGGTGGAATGAGGAACCTGACCCCCATGCCACTGGTTGTGCCTTAGGTTTCACATGTGTGCCATGGTAGATGTGTTCATATCCTACACATACAACTAAAGAACTAAATATCTTTTAAAGGAAAAGAGAAGGAAACAAATTCCATAGAAAGCAAATGGTAGTTTCTGATCATTCCAGCACGGAAGAAACGTAAACTGAGAAAAAGTCAGAAAGATAATATGAGTATAAAATGAATTTATTTTTATTATTTTAAAAAGACCATCCTTCAGTGAAAGTCACAATCAGCAATTCTGTGGACATGTGTGGAAAGACATCTCTGAATTTTGGAATACAACTGGTGAATACATTCTTCAGTTCATGCCCACTTCACAGAAACAACCTAAAGAGGCAAGGCATGGGCTAACTCCCCTTTGAACATGGGACAGGAGCTTTAGTGGTGTCTTTCTACACTTAACAAGAATAGAACTCTATTCTTAAGTGGTCCCTAGTAAATCGAGTAAACCTAGGCCTTCATGCATCCTAAATGTACACAATGTGTAAGAAAGAGCGGCATCTTCTATATTACTTTTATAGAATTTCTTGTGTAAATAATATACACCTCAGTCTGAAGCATCTTACCTTATATCACACCAAAAAACTTTTTAAAGTCTGACAAAATGTATCACACTGTCCCAGATCTTATCTACTAGCTATGTAGGGTGATTCAAACTAAAATTAAATGAAGAGATAATGAACTTTAATCTAAAAATTAAAGGTCCACTTTATCTACCACCAGAGCTATATTCCATGCACTCAGTAGCAGCTATGATTTAGGGACAGTGGGACAGAGAACAGAACATGTTCATTTCTGCAGAGCAAGACAGAGGTTGCTCAGCACTACTTTGGAATGTCATCATCAGCCAAATGTTTTCTCTTGATGGGCTGTATTTGAATGCTGCCTCTGGGAATCAGTGTGTTAGTCTCTGAGGGCCTACATGAAGGGTATTGAGAGTGGGATTCCAGAGAGGTGACTGGATCATGTAGAGAAATCCATTGGCTGAGTGGATTATTATGGGATCTAGGAAGTGGCTACGATACAACCTCAAATTCCTCTCACACACTCTGCTGTCCCATATGATATGCTGTACCAGTGTGATGGTTTAGATAGGAATGGCTCCTGTGGGCTTACATATTTGAATGTTTGGTCATTAGGGAGTAGCACTACTCAACAGAGGTAGGCCTTGAGGTTCCAAACACTCAATCCAGGCCCAGTATCTTTCTCTGCCTACTGTCTGTAGATCCAGATGTAGAACTCCCAGCTCCAGTCCAGGACAATGTCTGCCTGCATGTCACCATGCGTCCCAATATGCAAATAATGGACTGAACTTCTGAATATAAAGCTCTAATTAAGTGCTTTCCTTTATCAGAGTTGTATGATCATGGTGCCTCTTCATGGCAATAGAACACTGACTAAGACAAACAGGCAAAGGGTCCTTACTAAAACTGGGCCTTATACCTTAGGCTTCCCAGTTTCCAGAACTGCAGGAAATGTTTCCTTCATAAACTGACCATCCTGTACTATTCAATGATAGTGACAGGGCTAAGAAAATATTATTTTTAGTTTGTTCAGAATTTGCTCAGTTGAATTATATGTCTGAAAGTGTTAATATGAGTGGGATAATCTGATGTACATGATTCCCATGCTACATATCCCAAGTGTTACAGCAAGGGCTTTGTGGATCATTTAAAATTTCTATGCAAATACACATCAATACAGAACTGGCTAGATTCTCAGCAGACTTATGTAGCTGTGATTTTCTACATTAGATTGTAGCACATTGCTTTCAACAGTGAATATCTAAGCAAAGTTGTACTGCAGCCATTATGATTTTATTTAAAAGGAAAATAGCAGGGGCTACATAAAATCCATTCCATCATAAATGAGGACTAGTGATAAAAATGATTCCAAGGAGCTGTCTAGACTCAATAGAGTACATGTCCTTTTTGTAACTATGATGGTTTGAATAAGAATGTCTCCCAAAGCTCACATATTTGAATGTTTAGTCACCAGGAAGTGGCACTATATGAAAGGATTAGAAGGACTAGGAGGTGTGGCCAAGTTGGAGGAAATGTGTCCCTGGGGGGTGGGCTTTGTGTTTTCAAAAGCCCATCCCAGACTAGTGCTCTCTCTCTCTCTCTCTCTCTCTCTCTCTCTCTCTCTCTCTCTCTCTCTCTCCTTTAACTTCCCCATCTCTCTTCTCTCTACCCTCCCCATTTCACTCTTGGCCTATAGATTAAGATGTAGCTCTTAGGTACTGCTCCAGAATGTGCATTCATACTGCTATTCTTCCTAACATGATGATAGTAAACTAAATCTCTGAAAATATAAGCAAGCCCCATTTAAATTCTTTATTTCATAAGAGAAGCTGTGGTGATGGTGTCTCTTCACAGCAATAAAACAGTGACTAAGACAGTGACTATCTAGAACACATATTTTTCAAACCAATT
Organism: Apodemus sylvaticus; assembly: GCF_947179515.1. Classification (NCBI taxonomy): domain Eukaryota; kingdom Metazoa; phylum Chordata; class Mammalia; order Rodentia; family Muridae; genus Apodemus; species Apodemus sylvaticus. The sequence continues at coordinate 69,003,652 of NC_067479.1, forward strand.
TTGGATCAAACAATTAAGAAGCAAAACTCCAAAAAAAACCAAAGACAAACAAAAACAAAAACAAAAAAAGCCGGGCGGTGGTGGCACACGCCTGTAATCCCAGCACTCTGGGAGGCAGAGGCAGGCAGATTTCTGAGTTTGAGGCCAGCCTGGTCTACAGAGTGAGTTCCAGGACAGCCAGGGCTATACAGAGAAACTCTGTCTCGAAAAAAACCAAATCAAAATAAATAAATAAATAAATAAATAAATAAATAAATAAATAAAAATAAAGAAGCAAAACTCAAGAGAATTTCTTCTGTTAGCCACTAAACTTTTTCTAAAATATTAGTGTGCTTCAAACCAAGAAGTTTAGAAATTTCTGAGTTAAAGAATACAAATGAACTGAATGGAACTTTCTTATTTTTATGAGATCCAGATATATAGAAGAAAAGCAAATCTCAAGGGAACTGATTTAAAATCACTGAATTAATTCCCTCTTACTTCAATATCCAAACAGAAGCTTGTCCACTGTAGATGCTCAGGAAATACTTCTCAAGCAGTCTTGGTTGAATGAATCTACAGAGAGATCTACTGGCAGAGACAGATAGATGTTTATCATTGAGAAAACACAGTATTAAATAGTATTTCAGTTCTCAGGGTCACTGTTAGATTTTTATAACTTCTTTCTAAAAGCCATGCCAAATTTAATTCAAGCTACAGTTGTAGTGAGATGCATTGCTTGGATTACACATTTGTCTGGTAGACGATAGATGCTCAGCCGATGTATACTAAGTGCTAATGAGTTCAATAGACAGATATTTACTCAATGCCTCCCATGTGTCTTGGTGTTGGGGGATATTAGTATGAGTGAATGCATCTGTCCTTTCATGAAGTTTGGGAAATACTGATAATGAACATGACGAAAGAGTCAAGTCTATAATATATTAAGTGGTGACCGATACTGAAATGACAATTGAAAAGGAATGAGGAGAGCTGGGCGGTGGTGGCACATGCCTGTAATCCCAGCACTCTGGGAGACAGAGGCAGGAGGATTTCTGAGTTCGAGGCCAGCCTGGTCTACAGAGTGACTTCCAGGACAGCCAGAGCTATACAGAGAAACCCTGTCTTGAAAAGACCAAATCCGGGCGGCGGCGGCGGTAGCAGTGGCTGCTCCAGCTGAAGGGCCATCAGCGGTGGAACCAAGGCGACACAGGGTCCAGTTAGGCCCTGCGCCCACGACCACTGACCTTCGCTGACCAGCCGGGCGGCAAGCAACTGCGGTTCTGCGGAGCCTTTGCACGGAAGCCACTTCAGAACTCGGCTTCCCGCCAGTCAGGAGAGACTCACCTCCATCTTGATCCCGGGCTCCAGAGATCGGTCAGACTGAGGTACACAAACATAATCCTAGGCCCAACACCGCAGGGGTCTGAGCCAGACGGGCGTTGGCCCACACCCAGGCCCTGGGCTGTTCGAGTGGCCATCGGGGCGCCAACCCAGCCAGGAGTTTTTTTTTTTGCCCCGGCCGGCGCACGCGCCGCCATTTTGCCTACAGGAGCCAGAGTGCTCGGGAGGGCAGAGACTGCTAACAAGCGTAGCCTGAGGCTAACAAAACGGGGGTCTAGGCCCCAAAAGGCACAGGACTGACCCCAAGAACTGGGCGGCTTGGTGGGCCATCTGTGTGTCAACCAGCCCAGGAGGTTATTAGCACAACAGACTCTCCCGGTGCTTTCGGGGAGCGCAGACACGCACGCCCGCCATCCGGGTCACCTGGCAGACCCAAATATCAGTCATAGCCCTAGGGGAACTTTGCTCGGACCTTGGCCTCCCAGGCGTTTGCCTGGACTCAGGGCCCGGGCGACAAGGCTAACCTAGTGTGCGCCAGCCCGGTTGGGGAAATCGGCTGCCCAGCGGAGTGAGCGGAGCACAGGGGAGGTCACAGCAGCATACACCTTCGGAGCTCCCTGGGGGTGCACACGGGTTCCACCTGGTCCACAGACACAATCTGGGGCAAGGCCTCAGGCAGAAGCCCCCAGCTCAACTCTCTCCGCTTCAGATCAGCCTGGGTGGCTGCCACATCTCCAGGTCCCTCAAGAGGCTAGTGGGGGCTTCCGGGCGGCCAGCTGGGAGAAGTCGGTGTGCTCCAATAAATCCTGCGGGCCCCAGCGGGAGCCTTCAGGTGCCTGCTTCGGGATCTGAACAGCCTGGACAACAGCACCCTGTCTACAGGCAGTGCAGAGTGTAAGCTGTGCACCAGAGGCCAACGGGGAAGGGGCAGCTTGCACTGGTGAGTCCAGCACTGACAAGACCAAGTAACACCAGTGAGAGCTAGATGGCAAAAGGCAAACGCAGGAACGTCACTAACAGAAATCAAGGCAATATGGCAACATCTGAACCAAATTCTCCTCTACCAGCAAGTCCTGGATACCCCATCACACCAGTAAAACAAGATTTGGATTTAAAATCACTGGTCATGATGCTGGTACAGGAACACATGAAGGACATTCAGGAGAAAATGGATCAAAAGTTAGAAGCCCTTGCAAGGGAAACACAAAAATCATTGAAAGAAATCCAGGAGAATACAAAAGCCAACAAGGAGGAAATGCAAAAAACACTTAAAGAAATACAGGAGAACTTTGGTCAACAGGCTGAGGTCATGAAAGACGAAACACAAAAATCTCTTAAAGAAATACAGGAGAACTTTGGTCAACAGGCTGAGGTCATGAAAGAAAAAACACAAAAATCTCTTAAAGAATTACAGGAAAGCACAAACAAGCAAGTGAAGGAGCTAAGCAAAACCATCCAGGATCGAAAAACAGAAGTAGAAACAACTAAGAAAACTCAAAAGGAGACAACTTTGGAGATAGAAAGCCTTGGGAAGAAATCAGAGGACAGAGATGCAAATATCAACAACAGAATACAAGAAATAGAAGAAAGAATCTCAGATGCTGAAGTTTCCATAAAAACCATGGACTCAACAGTTAAAGAAAATGCAAAATGCAAAAAGCTTGTAACCCAAAATATCCAGGAAATCCAGGACACAATGAGAAGACCAAACCTAAGGATTATAGGCATAGATGAGAGTGAAGATTTACAACTTAAAGGGCCAGCAAATATCTTCAATAAAATTATGGAAGAAAACTTCCCTAACCTAAAGAGAGAGATGCCCATGAATATACAAGAAGCCTACAGAACTCCAAACAGACTGGACCAGAACAGAAATACTTCCCGTCACATAATAATCAAAACACCAAATGTTCTAAACAAAGAAAGAATATTAAAGGCAGTAAGAGAAAAAGGCCAAGTAACATATAAAGGAAGACCTATCAGAATCACAGCAGACTTTTCACCTGAGACTATGAAGGCTAGAAGGTCCTGGGCAGATCTCATGCAGACTCTAAGAGAACACAAATGCCAACCAAAACTACTATATCCAGCAAAACTCTCAATCACCATAGATGGAGAAACTAAGATATTTCACGACAAAACCAAGTTCACCCAATATCTATCCACAAACCCAGCCCTAAAAAGGATAATAGGAGGACAACACCAATACAAGGAGGGAAACTTCACCCTGAAAAAAGCAAGATAGTAACCTCTCATCAAACCCAAAAGAAGTTAAGCAATCAAATATAAAAAATAACGTCAAAAATGATAGGAAGTAACAATCACTATTCCTTAATATCTCTTAACATCAATGGACTCAATGCCCCAATAAAAAGACACAGACTAACTGACTGGATACGTAAACAGGACCCTACATTTTGCTGCTTACAGGAAACACACCTCAGGGTCAAAGACAAACACTACCTTAGAGTAAAAGGCTGGAAGACAATTTTACAAGCAAATGGTCTCAGGAAACAAGCTGGAGTAGCCATTTTAATATCAGATAAAATTGACTTTCAACCCAAAGTCATCAAAAGAGACTCTGAGGGACACTTCTTGCTGGTCAAAGGAAAAATACAACAAGAAGAACTCTCAATCCTGAACATCTATGCTCCAAATGCAAGGGCACCCTCTTTCATAAAAGAAACTTTATTAAAACTCAAAGCACACATTGCACCTAACACAATAATTGTGGGTGACTTCAACACTGCACTTTCCTCAATGGACCGATCAGGAAAACAGAAACTAAAAAAGGACACAATGAAACTAATTGAAGCTTTGGACCAATTAGATTTAACTGATATATATAGAACATTCTATCCTAAAACAAAAGAATATACCTTTTTTTCAGCACCTCATGGTACCTTCTCCAAAATCGACCATATAATTGGTCACAAGACAGACCTCAACAAATATAAGAAGATAGAACTAATCCCATGCCTCCTATCTGATCACTATGGAATAAAAGTGGTCTTCAATAGCAACAGAAACAACAGAAAACCCACATACACGTGGAAATTGAACAATACTCTACTCAATGACACCTTGGTCAAGGAAGAAATAAAGAAAGAAATTAAAGACTTTTTAGAACACAATGAAAATGAAAACACAACATACCCAAATCTATGGGACACAATGAAAGCAGTGCTAAGAGGAAAACTCATAGCTCTGAGTGCCTCCAAAAAGAAAATGGAGAGAGCATACATTACCAACTTAATGACACACCTGAAAGCCCTAGAACAAAAAGAAGCTATTTCACCCAGGAGGAGTAGAAGGCAGGAAATCATCAAACTCAGGGCCGAAATCAATCAAGTAGAAACAAAGAGAACCATACAAAAAATCAACAAAACCAGGAGCTGGTTCTTTGAGAAAATCAACAAGATAGATAAACCCTTAGCCAGACTGACACAGAGAAAGTATCCAAATTAACAAACTTAGAAATGAAAAGGGAGACATAACAACGGAAACTGAGGAAATCCAAAAAATCATCAGATCCTACTACAAGAGCCTGTACTCAACACAACTGGAGAATCTGGAGGAAATGGACAATTTCCTTGACAGATACCAAATACCAAAATTAAATCAGGACCAACTAGACCATCTAAACAGTCCCATAAAGCCTAAAGAAATAGAAGGAGTCATAGAAAGTCTTCCAACCAAAAAAAGCACAGGACCAGATGGTTTCAGTGCAGAATTCTACCAGACCTTCAAAGAAGAGTTAACACCAATACTCTTCAAACTATTCCACAAAATAGAAACAGAAGGAGCACTACCCAATTCCTTCTACGAAGCCACAATTACGCTGATACCAAAGCCACACAAAGATCCAGCAAAGAAAGAGAACTTCAGACCAATTTCCCTTATGAACATCGATGCAAAAATACTCAATAAAATTCTTGCCAACCGAATCCAAGAACACATCAAAACGATCATCCACCATGATCAAGTAGGCTTTATCCCGGGAATGCAGGGTTGGTTCAATATACGGAAATCCATCAATACAATCCACTACATAAACAAACTCAAAGAACAAAACCACATGGTCATTTCATTGGATGCTGAAAAAGCATTTGACAAAATTCAGCATCCTTTCATGCTTAAAGTCTTGGAGAGAACAGGAATTCAAGGCCCATACCTAAACATAGTAAAAGCAATATACAGCAAACCGGTAGCCAGCATCAAACTAAACGGAGAGAAACTTGAAGCAATCCCACTGAAATCAGGGACCAGACAAGGCTGCCCCCTTTCTCCTTATCTTTTCAATATTGTACTTGAGGTACTAGCTCGGGCAATTCGACAACATAAGGAGGTCAAAGGGATACAAATTGGAAAGGAGGAAGTCAAACTATCATTATTTGCAGACGACATGATCTTCTACCTAAGTGACCCAAAGAACTCCACTAGAGAGCTCCTACAGCTGATAAACAACTTCAGCAAAGTGGCAGGTTACAAAATCAACTCAAGCAAATCAGTGGCCTTCCTATACTCAAAGGATAAGCAGGCTGAGAAAGAAATTAGGGAAATGACCCCCTTCACAATAGCCACAAACAGTATAAAGTATCTTGGGGTGACTCTTACCAAACATGCGAAAGATCTGTATGACAAGAACTTCAAGACTCTGAAGAAGGAAATGGAAGAAGACCTCAAAAAATGGGAAAACCTCCCATGCTCATGGATCGGTAGAATCAATATAGTTAAAATGGCCATTTTGCCTAAAGCACTATACAGATTCAATGCAATACCCATCAAAATCCCAACTCAATTCTTCACAGAGTTAGAAAGAGCAATTATCAAATTCATCTGGAACAACAAAAAACCCAGGATAGCTAAAACTATTCTCAGCAACAAAAGAAAAATGTGGGGGAATCAGTATCCCTGACCTCAAGCAATACTACAGAGCAATAGTGTTAAAAACTGCATGGTATTGGTACAGTGACAGGCAGGAGGATCAATGGAACAGGATTGAAGATCCAGAAATGAACCCACACACCTATGGCCACTTGATCCTCGACAAAGAGGCTGAAAACATCCAATGGAAAAAAGATAGCCTTTTCAACAAATGGTGCTGGTTCAACTGGAGGTCAGCATGCAGAAGAATGCGAATTGATCCATCCTTGTCTCCTTGTACTAAGCTCAAATCCAAATGGATCAAGGACCTCCACATAAAGCCAGACACTCTGAAGCTAATAGAAAAGAAACTGAGGAAGACCCTTGAGGACATCGGTACAGGGAGAAAGTTTCTGAACAGAACACCAATAGCGTATGCTCTAAGAGCAAGAATTGACAAATGGGACCTCATAAGGTTACAGAATTTCTGTAAGGCAAAGGACACCATCAAGAGGACAGATCGGCAACCAACAAATTGGGAAAAGATCTTCACCAATCCTACATCAGATAGAGGGCTAATATCCAATATATATAAAGAACTCAAGAAGTTAGACTCCAGAAAACCGAACAACCCTATTAAAAAATGGGGTACAGAGTTAAACAAAGAATTCTCACCTGAAGAACTTCGGATGGCGGAGAAGCATCTTAAAAAATGCTCAACTTCATTAGTCATTAGGGAAATGCAAATCAAAACAACCCTAAGATTTCATCTTACACCAGTCAGAATGGCTAAGATTAAAAATTCAGGAGACAGCAGGTGTTGGAGAGGGTGCGGAGAAAGAGGAACACTCCTCCACTGCTGGTGGGGTTGCAAATTGGTACAACCACTCTGGAAAGCAGTCTGGCGGTTCCTCCGAAAACTGGGCACCTCACTTCCAGAAGATCCTTCTATACCACTCCTGGGCATATACCCAGAGGATTCCCCACCATGTAATAAGGATACATGCTCTACTATGTTCATAGCAGCCCTATTTATAATTGCCAGATGCTGGAAAGAACCCAGGTATCCCTCAACAGAAGAGTGGATACAAAAAATGTGGTATATCTACACAATGGAGTACTATTCAGCCATTAGAAACAATGAATTCATGAAATTCTTAGGCAAATGGATGGAGCTAGAGAACATCATACTAAGTGAGGTAACCCAGACTCAAAAGGTGAATCATGGTATGCACTCACTAATAAGTGGTTATTAACCTAGAAAACTGGAATACCCAAAACATAATCCACACATCAAATGAGATACAAGAAGAAAGCAGGAGTGGTCCCTGGTTCTGGAAAGACTCAGTGAAACAGTATTTGGCAAAACCAGAACGGGGAACTGGGAAGGGGTGGGAGGGAGGACAGGGGAAGAGAAGGGGGCTTACGGGACTTTCGGGGAGTGGGGGGGGGGGCTAGAAAAGGGGAAATCATTTGAAATGTAAATAAATTATATCGAATAAAAAAAAAAAAAGAAAAGACCAAATCCAAAAAATAAAAAAAATAAAAAAATAAAAAGGAATGAGGAAACTGACTGTGGTAGTATTGGGGTATTAGGCATTCTTAGGGTCTGAATGTGTCCCTAAATATTCATATCTTGAATTCTACTCTTCCTGTGTTGGCATGAACCCAGAATACTTCTGGGAGATGACCAGCTCACACAAACAAACATTCAACTCTGATGCATGGGATTAGTGACTTTACAGAGAAAGCCTGAGGAAGTTTGCTCATACCTCTTATCATGGAGGCTTGCAACTAAGGTTGCCCTTTAGGACACAGAGACCAAGCTCTCATGAGACTCTAAATGTACTAGCACTTTGATTTGAACATCCAGGTGTCAGGAACTTTGAACAATACAATTCTAGCAGGATTGGTTAGAGCTGCCTAGACAGGCCAAGACCAGAAGTATAACCAGAGACTATGTTGCTGAAAAGACAGTAGCAAAAGGAAAACATGGGCTGTGGTTTTCTCAACAAATGACCAGGTAGGGCAAGATGGCCTGGTAAGAGAACAGCTAAGGGTTGTTGGGATAGGGGTGGGTTCTGAAAAGGAGGTAATCATTATTCAATTTGCTATAGAAGGAGTGTGTATGCATGTATGCGTGTGTGTGTGTGTGTGTGTGTGTGTCCCCACACACAGAAGAGAGGAGCACTGTGGGCTGTGTGATACAGAGAAACAATTTCAAACTTGTTAAGCACCTTGAGTTAGGTGTGCTAGCTTCAGAAGTAAAGTTTAACTAATAGCTCCATTGGGTGTATTTTTGACTCCTTACAGTGGCTTTAGATGGGCCAGGAAGACAAAGAACAATCAGAGGGGAAAAGAGAGGCTCTTACCTGAGAAGTCACAAGCCATGTAGGGACTCACCTAAGTCTCACAAAGCAGCACTGTCTGATGACAATGCTGGGGTTCCCAACCCTTCCTGGCCCAAAATGAGCAGGGGCACAGCACGTGAATGAAGTGCCATATGTACGGTTCCATCTTGTTTGCAAATCGAGACTGGGGAAACAGAATTCACCAATGAGTGATGTTCATGAAGCTGTTCAGGAAGCAAAGAAGGCAGAATTATTTATACTTAAGCCTGTCCCTTGTCCTTGTGTAATGGAATCGTGTGGGTTTATATTCTGGAAACATCTGATAAATGCATAGGGGTCACAGCCATTTCCTCTTCCATGCCTGAAGGCCATAGTATTAATTATAAATCTCTAATATGTCAGAAATAACATGCCATGCTATAGTGCTAGGAGCATCATGTTTGCTATCTGAAGCTTTCGTGATCTTTATCAGCATAACTGCGGTAGTGATGTGTGTGTCGTGCTGTGCGTGATATACATATATGTTCTTTAAAATGATAGTAAAGTGATTTGTTTCTATATACCCAAAATAGTCATGAATCAAACATTGTCAGGAACTGTAAAAAAGCTCCCTCCCAAGAAAACACATAAACACAGTAAGGGCCCATGTATTATTAGTTAATTTTCTATTGATCTGACAAAATATCATAAGCAAAGCAATTTATAGAAGGAAGAGTTTACTTGGGTTTATAGAACCAGAGGATTAGAGTCCATGATGGAACAGAGGCAGCATGCAGCAGGCACAGAAGCTGGAACAGCCAAGGGATCACATCTTGAATGGTAGACTGAGATGTGAGAGGGGGAAAGAGAGAGAGAGAAATAGAGACAGGGAGAGACAGAGACAGGGAGAACTAGAAATGGCCTCAATCTTGAAACTTTCAAAGCCCACTCCCAGTGACACATTTTCTCCCACAAGGCTAAATCCCCAAAGCCTTCCAAACGGTCCTACCAATGTGGCTCAAGCATTCAAATGCCCAGGCTTATGGAAGATGTTCTCATACAAACATCACAGCCTGTAATGGCTAACCTTCTTTGCTGGTTTGATGGAATTTAGAATCACATTGGCCACAAATCTCTGAGCATGTGTATGTGTGAATGTTTCTAGAAAGGTCTAAGTGAGGAAGACACACCCTAACTGCAAGCCACACCCTCTGGGCTGGGGTAACAGGCTGAGTAAAGGGGAGAAAACAAACTCTCTACAACATTCATCTCTCAGTGCTTGCAGCAGCCTCGTGCTGGCCCCTGCCATTCGGTGCCTCCCGGGTACCATCCATGACTGTATCCTCAAACTAGCAGTCCCAGGGAAGCCTTCTTCCTTTAAGTTGCCTTTGTTGATTATTTTAAATACAAGAAATGCCAGGTCCCTCCATCACTGTCACTAAGGAAAGGGCCCAGAAGAGACCCGGTCAGTGGGTACTAGCCTAATCATTCAGAGGCCAGTGTGTACTTGTGGGTGGGAGTGCTTGCTTGCTTGCTGAGTGTGTGGCATGAAGCCCTTAGCGTCCAGACCTCTCTACCCACTTTTTCTTGTTAACAAAGCATGTTAGCAGTGTGCTCCACACCTCCTCCATTAAGGTCCCCGCACCGGCAGGGTCTTATCTAGGAAGGATAGACATGTGTCCCTTTCAATATAGTAATCTCATGTCTTAATGCTAAGTGCCAAGAAGTACAGGGACAGAGTTCGTTTTGCTGTTACCCTGAGTGAAGCTGGGGACATGGCGCAGTGTTCGAGGAGTGCTTAGCATGTATAAAGTTGTGGAGTCCATGCCCAGCACAAATAAGCAAACCATAAAAATCCATCTGCTCTCTCCAATAACCCTGGTTCCCCCTTTCTCTCTTAGGTCTCACCCACACATCCAGGCCCTGGGATGAGCAGGCCCCCTTGCACTCCAGCTCCTGCTCCCCCATATTCCCTCACCTGGGAATCTCACACGTCCTTGAGATGTCTGAAGCCACTCCAGAAGCCCTCTTAGACCCTGACAGGTTTCTGCAACACCATCTCATGGCACTTCATCCTTGATCTTTGTGTGAGGGGCTACTGTGCTATCATTACCTCCCTCGTGGACTGCAAGATCTACGTGAAAAAAAAATGGTCCCATCATATTCAGCACGCTTTTAGGACCAACTTCAGGACCAGCTGTTAGATGAATGAGTTTGTTGACTACAGCACCAGAAGTGTCCAAATAGCAACCTACAACTTATGTTGGCTCTGGAATACTTATTTCCTTTGCCTTAGGTCTTAACACTTGTCACAAATAAGAGATGCCATGGGAACCACAGGTTTGCCAACTATGCTGAGCAGTGCTCGTGAGACTGATTCAAGTCAGCCACAAGTCAAAGCAGCCAAGAGTCAAAAGGATATTACATAGGGGTGACCCTGAAAATCAAACCAAGTGCCACGTACACAGAGGGGGGAAGGGAGTTAATGAGCCCAGAAGTAATGTCAGGGCAGTTCCAGGGATCAGGAGAGCAGGGAGTCTTACCATTCAATTCATATAAAATAACTTCTGGGGTGTCTCATCATAGGACTGTTGAAGCTTCTAAAACCTGTCCTTTGTGATCTTACAAAGCTGCTACATTCAGAGAATTACAGGAAGAAGGAGGGTGGAGGGGAGGAAGAAAGGAGAGGGGAAGGGGAAGAAAAATTATAGAACATTCTGGAAGAAAGTAGGCAATATTTAGATTTAATCACTTTCTTCACCATTCAATTCAGGAAAAAGGAACTTCGCATGAGTTGACCTTTACTGATCCTAATTTTGTGTTTTAAAAGAGACACAGAAAGAGCGAGAAGTGGGGTGGGGAGGGCTGGGTGAGAACTGGCTCTCTTCAGTATCCCTGGGTTATTTAGTTGGAGGCCTTTGATGTTTTTATCATTGGGCAGGAAAATGCATGATAATTAATTTAAGGTTCAGCACTTTCTCCTGGCTGTCAAACAGCCCTGTCACTGAACTGAAACAAAGACCAACTCAGGGAACATGGAACTCAGAGGGATCAAGCCACTGGAACAAGGTTATCATGACAGACACAAGAGGGTAGTGGCCCAGTCTCCTTCTCTGACACATAGAAAAGATACCCTCAGCAGATGAAAGAGAGATGGCAGGAGCTTTTAAATGGGAGGGGAAAGGAATTCAGGCAGCAAGCAATCACCTTCTCCTGTGTGGTCTCTGCTGCTCAGGAAGATTGCATTCAAAGCAAGGTCAGGCAGGTTGCTGCTTTCCGCGGTATCTCCCGGCTCCGTCCCACACCATGGGAATCAGAAACCTTGACAGACCTGCTTTTCCTCCTTGCCTTACACAAAATATATAGAGGTATGTGAGATGTGATTTTTCTCCATAAGAAATGTCAAGTGTGCAGATGTCACCCCTTTCCAGCTTTCTAGAAGTGGGTTCAACATTTGGTACTAGGGCAGCCAACAAGGAAGGCAGACCTGGGTCCTGACCCTTAGCAGCTGTAGGACAGGTCCTAGGCAGAGTCACAAAGGACAAGGATAGGAGCTAAGGATAAAAAAGGGCAGCCACATAATTACGCACAGTTGGCCAATGAAGTGGTTTAGTAAAAGGGAGCACACCACATACTTTCACAGTATGAGTATCCCTGTAAAACTGTCTGCCTTGAGACACCCATCCCATCTTAGAAGTGAGTCTCAAATGAACACCAGTTGGGGCACCCTGAGAGACAACCCAAAGACTGACAGATGAGGAATGACCTACATGATCTTTTCATGTATCTTTCAGAAGGTTGATGGAGTCTATAAAGCACGGACAATGCATGTATAGTTCTACTTCTATCATTTGAGGAAGATAATAAGAACTTAGTAAGGATTTTTAAAATGAGGTGTGCATCTGTGTAGGCAAAACCATGGGTCTTGGATAGTTTAGGTGGTGGTGGGGGATTAACTCTGAGACCTTCAGCCTACTCCTCCCATGTTACTGTCTGACCTCATCACAGAAACTGTCAAAGTGGTCATCTGCTTGCTTTTGACTCTCCCTCAGATTCAGCATGGTTAGAACAAAGACACACTAGAGCTGAAATCTGAAGGTGTGACTTTGAGTCTCAGTCTTAAAATGGACCAATGCTTTCAATGAAAGAGTCATTAAAACTGCTTCCATCCTCAGCCAGCTCTTTCTCCTCAAAAGTAGGTAGCTCATGTCTGCAGAGGGGTAGGTAGTACAGCAACAGCCATGAAAGTTCACTATTGGATTGACGTAATGTGAGCTGCATCTTGGAATCACATTTTTATCAGAAGCTACAGGATGGAACTCTTGTACCTTTGACTTCAGCAGCAGGACCTGGGTGGGTGCACTTCCCTTCTGAGTGTTGCTCTTGGGGAACCCTTGCAAGACTGCATCTTCCCAAGATGCCCAAGTATTGTTTCTTGTTCCATTCATCTCTACACAAACACAGCAGTCCCCAACAGGAGGGGGTGTTCATTTTCTGCTTTCTTTGGACCTCAGCTGGATTTGCAAACCTTTTAAGAAAGATTCCCCAGGAGGAGTTCTTTTACATTGTTTCCAAAGTTGATTTTTATTGTTTCCAAAGCTAAGACAGAAAGGTGACATGTTTCTCCCTGACTCCAAGCCCTCTTCTCTTTCCAGTGTTCTTGCCCTCTGAATCCCACTCTAGCTTGTGAGGATGTACCAGTCGTGGTGGCGGAGTTCACTGGCCAGCAGCAGCAGCAGCACCCAGCTGGCCTTGGTTTCTAAGTACAGGAATGAAGGCACCCTCATGGAATGCCTGTCTAGACTCAGTCCTGCCCTAGATGGCACCAAATGGAGCAGAAACGGTTGCTATGCTGATGCCTGCTCAAAGCAAGCCTACAAGCAAAGTGAATAAAGCTGTAGATGTCTCCATAGATACCATAAAGGGCTGAGAATCTTGAACTCGCCCCCTACAATCTAGTCAAAGCTGGGCTCGGGGCTATACCTGACTGTCACCAGCTCTATCTTTTCCATTTACTTCTGAAGAAATATTGTCTTTACCTTAATATCGTAATACAAACTCCCAAAAGCTTCATGAAGATGAGAGAAAAATATCTCATGGGAAGACACAGGTTAATACCAGATGCTACCAGCTCATTCCTTGCATTCAGCCTCCTCTCACCCAAAACCAGAGGCCAGAAACCAAGTTTTGCCCCGTGCCTTCTTCAGTGATCTCTGACTCAACAGTCCCCAGCCAGTAAAAGACCACAGTTGAAACCCTGCTCCAGACAGGGCAAGTTACTACTTTTCTTTCCTTTCAGGTAATGAAATAAACTGTGGTATTTCATAAAATACCCAACTCAGTGTTGAGAAAACCTAACGATTTCTGTAGGAGATAAACTCTGGTGAGCATGCTTAATTTATGTGTTTAGCCTGTCATCTGCAATGGAAATTATGCTTCCTTTCATGAGAGGCACATTCTGGAGGGGAAGGAGATTGAGAACAAGTCTGCTTCTATTATTTAATCTCTGGTCTTCAGAACTGATAACGACAACATTAAAGAGCACACAATCACACCAGCTGTGAACTTACAAATGAATCGAAGTGCATGCTGGAATTCAATTAGCTTGCTTTTCCTTACGTTTTACTGAATCCAGTCAAACGATTTGTGTGTGTCATCACTATCTATGAATGTATCTTCAGAAAACTGAAAGGGGTTTGGGGGTGGAGGGGCAGCTGCTCACCAACATGACACAGCAGCTCACTGAATCAAGTGTAAGTGGAAAAGTACAAAGTCTTCCAGGGCGGCCATGCACAACCAACCTCCAACTCTGTCCCCTTCAGACACTTCTTCACATCAACCTTGAGAGACCTCAGTGAGATCTCAACATGGGAAGAATCGCAACATAGGAAACTCTAGGTACATCTCTGAAGCTATGAGATTTTGCTAATAAATCAGGAGAAGTTTGGGTTCTGTAAGTTGTCACTTTATACATTTGAAGGACTCTAAATGGCCTACTATGTTAACCGTGGCTCTCTCAATAATGAAAGCCTAACATAGTTCATTCATCCAGAAAAATGTTCTGGCTTTGAAGGTTCCAGACCTTCCGTAGCTTTCTCTGTTGCTGGGCCACTTGTCATGGCAGAAGCATGTGGTGGAGGAGAAAAGAAAGAGTTAGGCAAAGGACAAAGCATAGGCCACTATTACTTAGACAACAGTCCCACTGGCCTGGGAGTCCCCTAGCTCCATCTAACAACATTCAAAGCTCTGTTCCCCTAACCAAGCCTTGGGTATGGAGACTTTTAGGGAACACTTATCCAAGCAACAGCCCCCACTGAGATTTGTGGCCCAGATAACTACAAATACATGGAATTGAGGATATAAAATAACTCACAAATACTAAGTTTATATTAACCATGAAAAAAATTAGAAGATTTTGGTGGAAATAATTACTGCCCTGCTAGCATGAGACAAAGGAAAGCCACCACATTTCTGACTATAAGAATGCGATATTAATCCATACATACACACATATACATACATGATGTTCAAGTGCTGTGAGATATGTATAGTGTGTTCTATATGTGTGTGTGGTATGGTATGTGTATGTGATATATGTCATGTGATGAGTGTATGCACTCATGTGTCTGTGTGGTATGTAAATGTTAATATATGCCTGTGACACATATGTTATACCTGTGTCTGTATGCCAGTGATATGCCTGTATAGTATGTATGTTCTGTATGTGTATGGTATGAGTGCACATTGTATGTATGTTGTAGAAATATTATGTGCACATGTGTGGCAGAAAAGTGTGATGTCTCAGAGTGCTTAGCAGATGTAGAGACAGGGAAGAGAGACAGGGAGACAGAGAGTGTGTTCTAACAGGCTAATTGTGCCATAAATATTCATTTAGAACGTTTACATTGAAATCTCTCCTCATGTTCCAAAAGAGAAACTATTACTTAAGACACAGGCATGTTAAAAGTACATCTGAGGACACAGCTTGCTCCGGTGGGTCGGCCCCACAGAGCTTAGGTTCCAGTCCTGAGGCCTCTGGAGGGAGCCTTCAGATCTCCACTTTGGGATCCAGAACAGCCTGGACTAAAACACCACATCTCCAGGCCCTGCAAAAGGCCAGAGGGGCACACGGGAGGCCGGCTGGGAGGAGTTAATGTGCTCTGGTGGGTCCAGCAGGCCCCAGCAGGAGCCTTCCAGTGTCTGCTATGGGATCTGAACAGCCTGGGCCACAGCACTCTGTCTCCAGGCAGTGCAGGAGGTCAGCTGTGCACCAGAGGCCAGCTGGGAAGAGGCAGCTTGCACTCTTCCAGCATTGACAAGAACAACTAACACCAGTGAGAACTAGATGGCAAAAGGCAAACACAGGAACGTCACTAACAGAAATCAAGGCAATATGGCAGCATCTGAACCCAATTCTCCTTTAACAGCATGTCCCAGATATCCCATCAAAACAGAAAAACAAGATTTGGATTTAAAAATCACTGGTCATGATGCTGGTAGAGGAACACATGAAGGACATACTTAAAGAAATTCAGAAGAAAATGGATCAAAAGTTAGAAGCCCTTACAAGGGAAACACAAAAATACTTGAAAGAAATTGAGGAGAATACAAAAGCCAATAAGGAGGAAACACAAAAATCACTTAAAAAAATACAGGAGAACTTTGCTCAACAGGCTGAGGTCAAGAAAGAGGAAACATAAAAATCTCTTAAAGAATTACAGGAAAACAAAAACAAGAAAGTGAAGGAGCTAAGCAAAACCATCCAGGATCTAAAATCAGAAGTAGAAACAACAAAGAAAACTCAAAGGGAGACAACTTTGGAGATAGAAAACCTTGGGATGAAATCAGGGGACATAGATTCAAATGTCAAAAACAGAATACAAGAGATAGAAGAAAGAATCTCAGATGCTGAAGATACCATAGAAACCATGGACGCAACAGTTAAAGAAAATGCAAAATGCAAAAAGCTTGTAACCCAAAACATCCAGGAAATCCAGGACACAATGAGAAGAACAAACCTAAGGATTATAGACATAGATAAGAGTGAAGATTTACAACTTAAAGGGCCAGCTAATATCTTCAATAAAATTATGGAAGAAAACTTCCCTAACCTAAAGAGAGAGATGCCCATGAATATATAAGAAGCCTACAGAACTCCAAACAGACTGGACCGGAACAGAGATACCTCCCATCAAATAATAATCAAAACCCCAAATGTACTAAACAAAGAAAGAATATTAAAGGCAGTAAGAGAAAAAGGCCAAGTAACATATAAAGGAAGACCTATCAGAATCACACCAGAATTTCTCACCTGAGACTATGAAAGCTAGAAGATCCTGGGCAGATCTCATGCAGACTCTAAGAGAACACAAATGCCATCCAAAACTACTATACCCAGCAAAACTCTCAATCACCATAGATGGAGAAACTAAGATATTCCATGACAAAACCAAGTTTACCTAATATCTATCCACAAACCCAGCCCTACAAAGGATAATAGGAGGAAACACCAATACAAGGAAGAAAACTTCACCCTGGAAAAAGCAAGATAGTAACCTTCTTTCATCAAACCCAAAAGAAGGTAACCAATCAAATTTAAAAAATAACATCAAAAATTACAGGAAGTAATAATCACTATTCCTTAATATCTCTTAACCTCAATGGGCTCAATGTCCCAATAAAAAGATATAAACTAACGGACTGGATATGTAAACAGGACCCTACATTTTACTGCATACAGGAAACACGCCTCAGGGTCAAAGACAAACACTACCTTAGAGTAAAAGGCTGGAAGACAATTTTACAAGCAAATGGTCTCGGGAAACAAGCTGGAATAGCCATTCTAATATCAGACAAAATTGACTTTCAATCCAAAGTCATCAAAAGACACTCTGAGGGACACTTCTTGCTGGTCAAAGGAAAATTACAAGAAGAACTCTCAATCCTGAACATCTATGCTCCAAATGCAAGGGAACCCTCATTCATAAAAGAAACGTTACTAAAGCTCAAAGCACACATTGCACCTAACACAATAATTGTGGGTGACTTCAACACTGCACTTTCCTCATTGGACCAATCAGGAAAACAGAAACTGAACAGGGACACAGTGAAACTAATTGAAGCTTTGGACCAATTAGATTTAACAGATATATATAGAACATTTTATCCTAAAGCAAAAGAATATAACTTTTTCTCAGCACCTCATGGTACCTTCTCCAAAATTGACCATATAATTGGTCACAAGACAGACCTCAACAAATATAAGAAGATCAAACTAATCCCATGCCTCCTATCAGATCACTATGGAGTAAAAGTGGTCTTCAATAGCAACAAAAACAACAGAAAACCCACATACATGTGGAAACTGAACAATATTCTACTCAATAATACATTGGTTAAGGAAGAAATAAAGAAAGAAATTAAAGACTTTTTAGAACTTAATGAAAATGAAGACAGAACATACCCAAATCTATGGGAAACAATGAAAGCAGTGCTAAGAGGAAAACTCATAGCCCTGAGTGCCTCCAAAAAGAAAATGGAGAGAGCATACACTAACCGCTTAATGACACACTTGAAAGCCCTGGAACAAAAAGAAGCTATTTTACCCAGGAGTAGTAGAAGGCAGGAAATCATGAAACTCAGGGCCGAGATCAATCAAGTAGAAACAAAGAGAACAATACAAAGAATCAACAAAACCAGGAGCTGGTTCTTTGAGAAAATCAACAAGATAGATAAACCCTTAGCCAGACTAACCAAAGGGCACAGAGACAGTTTACAGATTAACGAACTTAGAAAGGAAAAGGGAAATAGAACAACAGAAACTGAGGAAATTCAAAAAATCATTAGATCCTACTACAAAATCCTATACTCAACACAACTGGAGAATCTGGAGGAAATGGACAGTTTCCTAGACAGATATCTGAAACCAAAACTAAATCAGGATCAAATAGATCATCTAAACAGTCCCATAACACCTGAAGAAATAAAAAGGGTCATAGAAAGTCTCCCAACCAAAAAAAGCATGGGACCAGATGGCTTCAGTGCAGAATTCTATGAGACCTTCATAGAAGACCTAACACCAATACTCTTCAAACTATTCCACAAAATAGAAACAGAAGGAACTCTACCCAACTCGTTCTATGAAGCCACAATTACGCTGATACCAAAACCACACAAAGATCCAACAAAGAAAGAGAACTTCAGGCCAATTTCCCTTATGAATATTGAAGCAAAAATACTTAATAAAATTCTTGCCAACCGAATCCAAGAACCCATCAAAACGATCATCCACCATGATCAAGTGGCTTCATCCCAGGGATGCAGGCATGGTTCAATATAAGGAAATCCATCAATGCTATCCACTACATAAACAAACTCAAAGAAAAAAAAACATATGATCATCTCATTAGATGCAGAAAAAGCTTTTGACTCAATTCAGCATCCTTTCATGCTAAAAGCCTTGGAAAGAACAGGAATTCAAGGTCCATACCTAAACATCGTTAAAGCAATATACAGCAAACCGGTAGCCAACATCAAACTAAATGGAGAGAAACTTGAAGCAATCACACTAAAATTGGGGACTAGACAAGGCTGTCCTCTCTCTCCATATCTTTTCAATATAGTAATTGACTTTCTAGCTAGAGCAATTAGACAATATAAGGAGGTCAAGGGGATACAAATTGGAAAGGAAGAAGTCAAATTATCGCTATTTGCAGATGACATGATAGTCTTCTTAAGTGACCCGAAAACCTCCACCAGAGAACTCCTACAGCTGATAAACAACTTCAGCAAAGTGGCAGGTTATAAAATCAACTCAAGCAAATCAATTGCCTTCCTATACTCAAAGGATAAGCAGACTGAGAAAGAAGTTAGGGAAATGACACCCTTCAAAATAGCCACAAACAATATAAAGTATCTTGGTGTGACTCTAACCAAACAAGTGAAAGATCTATACAACAAAAACTTCAAGTCTCTGAAGAAGGAAATCGAAGAAGACCTCAGAAAATGGAAAAATCTGCCACGCTCGTGGATCGGCAGGATTAATATAAATAAAATGGCCATCTTGCCAAAAGCGATCTACAGATTCAACGCAATCCCCATCAAAATCCCAACTCAGTTCTTCACAGAGTTAGAAAAAGCAATTCTCAAATTCATCTGGAATAACAAAAAAAACAGGATATCTAAAACTATTCTCAACAACAAAAGAAATTCTGGGGGAATCAGTATCCCTGACTTCAAGCAATATTACAGAGCAATAGTGTTAAAAACTGCATGGTATTGGCACAGTAACAGACAAGTGGACCAATGGAATAGAATTGAAGATCCAGAAATGAATCCACACACCTATGGTCACTTTATCTTCGACAAAGGGGCTGAAAACATCCAGTGGAAAAAAGATAGCCTTTTCAACAAATGGTGCTGGTTCAATTGGAGGTCAGCATGCAGAAGAATGCGAATTGATCCATTCTTATTTCCATGTACTAAACTTCACTCCAAGTGGATCAAGGACCTCCATGTACAACCAGACACACTGAGACTAATAGAAAAGAAACTGGGGAAGACCCTTGAGGACATGGGCACAGGGGAAACGTTCCTGAACAGATCACCAATACCTTATGCTCTAAGATCAAGAATTGACAAATGGGACCTCATAAAATTACAAAGTTTCTGTAAGGCAAAGGACACTGTTAAAAGGACAAAACGGCAACCATCAAATTAGGAAAGGATATTCACCAACCCTACATCTGATAGAGGGCTAATATACAATATACACAAAGAATTCAAGAAGTTAGACCCCAGGGAACCAAATAACCCTATTAAAAATAGGGTACAGATCTAAACAAAGAATTTTCACCTGAAGAAATTCAGATGGCCAAGAGGCACCTTAAGAAGTGCTCAACATCATTAGTCATTAGGGAAATGCAAATCAAAACAACCCTGAGATTTCACCTTACACCAGTCAGAATGGCTAAGGTCAAAAACTCAGGAGACAGCAGGTGTTGGCGAGGATGTGGAGAAAGAGGAAGACTCCTCCACTGCTGGTGGGGCTGTAAGATGGTACAACCACTTTGGAAATCAGTCTGGCAGTTCCTCAGAAAACTGGACATGACACTTCCAGAGGACCCTGCTATACCTCTCCTGGGCATATACCCAAAGGATTCCCCGGCATGCAATAAAAACACATGCTCCATTATGTTCATAGCAGCCTTATTTATAATAGCCAGAAGCTGGAAAGAACCCAGATGTCCCTCAAAGGAGGAATGGATACAGAAAATGTGATATATTTACACAATGGAATACTACTCAGCAATTAGAAACAATGAATTCACAAAATTTTTAGGCAAATGGTTTGATCTGGAAAATATTATCCTAAGTGAGGTAACCCAGACACAAAAGAATACACCTGGAATGCAATCTCTGATAAGTGGATATTAATTAGCCCAGAAGCTCTGAATACCCAAGGCACAAATCGCATAACAAGTGACTCCCATGAAGAAGTATGGAGAGGGTCCTGATCCTGGAAAGGATTGATCTAGCATTGGAGGGGAATACAAGGACAGAGAAAAAGAAGGGAGGTGATTGGAGAATAGATAGAAGAAGGT